>NC_056749.1:721434689-721779689 GCF_019279795.1 Protopterus annectens | reverse complement strand
AACCCAACACCCTCATAATGGGTGATTTCAACTATCCCACCATTAACTGGGAAAACTACTAATGCACCAACTCTTTTGCTCAATGTTTTTTTTTAATTCATAAATTCCAATGCCTTAGATCAGCTTATCCACATCACCACCAGGGGCAGCAACATCCTAGACCTGGTCATTACCAACATGGGTGACCAGTGTTCCTCACCTGAGGTCAATTCCTCAGCCAGATCTGTCCACAAGCTAATCACCCTAGACATCCACATCCCGCCCCCACTCCCCATTAGGGAAACCACCATAAAAAATTTCTCCAAAGCCAACTTCATGCTTCTTAAGACAGAAGTGGCAAATGTCACAACACCCATGCAGACGGACAATAGAGGTATGACTGCTGAATCCTACACAAATGCACTTTATAAGCACTGACATGAGTGCATGGATCATGCTATTCCTAACAGAACCAAGATGCTATCCTCCAGAAAAAGGAAGCCAATCTGCTGGGCCCCTGCCATAAACAAACTCTACAACAGAAGAAAGAAACTGTTGCAAAAAAGAGTAAAATCCCATGATTGGAGGAACTCCCTGGTCAGCCTCAGTAAGAAGCTGAGATCCCTCATAAAATCCTCCAAAGCTAGTTACAAAAACAAAATCACCACTGATTCTAAAGACAACCACAAAGCATTCTATAGCTATGTCAAGAATCTCAATGGCAACACTCAGATCTGCTCTGAGTTATAGCATAATGGCACTAAATATACAGGACCAACTGATATTGCCAACATCCTGGCAGATAGGTTCAGTGCAAACTATACCCCTCTCTCACCCCCTAAAGGGCCCATCTCTATACCGGAAGAATGCAACATTCCTGTAATCACGGCTGCACAGGTAAAAACCACACATTCTCCAAAGCCAAGAACACAGCATCCATGGGACCTGACAATATCCCAGGCTGCGTTCTACATGAACTACAGAATGAACTGGCACCTCACCTAAGCATCATGTTCAATCATAGCCTCACCTCAGGCATTGTGCCCACTGAATGGTACACAATGATGGCTATCGCACTCCACAAAGGGGGAGCCACCACGGACCCCAGGAACTACCACCCCATTAGCCTAACGAGCTTGGTCTGCAAGGCCATGGAACGTATCATTATGTAACTTATAAACAAAGACATTGGTAATCTCCAAACTCTGGACACCCACCCAGTTCGGATTTGTAAAAGGCAGATCATGTCTCCTAAACCTGATAGACGTCTTTGAAGCAGTCACTAAAGCCGTAGACGAGGGTAAGGTGGTTCACACAGCCTATCTAGATCTCGCCAAGGCTTCTGACATCATCCCCCTCTCTGGAATTATAGATAAACTCACTAAACTAGGTATAAATCCCTATGTCACAAATTGGGTTGCCAACTGGCTCACTGACAGAACTCACACTGTGAAAGCAGCAGACTCCAAATCTGACTTCAGACCAGTGACAAGTGGAGTACCACAGGGCTCAGTCCTGGGTCCTCTCCTGTTTGGTATCTACTTTTCTGAAGTCCAGGCTAACACAGAAGGTCTGGCTAAAGAAGTTTGCAGATGACTGCAAACTAGGAACCATAATTGAAACTCCTAATGATGTGGACATCCTACAAAAGGGCCTCACTGAGACAGATGCCTGGTATCAAAGCCATGGCCTCAAGCTCAATGCCAAAAAGTGCATTGTCATCCCCTTTGGTAAAAACTCTGTACCCATGAGCTACCACATAGGTGTTAGTCTAATTAACACCAAAAGTGTGATAAGAGACCTTGGGACACAGGTAGACAGTAGTCTCTCCTTTGATAATCACATCGCCACAGTAGTCAGGAAATCCTTCTACTTCCATCCAGGAAAAAAGAGGTCATTGTTCCCCTCTACTCGTCACTCATTAGACCCATTATAGAGTATAACGCCCCTTTTGGTATGTACCTCAAAAGACATCTACAACAACTGGAAAGGCTGCAGAAATACCTCACAAAGAGGATTACCGGTCTCAAACAGATGCCCTATGCAGACCGTCTCAAAAAACTCCAGCTTGACTCCATCACATATCGCCTACTCATCAATCTCTGCCTAACATACAAAGCTATGTCACACCCAGAGCTGTTGGACATGCTCCATTTAAAAAAATACCAATCTCTCTTAGCTACACGCTCTAGGGACCTAAACCTTGTCACCACAATAAACAGAACATGCTGGAGGGATAGATTCCTGTCCCAGAGACTTCCCATACTCTGGAACAAACTACCAATCTATATCAAACAAAGCTTCTCATTAGCACTCTTCAAGAAAAATCTTGATGACTGGATGGGAAATAGGAAATTCACCCCAAGGACCATCTCTGGGGCTCTGCTCAATAGGGGCATAGGAAAATAATTATCTTGGGTGGTAAAAGCCAGGGTACCTTTTTGGCTAGGCTTATATAGGCCCTAGGGCCAATAGCCTAGTTCCTAGCTATGAACCTAAGAACCTACTTATATATATATATATATATATATATATATATATATATATATATATATGTATATATATATATATATATATATATATATATATATATATAGGGTCTATATTACATCGTCAAACTTACAGGAGTTCGAATGATGTAATATTGAACCATGAAGTTCAAAACCCAAGAATTATGAAAACACAGAACAGCAATTTTTTTTTCCAGGGGAAAAAAAATTGCTGTTCTGGTACAAAAAAAAAAACACTTAAACTTTAAACTTAAATTAATGTTGGGGGCTTCACCCCCCACACCCCTCAACGTGGGTGGCTGTGCCTCCCACACCTCCCTACTTAAATATACCAACTCCGAGATTGCACCACAGTGGAAGAAACAGCAAAGCCCCTGGGAAAAAAATTGGTGTGCCATGACTTCGCTATTTTCGTATTTCGAACATTTGGGTTCGATATTACAATGTTCGGACTCCTGTGAGTTTGACGTTGTAATAGATATATATATATATATATATATATATATATATATATATATATATATATATATATAAATATATATATATATATAGATAGATAGATATATAAAAGTACATATACAGGTATATAAATACCAGCTGCACTACCTTACTAATAACCTACTAACCCTAACCCTGCATCTTACCTTAGTAGAACCATTTCTGTAACACTACCACTATACAAGACAGGCTCAGACATAGAAACATGCCCAAATAAACATGCACAATACAAAATCTCTCCCCTTATCTAACCTGTACCCTAACCTTAACCTGCCAACATTTGCACAAACACATTTCCAGTCCTAAAAGCAATCCACTTACCAGTAAGTTAAAATATAATAAGAAAGTGAACACAAAATGAACTCAATAGTCAATTTCACAAAATTCACACTATCCACAAGAGTGTAAAGGGAATATGCACTACTATACCTGGTATGAGTTTTCAATATGCACCACCAGATAAGACTTGCACTATTCACCTTCAGTGTCGCATCTTTAACCCAGGATCCCATGCCATTTTCTTATAACTCTATCTGTGAACCACAGTATCTTTCATTGCCCCTTACCTGTGTTAAATGCCTATCACATCTGTTATTAGTTTCAAATACACACAATTCTCATGGAAGACTGGTAGAATTCTCCAATTTCCAGAGTTTTCATCCTAGCATAGGAGTACTGCCAACTCCTTGGAATAAACAGCTATTGAACACCAGTTAACACATGCTCTTAATAATTAAGTCAAATATGAAATCATGCACAGTAGTTTTTCACTGTTAGTAGGCCAACACTATCTAGCAATGTGGAGATGGGAAGCCTCAGCTTGTTAACAAATAGTAAATGATAACCCTCCTCTCAGACAATAAGTAGCAATAATACATATATGATAAACATCACTAACAAGATCAGTTAACATGTTTAAAAGTGAATAAACTTTATTTAAACAATAAGGCAACAGTGCATTTTCAGGTTAAATATGCAAAGTTAGGAGAATGTGCAGATGGAAGTATTAAATAACATTAAATTACATTGGCTAGAGTATACACAGAAAAAATGATCTATTGATTACTAGACCTCTTACCTCGCTCTCTCACTCACAGACATACACACACATATACACACACGTACACAAAAATGTACTCCAATAGAAGCATCCATTGCACAGTTTCTGTGCAACAAGTATAGGTGCCACAGTGATCCTTATTTACCTCCTGGTATTACATGATGAAGTCTCTAATGCAACATCTCCTCATTTGTAATAAAAGGCACACATACAGATGAACTCAGTGGGCATACATTGTATATATTTTTGAAATGTGATTTCTGTATGAAGAATTTTATGCATAACCTAAGGAAAAGCACTGCATAAGCTTGTTCTTCCATCTACCGACGTGTACTATAGTTCTGTGTCAATCTCAGATGATCCAAATTGTGAGAACAACAAACATCAAGACATTCTAAAGTGACAATGAGATAATACGTATGTAGGGAAGTCATTCCTCATCTTTCACTCTTCATTAGTGGTCAGCTGGAAAATTTTGTAGGACACAATGATAGGTATCTTCATTTTGTGCGGAGTTTATGGAGAATGGCATGGTATTATTGTGTTAGTGCAAGTAGAAAGGTAGATTCAGCAAATTATCAGAACATATTTGATTTTTTGACAGCATCAGATCAGATGAATTCTGGATGAATGAATGTTCAATAAAATATTAAAGGAAGTAGTAGTCAGTCATAAGGGAACTGTTACACTTGAGATAACCTTTATTCCAGACAAGGTGAGTGTCTAGTACCATGAGTTAGACATGTCAGGATGCTCATGTTCATCTGACACATGGCTGGGTTTATAATTTGTACTTTTGTAGTAAATACCTCTTAACATTTTTCCTCAGGGTGATTCTGTAGACTGAGGTGTGCTGATATATATGCAGAGTTACTTGGCAATTCACTTTCTGCAAAGGAGCAAGAATTGTACATGTATCAAAATCAAGTATTTCTATCCATGTTACAGTTTCCTGGTACCCATAGCATGGCATACACATGATAACACATATGTTATGTACCATCGTACCTCATCTGCATTTGTGGGTCTATTGTCATCACTACTTATCTCATAAATCCAAAAATACTTCTGAAAGAAAGCAAATAAGAAAGAAGATATAAAGAAAGAATATGATGGTATAGCTGACTTTTTCATTGAGGAAATGGTCATTATCTGACCTGGAATTCTGTAAGCGAATATAGCTCCTAGGAGTACTTAAGAACAAAGCATCATTACCTAAAAAAAATGAACAGTTCTTTATGGACCAAAACAAGATAATGACTAATCAGTGAAATATGACTTGTATGCTGTAAACGTATTCCAATATTCGAAGCTTATGTCAAATAGTAACATCTTCCTAACATTGTTAAAAAGCATCACTATAATTTCTTCACAAAGAAAACAAACTATACTTAGGTTGTGTAACAATCTACTGAGCATTCTTTTTATGTAAGATATGGAATAATAAAAATAAACCATTATGTAGTTGGGTCCTTGTGTAACCATACCCTCTCTGCTGCTGTCAACCCAAATTCCCAGGAGAACTGTAGTATAAAAGAGAATTATTCAGTTTTGAATAACTTCATCAACAAAAATGCCAAATTTTAATGTCATTGGACCCATCAGCAGTTTTATGCAAAATGAACCAAATCATGATAAATTGTGCAAACTGTGTTGGCTAAGAACTTGTCCTAAACTGATTTAAATATTTTCTTATTAGGGGTTTGTGATTGCATTTTGAGAACTAGTCAAGGGAGGGATATGTATGTCATGCTATCACACTGCTTGTAATACCCATAGAGAGCACAGAAAACAATGTCATGGGCTCCAGTACATAATTCTCAAATGTATTTGAGCAGCTTAAGTCGAAATTGTTTTCTTTGTCTATACTGCTGGAATACAGTGAGTTGAGTAAACTGCTCAGGAACTGGACCATACTTTAAAAATTAAACAGTTACTTAAACGGGTCTACTTTACAAAGACGAAAATGCAAACTCTCGAACGCTCACATGAACGAATAATCAGAAACTCGAAAGTGGTATTTTGGGATCTCAGTACAGTGAAGATTGGAATATTTGCCCTTTCCTCACTGTAGCACAATCTCGGACTAGGAATCTATATTTAGCGAGGGGTGTGGGTGGTGCAGCCCCTCACAATACCAATTTCAAGTTTTTGATTATTCGCTCATGTGAGCATTCGAGAGTTTGCGTTTTCAGTTTTATGACATAGACCCATTTTAAACAGTGGACCATTACACAGACAATGCAAAATAAAATGGTGTGTATTATCGCATGTAGGCTAAACAGGACTATGTATGTTCTGGCTAAGCTGTGCATCAGAGCTCACCATACTCACACAGGTTAGGGGATGGACAGGAAACAGTCATCATCACTTGCAGAGGTAGAGGGAAACAGTGACTGGTTACTGCAAGACTATTATATTGGGTAGGGTCATAACAGGTGAACATGGTAACCACATATTTTGGGTGATTTTGAGGCTTAATGGATCACATCTTACAGTGGTGGGGTCAAGCAGACATGACATTACCTTTGGCAGTGACACTGTGCTAGCTTGCAGTATTAGGGCTCAATATGGTCAGTAAAGGAAACTGAACTATGGGACTGTGCACATGCAACTTGATGGTGCATCAACTATGTTGACTATTATGAGTTTCATCTTGCATCATCAATGACTTTTGATGATGCTCACAAAAATGAGTGGCTGACTATGAATCCACTCTTGGGTGGGCATGCCAGTACCTTTATACTTGTGGATAAAAAATGTCAGTCAATGAGTGCATGTAGTTTGTTATGGGATGTACATAAATATGATCCCAACCACCCCTACTTTATGTATATAGCTGTCAGGTGCAGCTAATGTTACACAGCCTCCTCCCCCATTTATACACTGTAGTTGTGCTAGAACATAGGACCCTGGAACCCCATATCCCTTGTAACATGTCCTCAATGACTCTGCTGTTCATGGCTTGCACCTCTCCAGCCACTGTAAGATAGTATAGTGCCATGCCATCATCATGGTTTCCTAATTACATTATATGCCACTCTGTCTGCCTCACTGTCACTGACATCCACCACAGGGTTTTTGTTTTCCTGTGTTGAAGTACTTATCAGGCAGGACACCTTACTTACTCCTGTGATATTCTAAGTGTACAGAATCTTTGATAAAATTGCTCTATTTCACTACTGTAAGTTTTTAAGCAGTGTTGCATGAAATGGTTCTGCTTTATGTCATGCTAACAGCAGCAACTTGGCATGGCAGCTATACTACATAAGCCATTTAACCGCACTGTCTGTGAAGCACTACTGGGTATAATGTGTTTTCCAAGCATGATGTCATTAGCCTTGCATGGCATAATGGCAGTGAAGTACAGAACCATTATGTTCATGAATTTGGTATACGTATACCTTTAGCACCACAGTAGGGTGCTGTTGCTATGCCCTAACACCATGATGTAGTGCTACAGCCATGTCATAACACTACAGTATAATGCTACATTGAGCATCACATGTTTCACAAACATGTGCATACATGCATACAAGGTTACCATTTTGTTTCTGGAGCACACCTGAGTGAGTAACCATGGCAACTATAGACAACAGGAATTGCAGGACTCCAGTGTGATGTACCAGAGAGCAGAATTTTTCTGTTCTCTCTGCACAGGAACCTGCTGGCCAATTATGATGGCATTATGTAAGGTACATGCCTGTCATGAGTGCGCTTGGATGGTGAGTGATGCCAGTTGCTCTGGTGAGCAATGCCGACACAGGTACAGTGGCCTGAAATGGCATCATCCTTTTATCAGTGACAGGTAGAAGTTGAGGACATGGAGCCTGAAATGAGCTGTAAGCATTTGACAGGGAACCTGAAATGAGCTGTAAGAATTATATAAGTATCATTGTCTTCTACTGTATTAACTGTCATCCATGTACACCTAGGAGTGCATTCTGTTTTTACAGCAACATCTGAATATGGCTGTGTTATCTGGTTGACACTTTCCCTGTGCTGTCTGGAGATGTGTATACATAACATGCTGAACAAAAAAGTTGCAAGATGCATTTATACTAAACAGAACAAGAAATAAAAATATATATTTTTCTTTATTTCATTTTATGTATCAGAATACACAAGTACACTATAAACTTGGTAAAAACTATTCAGATTGGGTGTCTGCACTCTTATGTTATAGCTCTTTTCTTTCTCTTTCTTTTTATTTTTGGACCCTTTATTAAACTTTTCAATAAAGATAACACATAATAGTCTGTCCTAATAGTCAAATAACTAAGTGGCATTTAGATTGTAAAAAGAGATTTAAAAATCGCAAAGCACTAATTATTCAACTATATTTAAACAATTTAAAATGCCTAAATCTTGATTCTACATGAAACTAACCTTAACCAAACTAAGCTAAACAAAACTATTTACAATATATATACAGAATGTATCACCTCAAGCATTTGATAATGTTGCTCAAGTTATTTCAAAGAAAGATTTATTTCCATGACAAGAGTTTTATCTTTACAGTTCTCCAGCAGTACAGGCAGTGTAAGCTACCATGTATAATTAACAGATACCTATCTAGATCTAATCTTAACAATGTTAATTTCATTTTTGTAAGCAGCTGTGGTTAGATTCAAGAACTTGAAAACAAGCCATTATAATGGATTTCTACTTATTTTTAGTTATTGTTTTACATTTAACAGATGCCAAAGAAGTGGCAGCTGAAATTTATTAATATATGAGGGAGATGAAGAATGCATTATATACTGAACAAAAAAGCTGCATATATAAATGTGTAAGCTGCACAACAGATAAAACCATATGTATTTTTCTTTATTTCTTGTTATGCATCAGAATATTTACAAAGGTAGACTATAAACCTGGAAAAACAATTTATATTGTGTGTCTTTTCTCTTAGGGTGTAGCTCATTTTTTGATACTTTAACATTTTCAGTAAAGACAAGACTTCTGGTTAAGAAGGAGGGGGAGTAGTTGCTGAGATTTTTATCTCCTCACCTCCTTCCCATTTAACATGGGCTCTATTGCCAATAGTCTAACCCTACTCAGAAGGACTGACCTTATAGAGCACGGTTAGTGATGAAAAAAAAAAACGATGTCGAGCATTACCCCATCAGCTAATATCACTTGCACAGGGGAAAGGCTGCCATGGACTCCTTTAGGACTCCAATACAGTTCTAATAGAGAAACAAGTAATAGTGGTTAGTCTCCAACTTATTATAACATATGATAAAATGGATGCTAATATCGTCCCATATATGGAAAAATTACACAGGAAGTTTTCCTGTATGGAGGTGGCACTTTCTTTCACGTCGACCAGCTGGCTACCATAGATATGGAGAATGATGAAGTCAGACACTGACTGGTGCTACAGAAGCCCAACTTCAGCATATGGAGGCAAAATTGGTTGATAATTTGAATATGAGCCAATGGACGACCCTCTGATTATATCAAAGTGCCGGAATGAGAAGTAGCTAACTGCCTGTAATATATTAAGAGACAGCTGGCAAACTGGACAGACTTACAGGAGGAAGTTATCAGGATTTAAAGGACACAACAGGTGGTTATCCCCTAGCATTTATGTGCCAATATAGCAATACCTATCCTGATTCAGTTAGAACCCTTTGCACTTAAGGGGAGGCTGTTACCTATTTTATAGATCCCACAAGCACATTAAATTGGAGATTTCATGGGAGTACTGTGATGATCATCATTCAGCCAATACTTGGCTGAAGCAGGCAACATTCCAACTAGCTATAATATCTGCAGACAAGCCAGCTGGCACTTTAAGCTTCTTTACTCAACTCAACTGAAGGTTTACTTTCTGGGAGGCCCAACTGCACTCATCTTGCCAAAGGATATTTAACAATGTTTAACTCGTACATGATAAAATAGCCCTTTCTAGTTATAGTATTTTTCTTAAAATATTGTTACAACAAAAACAGTGTTTTCTGCAAGCCACTGCAAAAGAGGTCACCTGCATCCCCAAACATTTTTCTCCTTGACTACCCCCACTCCTCTTATTTTTACTGTATTTGTTTTTCATTTCCCATACCTTACTCTTCCCTACATCTCCTGTTGTCTCTCTCATACTACCATTGCCAGCGATTCCTGCCCTGCTTACAGTCTGTTGCCTTTCACTTGCTGCCATTTACTAACAGTTTTGCCCTGCTCTTGCTGCTTGTAAATACTTCTGTCTCCCTATCAAGCCCCACACTTTAGCTAACCTCTACTTTCCAGCACAGGTATCTCCTCAAATATATTCTACCAGTGCAGCTGAGGATAGCGCTCTCCTGTAAGTGTTATCTGTAGTAACTCCTACTAACTATCTGTACTAACTCCTAGTGACTATCTTGATCTTTTCTGCTTCCCTTCCATCTCTTATCTCTAGCTAGTTATCTTTTCTTCTTTTTGATTGTTTTCTTGGCTCTTTTTCAACCTGGGTATTAGCCGCATTACGTTCACCCTCGCTACGCTTGGGCTCACTTTGCTCCCCTACCCTACCCCCATTCCCACCCACCACCATTACAATTTCCTTTATACCATCCACTCCCTCCCATTCCTCCCTCCCCACGCATTGACAAGCTACTTCCTGTCACATTTTAAATACCACACTTCCTATCCCCGCCCTACCTCTCCATTGTGAACTGACTAAAAGCTTCCTATTTTAACTCTGTACACTCACTTCCCTTCCCTAAACATTCTTGCTTAAGCCATTCTCCTTCACCCTTACTATCTTTCATAACACAATACCTAATCCTCACCACCTCTCTCCTCTTTCTTCTAGCTACACTAACCTCTTACCACATCCACCTTCCTTCCCCACTGTTATAATCTCCTACCTCCTACACCTCTGACACACACACTTCACCACCTTTCTGTACTATCTCCCCAGCCCTATTTAACCTACCCAGCATGTGTCTTTATAAACTGACTATACTTGAAATACTCCTTCCTGTTTAACAGTCTAAACCCAAGTTCTATAAGTTACATCTAAGTATCACTCTATCTCTACACAGAAGTAACTTATTTATATCTGGTGACATCCATCCTAACCCTGGTCCCTCTCCCTCTGCAACATACCACCTACCTCCCTCATCCTCTACCTCCCCCTCTTCTTCTACTACTTCTACCATATCCAAACATCTAGCCATATACTCTCTAAATATTCAAAGTCTAACCAACAAGATTACCGAATTCCATGCCTGGATTGCCCATAAAACCCCTCACATCCTCTGCTTGTCCAAAACCTGGCTTGAGCCACATATCTCTAACAACGAAATTCTCCCACCAGGTTATAATATCTACTGCTCAGATATATTCCCAAAAAAGGGGTGGTGTAGCCATCCCACACTGTAATAGGCGCAACCTCTCACCCTATACTGCACCCATCCCTGACTTTCACCCAGCTGGACTCATTATCACTAACTTATCACTAACTACCACCTTAACTCACACAAAAAAACTAGTGATTGCCTCCCTCTACATCCCTCCTGGAAACAACTTGCTCATCCTTGAGAAAATCCTTTCCTGGTTCTCCCACAATATACCCTATGAAACCCTCATCTTAGGTGATGTCAACCTAGACTGGTCAAAGCTAAAAAAATGGACTCTCCTCAAAACAGTATTAATCTCCATGGTTACCATCAACTTATAACTTCTCCCACCTGAATCCATAAAAACGCTACATCCAGCTCTATAATTGACTGGATACTCACAACACCCCTAAGCTATATCACAACCCCACTGCTCTACCAGATCAGCTTAGTGACCACCTACCCACTACTTCCTTAGATACAGCTCTCAACCTCCCAAACCTAACCTTTATAGAGACTGCCGTAAACTTTCTAACTTCATTTGAACTCAATTCAGCACTATTCTCTCTTCAACCGACTGGTCTTTCCTGAAACAAATCCCTCTAAATGATGCAGTAAACAGTTTCAACATTATCTTCCTAGATACTCTGAACTCCCTCACTCCCTCTAGAAAGATTTGAATAAAATCTAACTATGCTCCCTGGCTTTCCAAAGTCCCTTATTCTCCAAAGAGACAAAGCTTGGAAAGCCTGGACCAAAACTAAGGCATTACCCTTGCTCCAGAAATATCGACATCTCAGAAATCTTACCAAGAAACAAACCAATATTGACAAAAAGTCATTTTTTAACTCTGCTCAACTCAACAGCAAATCTAACCCTCAGAAATTCTGGTCAACCATGAAAATTCTTTCTCCTGGATGCTCCTCAAACCCCTCCCCCTACCCGGATACATCACCTCTATATACAGCTGCCCTGCTTAATAAATACTTTAGCGATACTATTCAGTCACTCTTACCAAAAAATGGTAACACTACTCCTCTATACATCCCTGCAAACCCACCTAACAACAATCTCTTCTCCTTACAGCCTGTTCCAACTTCCTACATCCAATCTCTTCTTCTTAAACTCAAACCCTGCTCTCCTTCCACTGATAATCTACCCTCTACTTTCCTCAGACTAACTGCTGACTCTATAGCTTACCCAGTGTCTATATTAATTAATAGGTCCATCCAGGAATCCACTGTACCTACCCTTTGGAAATCCTTTTTCACTGTTCCCCTACACAAAGCGGGCAACTCCACAGACCCATCAAACTACCATCCCATAGCCATCCTATCCCCCTTTCCAAAATACTTGGAAAATGCATCCACTCACAACTGCTAAAATACCTACTCCAACAAAATCTTCTCACACCTACCAAACACAGCTATTATCCCCACCACAGCACAACTACTGCCCTCCTGTCCTTTACCCATACCATTGCTGAGGCCCTAGATAACAAACTTATCTCATGCCTCTTTCTAGACCTTTCCAAAGCTTTTGCTACTGTCTCCCATCCTCTGTTGCTATCTAAACTTGCTAGTCTCAATCTATCTGCTTCCACCCTTACCTGGTTCTCCAGTTACCTATCCTGCAGGCAGCAGTCTGTCAAATGGCTCTCTTCCTCTTCTCCTTTCTTATCTGTCCCAACAGGAGTACCCCCAAGGCTCCATCCTGGGCCCCCTCCCCTTTAACATTTTCACTAATGACCTACACACATCATGTAAACAATCATCCCTCATCCAATATGCAGACAATTCTACCCTCATCTCTATCTCCGACATCTCTAAGCTCCATACTCTCTCTCAACAAACTTTCTCAGCTACTGAACAGTGGCTTACTGAAAACCTACTCATCCTCAACCCCCCAAAAAACAAACTCTTATTACTTCTCCCCCGTTCACTTACTCAGCACAAATCCTCCTTTTTTATCACTTCCTCAAATAACACAATTATTAAACCTGATGTTCACACTAAACTCTTAGGAGTCATCATTGCTGATAAACTCAAATTTAATACACACCTACTCCAATGTATAAAAAAGACTAACCAGAAACTAGGTTTGCTATATTGTAACAAAGACATTTCTAATTTCTAATGCCAGAATCTCCCTTGCTCAAGCTCTCCTTCTCCCCTCCCTTCTGTATGCTGCCCCTATATTCACCAGTATCCAATCCACAGCATTAAACAAACTCCATCAAACTTTTACCATAAGATAGCTAGATTAATTAAAAACTCTCCTTATAATACACATCACTGTCTACCCCTTTCATCCCTACACTGGCTAGAATTCCTCCACACATTGATACTATCACAACTACAAATGCTACATTTCATTATCTACAAACCTTCATCTTGCCCAGCTCTTTCTTCCTTCATCTCTATCTACACACCTTCTTGCACTCTCCGTACCTCTAATCAGCAACTACTACACAGCTACCAACCAAAAAAAACAGTAGGCAAACTCTTATATAAATACTCCATTGCCCAAATCTGGAACAAACTGCCTTGTGAAATATGTTCCTCCATTCACCCAGCCCACTTTAAGGAAAAACTCAAACACCATCTGCTTAACACCAAAATCTGTCCTTGTAAAGCCACACCCTAACCTCTTCTCTCCCTCCTAGGCGCACCCACCTAATTAAACCACCCTCCTCTCAAAAAAAGTAATCCCTGTACTAGAGGTAACACATTTCTATTGTTTACTCATATCTGATTGATTCAAGCTCTGTTTGTAAATATGTAAATAATTCTCTACACTGTAAACACAGCGTAGACATAACATAAATGGTTTGTATCTTTGTTTTGTATTTGTATTGTTCTTGAATAATTTTCAATATCTTATCATATGTTATTGAAATTACCATTTATTTTTGTATACTGTCTGTATTTGGAGCTTTTCTCCTTGAGTCTCCACCGAAAATGGGCCAAAAGCCCAGCTGGACCAACCCGGTTTACAAATGTCAATAAATAAATAAATAAATGCAGTGCAAATGATGAAGCAAGCTACCCCTCCCTTGGTCCCTGCAGGTAATCTGCACTCATACTCTTTAAACATGGTGTGTGATGGGAGATGGGAAAGAGAACCAATGAGAAAGCCATTCCTGCTCTTTAGAGGAGGAGCTTCTAGTAGGACTTATCAGAATACTAATAAGTGCTCTGTATCCTGTCAGGTGGCAAGGAGCACCCCCTCCCCACTTAATAGCACCTCTGAATTCCACCCTTATTGGCTCCTGAAGGGAAGTATGCCTCTGCATGCTGAGTTCTCCTACCTGGCTGCCACTGTAAGATGCACTGTGACACCATTGGCTCATCAGGCTCAAACTTCACAAGTAAAATCTAGTACTCCTCCTAAATGTCACTTTTGTGGAAAGTCAGAGCCAACTTCTATCCCCAAGGATAGGAAAGAAGGCAACAGCCACTCAGTCCCATCCTCCCTGGTCAGTTCCTATGGGGCCCCAAGCCACTATTTAATCTCAAGTCAATCGAGCCATAGTCAGATACTTAGACCTGTATGCCACGAACTGTCCAAATGATTGAAATTTGTCCAACAGTCTATCACCATACTACAGTTATAAAACAGTGTTGCCAATTAACTCTGAGCTTTGAAATCTATCTTCATCAGTGAACGTTGTCCCATGTATATATCTACATATATATTTTGGTTTACTATCATTTTACTGAATCACACTCAGTTGAATTATTGTATCATCAACTCACTTCCACGTAAAGTTGTAATACCAAATTCCAGTTTACCATGATAAATACTGAATTGAAAATTTCCTACTAGTATGAACCTATGAAAAGTGTTAACATGGGTCAAGAAGGGGAAGAGATATGTCAGTCAGAATTATTGGTGTTTGACATTTTCATCATTCAGTTTTTGGACTTCGTGCAAGTTGGATTCAGTAAAATGATAATAAACCATTTATTTTCCTAACTCTATGAGGGGTGAGAAAAGCTGTATGGATAATTTTTCATGTGAACAATTATCAACAAGAATTTTATAAAATTATTTATATGATAGTATCATTTTTTTAAATTAAAAGTTAGGTGGCACTTGATGCCTTTAGTAAGATAACTTTAAGCATTTTAGTAATAGTTCTTTACTTCCATTTCAGTTATGTGTTTCATCTTTGAGTGCATAAACTGCCTAATTGTCTCTACTAATTAGCCAGTGTTCGGAATCTAATTCTTACTTAGGAACAATATTAGTTCATAGTTTATTGTTTTGGTTCCATTTATACAATTAAACCAAGATGATAAACCATAAGCTGCAGTTTGTATCATTTTTGTGATAGTAGAACTATCAATAAATTTTGGTATAATGGCAATTGGAAATCATGAATAATCCATTTTTTTAATTCTGTGTATGAAAACTTTAATGCAACAAAGCCAAAAAAAATGGACAAGCACTTTCAGTGTCAACCTTCTTCAGATCCTGTTTACTGCACCTAGGACTAAATGTTTAAAAACATGTAAAAAACAACCACGTTCTTTTGGAAACCATTACATCATTTCCTCATAGTCATATAATGTCTGTCACTCAAATGAAGCAATCCCTCAGTTTACATCACTTCCTCATAGTCATATAGTAGCTGTCACTCAAATGAACCACTCCCTCATTTTACATCATTTCCTCATAAACACAAAGTAGCTGTCATTCAGATGAAACATTCCCTCAGTTTAAACCAAAGGGGATGAAGAGGTTCTACTATCTCCTTCCATTTAGACCCTGTTCTTTCAAAGTTGGTTTCAATGGTACCATTCCATTCAAACCTGGAGGGCAGTCTGCCCTCAGGTCTATTATCCATTTGAGTTCTTCTACCTCTGTTTTATTCTGCAAGTCACCTCCTTTGAATGTTTCTTTTACAGTAGAGATGACCATGAACTTAAACAAATGGGTGTTATTTAATTTCACATGTGAGTAGAGGGCATCAGTATCTACTTTATTCCTTTTATCAGAAGAATGCCATAGAATACGCTCTTTTAACATTTTATTTGTTTTGCCTATATAATAGGCTGAGCAAAGAGAGCATGTGGCGATGTAAATCACATTTTTGGTAGTACATGTAGCCCAAATTTGTAAACTGTAACATTTTATTGTTTTTGGATGTTTACAAACATTGCTTGTATTGATCAAATGACAAGTTTTACAGCAACCACATTTCCAAGTGCCTCTACGTATGTGTGTAGTATTACTTACTCCCTTGATAATACCATCCTCATGGCATAATAGCCACTTCAAGTTTTTCTTATTTCTGAAAGCAAAGCTGGGGTTGTCACCAAGGAGTTCCATCTGATGGAGGAGGTGCAGTGAAGCTATTTATACCATTTTTTAAGAGGTATCTGCTTTGGAGAAGTTTTTTAGTTTAGTTGCTGCCGGGGGGGGGGGGGTTAGGTGTGATAGTTACTTTGAATGAGACTGATCTGTGGTCAGATCTCACCAGGGAAGACCTCACAGTGGGGGTGCTACAGTGGTCCCCCATATTGGTAAGCACCAGATCCAGGATGTTGGCACTCTTTGTGAGAGTGTCAACCAGCTGGTGTACAAGGCATTGAAGTTATCGAGGTCAAGGGACCTTTGGGAAAGTGAGTTTGAGCTCGAGCAATTTACCCAGTCAATGGATGGGTAGTTATAGTCACCCAAATCCATGATGTTCAGATGTATCTTGATAGACTCAAGTAGATCCAAACAGGCAGAGTGGGTGTCCTGATTCATGGTGGGGGTCCTGTAGCTGGCAATGACTTGAACAGGTGTCCTACCAACAGTTAATTGCACCTGAAGAATCTCCAGGGAATCATAATGTTTAACCAATCTGGAGGTGTATTTTTCTTTAATGAGTATTGATGCACTGCCTCCTTTAGTTTTCACACCTTCAGTTTGTGGTCTGAACATGTGGAAGGAGGTGTAACCTAGAAGGGCTGGAATGCTCTCCACAGCCTTGAACCAGGTCTCCGTGACTGCACAAATGTTGCATCTTCCAGGTGAGGACTCCTTCCAGTGAGTGCAGTTACGTGGTATGACTCCTAGTATTTAGCAGTATAACCTTGGGGTTGTTTTTAGGTGGAGTTCTTAAATTGGGAATTTTGTCCTTGAGACACTTCCTAAAAAGGCACTATGGGGGTGACAAGAGCTTTAGCCAGTAGCCAAAATCCCAGGGGTGACAGATGAAGACCATATCTGGCAAAGCATTGCGGTCTGTCAATTATGTCATCCCAGGCTGACAGACACTGGAACCCCATAAAATGACACCAGAAACTAATCCAATTATTGAAGTCAATCATTTTCTGTTTGTATTGAGGTATCATCCTAGGTGAAGGAAAAATGCTGTTTAAGGCTAGGGATATACCTGCCTAAGACACATAGTCTGAAAGCTCAGTCATGTCTCTCTTCATATATTCCAGAGAAGTACATCTCAAGTTGTTCACACCAACATGGACTATGACGAAGTCATAACATTACCTGTTGTTGAGAGATTTGAGTGCATGTGTGATACGCCGGATCCTAGCACCTGACAGACAGCAGACTGCGACCTATTCCTTATCCAGCCTGGTGAGAGAGACATATGTCTGTCTCCCTAGGGAATCACCTATGACTAATATGTTTGTTTTTGTGTTTTGCCTTAAGGCCTTGACAGATGAAACTGTGGTCCATTAGCTATTATGTGTATTATGTTCTGCAGAGGAAGTATTATGTGCAACATGCTTGTGTTTCTGTTTGGGAGATCTATGGTGTTTAGGTATGTTTCTGGTGAGGACCTCCGCATATATAGATATGCGTGATGTGGGTTTGGGTGGAGTAGAAGGTGAGGTGTGAATGATGACAACCCACTCATTGTCATATGTACTGACAGGTGTGTGAGACAGTATGGATTCAAGGTTCATTATATAGTTGCATCTCTCACATGTTGAGTTTGTGTGGACTAGGAGTAGAGGGTTGTTGGTGAACATGAGGCAGTTGCTACATTGCCACAAGATGCCCATGTTGACCAAGCAGGCTGGAGAAACTGTGGGAAATTGTCCATCCATAATGTTAGGTAAATTTATATGGTCAGGAAAAGAGGTCACGCTTAGGAATGGCTAGTGGGTGAGAGGTGTGCATTGGTACCTCTGAAGCTCAGCTTAGTGTTCCACCTGACAGTAGAGCAGGGCTGCAAAAAACCTCTGGAGGACCACAAACAAAGTGCTAAGGAAAAATTTAACAAGCAAAACATTTGCATCTATAACCACCAATGGTAACCAACACTACATGGCACTGCACAATGGTGTGCTACATGAAAACAAGCGCAAATGCAGGACTTAAATAAAACAAGAAATAACCCTTTTAATGCATTCTAGCTAATAAGGATTCTCTCTCTCTCTCTCTCTGAGCTCTAGTCCAATCATCCTCGATTTGATGGGACCCAGACAGCACTCTCCTCTCACAAGGGTGCAGAAGGGCCTTCACCAACAAAGATGGCTTGACTTTGATGCTCAGAAGTTACAAAACAGACCCAGAAACAGCAAACCTGGAACTGGGCTATTCTACAACTGAACTAGTACAGTACACGGTAAAATATGGCGAAAAACATTTCATACAATTTAAACAGACAGTAGAATTCAAATACAAATTACAAGTGCAATATAAGAGCAAAAACAGGCACTTATAGTTAGTTGGAAGCAACAGATGCTTCAAATCTTTCAGTATCTCAGTAAAGAGCTGGTTTTAATGCTCACGTGATACCAAGCAGTCTAGATTCAGCAAGTCTGAATCTGGCCTATGCTATAAAATGCAGAAGTACTAGAAATTCAAAGTGCATAAAATCACAGTTATAACAGATAAAAAAAACAGTTTAAATAAAGCAATAATTCACCACCAATTTCCAGCTTAGAAGGGTATAGGCCACACTCTCCCACCACATAAGTCTAGACCACAACCCCTGCTAATGTAAACAACTGGTTTTGGAGCCCACGTGCTTAAGTCAGAACTAAGACACTCTAGAATAACAGACACAATAGGCCTTCAACTAGCAATTTCCAGCTTAGAAGGGTGTAAGCTATCCTCTCCTGCCACAACAGTTTAGACCACACATATTCCTATTGTAAAGTAACTAGTTTGGAATCCAAGTGCTTAAACCAGAATAAAGACACTTAGAAAAACAGGCACAATAAGGCTTCACCAGCAGTTCCTAGCTTAGAAGGGTGTAGGCTACACTCTCCTGCCACATGAGTCTAGACCTCAACCCTCCTAATGTGAAATAATTAGTTTGGAGCTAAGTGCTTAAATCAGAATTAAGACACCTTCAGAATAACAGACACAATGAGCCTTCAACCAACAATTCCCAGTTTTATTTATTTTACATTTGTTAGCTGGGAGTGTCTGACTGAGCTGAAAAAGCCCCTTTTCAGCAGAGGCCAAGGGAGAAAAGCTCCACATAGAAAAATTACAGATGCATTTAGATATTTAGACATGATCAGTATATACACAAATTACAACACTCACGTTTTTACACTGGTATGCAGCACATCAACAGTTACAGTGGAGAGAACAAACAAGAAAATATTAATTTAAAAATAAAGGTAATTAATAGATTTGTGATGCTTAGAAGGGTGTAGGCTATCCTCTCATGCCACAAGAGTTTAGGCCATAAATCTGATTTTGAACCCAAGTGCTTAAACTGGAACAAAGACACTTAGAACAACAGGCACGGCTTTGCAGCCCAAATGCTTAAACCAGAACAAAGACACTTAGAAAAACAGGAACAATAACCCTACACCCAGCAATTCCCAGCTCAGAAGGGCATTGGCTACCCTCTCCCACCAAGAGTGTAGACCACAAACCTTCTTAACATAAAATAACTGGCCTGATGCCCAAGTCCTTAAATCAAAACTAATAGGCTTAGAATAACAATTACAATTTAAACAGGCTACTAATGAGAAGTAATAAATGCAGCAGAATAAATACAATTGAACAATTTTAAGAACAGGCAGCAAAAGCAAAATAAAGTAATAAAGTACGAAAAGACAGAAATACAGTAAAGGGAGCTGAATAAAGTATATTTTTTGTTAAGTACTAAGGGAGGAAATATAAGATAATTCAAGGCTAAGAAACTAAGGGGGTGGGCCTTCCCAAATGATCTCATTGCACTCAGTAGAATGAGCTGATATGATAGGACTGGGAGGAGTGTCCAGTATCAAATTTATAGTAGAGGTAGGCAACTCAAAAGCCACAAGGTTTTAAAAATATGACAGTTGTCAGTGGGTGGGAAAAATAAAATGGAGACAGATATCAGAGCAGAAGTAAGGCTTCCTGTAATATCAGGAATCCTTGGAAGTAAGTTCACTAACCCTGGTAAATGTTCACAATACAAAAAACTTTGCAAGACTTAGAAATATTTTAGCAAACTCAGAACAGCTTTTGCAGAATGCTGTTAAAACAACCTAAAAGCAGTACAGTAACAAGCAGATGGAGTTTCTTTAACAATGCAGGCAGAAAAACAGTGATAAATTCAACCAAATAAATAAATGCCGCACAGAGTTATTATTATCACTGAAACAGTTAGAGGAATTAGTCTTCAAGCCATTATTTCTGAAACATGAGTGGTAATGTAAACATTTCTATCTTTAAAATGTGTTACTCCGTTTCTTTGAGATACTCTGTTAAATGCAATTCATACATGAACTAGACTTTTTCTTGATTATGTTTTATTGCAAAATAGTTCAGTATTTGTAGTGACACACAGGCACACCACATCTTAACATATTAAGACAAAATAAAATGGTTCTTAAATGTCACCATGTGAACTATGAGTTCTTAGTTTATAATACCTACTAGCCTATTTAACTCAATATTCATTACCTAGTTATACAATAATCTAACTATTCCCAGATTCATCTGCAGGAAAAGAAAAATGGTCAACATAAAGGGATGTTTCCCTTTATCTCTTAAAAAAATAAAGTTACACATTAAGGGATCCACTTCAGGTAACACCTGTATACACCTACCCATTTACCATACCTGATGATGCTGCTAAGCAGTGATGACCTTAAAACATTAACAGAAAGATGCTTCCCCAAGTCAGTGTTAATCTTGATCTTGGTCTCTTTATGACCTTAATGTTGGGAAATGATACTGTTAATACAGATCTCAGCAGGCCAAAACCAAGTAAATGCCGAAAAGCTAATAATCGATCATTACTTAGTCTCATACAGAAGCTAAAAACAAGAAAGTCTTATGCTTCCCATTCTTTTCAAAAAATCTGTCTTTATTTATCTTACATAAGGGGTGTTGTCCAAAGACTTTATCAAATCCAACATTGAACAGTTTTAACTTCTAAATGTACAAATTTTATAACATTGTCTCAGGGTGTAGGAAGGTTTGCAGTTGCCCAAAGAAGCACTGGGATTGACCTGGGGCCAACTGCAATAACAAAACAGAAAAGGTTAAAAGCAGACCTAGGACCAGGTGAAAGAAACACCATAATTTGTATATTGGATATGGCTTGCTATAGAGAATCCATAACGTAAGAAACAGGATCAGGCCAGTTGCTGCAAAACTCACTTTCAAGACATTCCTTTGAACACCCAGGCCACTCTAATGTTTCACTTCACATCATCAAAGACTAGTGGTAAGAATGGGAGTGGGGATGGGGAAGAAGGGGAAATATGATACAAATTTTCTGAAAGGAAAGATAGGGAAGAGTGTAAGGAAAAAACAAGTATGTTAACATGGTGAGGTCAATAAGCATGGGCACATGAACAAACATAAAAAAGAGACCAAAACTGACAAAAGACATGCCGACATGAGTTGGGGAAACTGAGGAATTGTAGATACAGAGACTGAGGACACCAATGATGAGGAAGGTTAGACAAGAAATGGGGAAGGAGGTGACAGACAAGGAAGGGTAACACCAGGATGGGGGTACATTGGGTATGCCCTTTTGTAATGCACTACCTGTGCAATACCTAGGAGGAGGCTAGTTAACACTAAGATCACCCTCTCCCAGACTCCACCTGAGGTGGCCTGGCTTATAGCCACAATGAGTAAAAACAGACATTCAGGAACATTCCACTAGTTGATGCCTCATTAATCTAACTGCTAGTTAGAAGCTTCAAAATTCTGTAATATAAACCACGGCTGCCAACGTAGACCTGTTCATAGGTGTGCACTAGCCCATAGAAGTTCATAGGTTCATATCTGATGAAGATTTTTCTGAAAGCGTTTGTCATTTGTGAATCATAAGGAACCTTTACTTCCTTTTTTAACCTTGGAGACATTAAAATTTGTTTTAAACGGAAACTTGAGGTATTTTTCATGGATAACACTCACAGCTTTATCTCTACAGACATTTGGTTTGTAGCATTAGCCTTGGTGATATTTCTGTCATTGTTTTTTTCTGTTTTTGCTGTTTCTTGTTCAACAGTTTCACCTCAGCATTGGGAGGATATATTTTTACTAGGTTCATAGGTTGGTACTAAGCTATCGGCCCTAGGACCTATACAAGCCTAGCCATAACAATTCCCTGGATATTTCTTCCACAATATTTACTTCCCTGAATCCCTGTCTAGCAGGGTGACTGACATGATCCCCGGGGTGAATTTCTTATCTTCCATCCAATCGTCAAGGTACCTTTTGAAGAAAGCCAAGGAGGCGCTCTGCTTGACATGTATGGGCAGTCTATTCCAGAGTATGGGGAGTCTCTGGGTCAGGAACCTATCCCTCCAGCATGTTTTGTTCATTGTGATGACAAGGTTTAGATCCCTGGAGTATGTGGTTCTGAGGGATTGGGATTTCTTTAAGTGGAGCATGTCCAACAGTTCAGTAGTAGTAGACGATATGCCACAGAGTATAGCTGGAGTTTTTTTTAAGATGGTCAGCATAGGGCATCTGCTTTAGGCCTGTGATTCTTTTAGTGAGGTATTTCTGTGGCCTTTCCAGTTGTTGTAGATGTCTTGTGAGGTACTCTATAATGAGTCTAATGAGGGATGAGTACAGTGGGAAAATGACAAGTGCCCTGAAATCGGGCCTCCCGACATTAGTTCCGAGTCCCTCTATCAAGTAGAGCCACTGGAGTGATCCTGGAGTAAACTTTCTATTTCCCATCCACTCATCAAGATTTCTCTTGAAGAAGGCCAGTGAGATACTCTGCTTGACATGTATGGGAAGTCTATTCCATAGTATGGACAGTCTCTGGGTTATGAACCGGTCCCTCCAGCAAGTTCTGTTGATTGTGGTAATGAGGTTGAGGTCTCTGGAGCATGTGGTGCAGAGGGATTGGGATTTCTTTAGATGTAGCATTTCTAACAGAGCTGGGTCAGACATGGCTTTGTAAGTCAAGCAGAGATTGCCTCTTAGTAGACAATATGAGACAGGGAATAGCTGGAGTTTTTTTGAGTCTGTCTATGTAAGACATGTGTTTAAGGCCTAGGATCCTCTTTGTGAGGTACTTTTGTGGCCTTTCCAGCTGTTGCATGTATCTAGTGAGGTATATGCCAAATGGAGCATTATATTCGGGGATTGATCTAATGAGGGAAGAGTAGAGAGAGATGATGACCTCTTTCTTCCTAGATGCAAAACCCTTGGCAATGAGATGTGCCACATAGAAGGACTTTCTGACCACAGTGTCAATGAGGTGGTTGAAGGAGAGGGTGCTTTCAACCTGTGTTCCCAGATCTCTTATAATGCCTTCAGTGCTCAGTGGGCTCCTATCAATGTGGTAATTATTGGGAACTGAGTTTTTCCCAAAGGGGATGACCACACATTTTGTGGCATTAAGCTTAAGGTCGTGGTTTTGACATCAATCATTGGTCTCAGTGACTCCTTTCTGTAGGATGTCTACATCACTTGGGGAGTTAATAATGGCTCCCAGCTTGCAGTCATCTGTGAACTTGGTCAGCCAGAGTCCTTCCTTGTTGGCCTGGACTTCTGAGAAGTAGATGCCAAACAGGAGAGGACCCAGGATGGATCCCTGTGGGACTCCACTCGTGACTGGTTGGCAGTCTGACTTGGAGTCTGCTACTTTCACATTGTGGATGCTATCGGTGAGCCACTTTGAAACCCACCTAGTGATATAGGAGTTGATGCCTAGTTTGGTGAGTTTATCAATAATTCCTGAGTGGGGAATAGTATCAAAGGCCTTGGCCAGATTGAGGTAGGCTGTATGAACTTCCTTGGCCTCATCCACACTCTGGTGACTGACTCAAAGAAGTCAACCAGCTTGAGCAGGCATGATCTACCTTTCACAAAACCAAACCAAAATGAGATCTAGAGTTTGGAGATTCCCTATATCCTTGTTAATTAGGTCCATGATGATGAGCTCCATAGTCTTAGATATCAGACTCATCAGGCTAATGGGGCAATAATTCCCAGGGTCTGTTGTCACTCCCCCTTTATGGAGAGGTATGACTGTAGCAGTGCGCCATTCAATAGGGGCAAAGCCTGAGGTGAGGCTGTGATTGAACAGGGCACGCAGATGTGGTGCCAGTTCACTTTGTAGTTCATGTAGAACACATCTAGGGATATTGTCAGGTCCTATGGAAGCTGTATTCTTGGCCTTAGACAATGTATCTTTAACCTGTGCTGCAGTAATGCTAGGTGCCTGGCATTCCTCCAGTATTGTGATTGTTCCTTTAAGGGGGGGGGGGTAAAGTTGGCACTGAAACTGTTGGCCAGTATGTTGGTAATATCTGTTGGCTCAGTGTAGGAGGTACTGTTGTGCAATAATTCGGAGCAAACCTGGATATTGCCGTGGAGATTCTTCATATAACTATAGAAGGCTTTGTGGTTATTTTTAGTGTCTGCCGCAATTCTGCCTTCATAGCTGGCTTTAGAGGATTTGATGAGGGATCTCAACTTTTTGTTGAGGCTAATAAGGGAGGTTTTCCAGTCTTAGGACTTCACCTTTTTCTGCAACAGTTTCTTCCTTCTTTTGTAGAGTTTGGTAATGGCAGGGGACCACCAAATTAGCTTCCTTTTTTTGGAGGAGAGCATATTGGTTTTGTTGGGTATGGCTAGGCCCATGCATTTATGTATGTGTTCATACAGTGAATCAGTGTATGATTCGGCAGTCATGCATCTATTTTCCATTGACATGGGTGCCGTGAAGTTATCCAACTCTGTTTTTAGGAGCCCAAAGTCAGCTTTGGAGAATTTTTGTTTATGGTGGTTACCTTTGCGGGGGGTGTGGGTGAGATGTGGATTTAGTTTGTGGTCAGATCTAACCAGGGAGAAATTGACTATTGGTGTAGAGCAATGGTTGCCCATGTTAGTAATAACCAGGTCAAGAATGTTGCTTGCTCTAGTGGGGATAAGAATGAGCTGGTCCAGGGCATTGGAACTGATGAATTCCAGGAAGCGTTTGGCCATTGCATTGGTGCATGAGTAGTTTCCCCAGTTGATTGGGGGGGGGGTAGTTGAAGTCACCTAGTATGAAAGTGTTGGGTTGGACCCTAATAGTCTCCAGGGTGCTTAGGAACATGGAGTGAGAGTCTTGGCCATGGTTGGGGGCCTATAGCAGGCTATGACCTGAATCACCGTCTTACCCAGTGTTAGTTGTACCTGAAGTATCTCAGATGTGTTATGCTGAGTAACTAGTCTGGAGGTGTGCATATCCTTTATAAATACGGAGACACCACCACCTTTGGAGCTTCAGTCCATGTTTTGGGGCTGAAAGGTATGGAATGAGTTATAGCCTGGTAGTGCAGCGGTGCTTTCTGCTGCTTTAAACCAAGTCTCCATTACAGCACAAATGTCAATGTTTTCCATTTTGTGGAGGGCTTCGAGCAAGTAGATCTTGAGATTTAGACTTCTAGTGTTGAACAGCATGACCCTCAGATTGCATTTATTTATAGCTGTTATGGAGTAATTTGGTCTTTGGACCATTGCCTAAAAAAGGCACTATGGGGTGGAAACCCATGGGGGGACAGATGCAGGCCATCTCTGGCAAAGCATCGAGGTCTGTCAAGTCATGTCATCCCAAGCAGACAGATACTGGATCCCCTTAGAATGACACCAGAAACTTAGCCAATTGTTGAAGTCAATCATTTTCTGCTTGTACTACGGTATCATTCTGGGTGATGGTAGGATGCTGCTCAGGGCTAGGGTCATACCTGCCTGGGCCACATAATCTGAGAGCTCCTCCATGTCTCTTTTCATGTAGTCCAGGGAGGTGCATCTCAGGTCATTCACACCCACATGGACAGTAACAGAGTCATACTTGTACTTGTTGTGGAGTGACCAGAGTACATGTGTTGTGTGTCGGATTCTGGAACCTGATAGACAGCTGACTGTTACCGTCTCCTTATTCAACCTAGTGAGTGGGACATCAGTGTGCCTCACTATCGAGCCGCCTATGATTAGTGTTTTGCCTTAAGGGCTTAGGTTGAGGGGCACACTGTGTAGGTGAGCTATGTGTCTTGTGGTTTGTGCTGTGTTGTGGTGGTGGAGTGTGTTTCTGCCTTGGAGGTCTCTGCTGTTTGGTTAGATTTCTATTGAGAGTCTCCGTGAAGGTGGGTGGTGTTTGTGTTTTATGTGAGAGCTGTGATGATGGGTGTTCTGGAGGGCTATGTGTTGCATGTGGTGTGGTGCAGGTGTTGACCTTCTCCTCTTGACCAGCTATTCCAATCTTGGCTTGAGAGCGCATGGCTTCCAATTTGGATATATAAGTGCATCTCTTACAAGTCTGAGTGCTGGGAGGTAAGAGGAGAGGGTTGTCTGTGTACATGAGGCAGTTGCTACACTGCCTCAGAATGCTCAAGTTCACCAGGTTAATAGGAAAAAACACACAGAACTGACCTTTAGACATACCTGGAGGGATGGTCATTATTACTAAGTACTGGAGCTGTTTCCTTATATATTCCTTTTACAGGAAAAATGACACTCAGGGTGTCTGAGTCTGTACAGAGCACTGCCAAACACTTGAGGGGAAACTAATAAGTAGACCCTGAAAATTTAAGGATGAAGTATTTAGGCAGATATTCTGAAGTTAGAAAAAATCCAGCATTTCTTACTGAAAAATAAAGAATTAGCTTGTCAAGAATGATGAAAAGAGGGGAGTCGCATGAATGGCTACTGCCTGGCTACTACTAATGCTGGTCTCACCACAGCTTCACTCTGTTGGGATACAATACTCCTTTGCTTCTTCTCTCACCAGAAGCAAAATGTTAGCACCAATCCCAAGAAGGGAAGCAGGCCACGGCCAGTTTGGTGATCCACAGTCTTGCCCCAGATGATGCAAGGGTCTGCAAGCTTTTAGCCTTTTTTCTGGTAGATGCCTCAAATAGCAACCAGACCAGTCAGGTATGTTAAGCACAGACACTCACTCTCCAACCAGAAAGAGTCATGAATCAATGCACTCTGCTCCTACTCTCACCAGGATCAGAATATCAGCAGAGATTCCAAGCTGTCACCTATAAAGCAGTTATTAAGCTTTCAGGTGATCAGCAATCTCCAGGAAATAATGTAACTGCACTCCTTCTCTCATCAGGAGAACACAGAATCACTAATCCCAAGATGACTACTGAGAGGCAGAATGTGGGCTCTCCAATAACTGGTAGTCTTGCAATAGATGCTTAAAGGTAAGATGAAAAAATGGTTTATCCTAAACACTGCAATGTGCACTAGAAGAGTTAGATGTGAAAGTAGGTAACTTAAGTTTCACCTGTCTAAAAAGTTATGTTTTAGTGGAGAGCCACTATTTTTAAAACAGCAAGATAGTTTGAAAGGGGGTGGTCACTTTTGTATTCTAGTGCTATGGAATACAGTAAGATGGCCAATATATTTGAATAGTTGAAGGGGAATGATTTCACAAAAATGATAATTTTGTGCTTACACACACCAGCCAGTAAAAGCAGAGAGGAAATTAGATATATGGTCAAATTAACATAGGGGCAGGCAACTAAAAGGACAGTAGTGTTTAAGAACACAACACAATAATAGGGTAGGAGGGTGGGAAAAAATTCTGTCTCTGACTCACAAGAGACAGAGTTGTGGTCTCTTTTTCAAGTTTTAATATGCAATTAAAAGCAGAATACAAGTAAACCACAGTATAAAGAAAACAAATCACAGTACACAAAACAGAAATAGGCAATAAAGTAATACAAAGTACAAGAAATCAAAAGCAAACTAACCTTTCCCTCACAGCAAACTGTAGAAGAGTCTGGGTGAACCTTTCCAGTAAAGCTTTGAAATGTTTTATTTTATCCCGTAAATAGAAGGTTTAGTTCCTAGCTCCACCCCCTCAGTTCACAGATGATTAACCTTAACTGACCTGCTCTAATTTATGTGTGACTCCTTAATTGACCTGTTCTAATTTCTAACTCACAAGAGAGACAGCTGTGGTTTCTTTTCAAGTTCTAATATGCAGTTAAAAGCAGGATACAAGTAAAACACAGTGTAAAGAAAACAAATCACAGTATATAAAACAGAAAAAGTAGCACAGAAGACTGCAAACCAGGAACTCCAGTGGCTTGTTGACAGTGAACAGAGCACTCCATGTACTGAAAGTTGATTCTGTGGTAAAGGTAAGGAAGTGTGTACCCCAAAAGGTCTTAACTTTGACTGCTACCATGTAATTTCATCTTTGCTTTACAAAAATGCACAGGAGCTATGCTCTTAAATGTGTGTTTCAGTTGTACCTCAGCGGTTCAATCATGGAAGCAGTGTGGGGGGGAGGGGATTTACAAGCTTTTCTTGGCTATACAGTGCCATGTCAGGGTACGTATGTGTGCGCAGTAGAAGTTCATTATAGGTTAACGTATGTAGTATTCTGCTTTTGTCAAAACATGCAATGCATCCGTAGTTGTAGTGGTAGCAGAGGTCTGCCACATAGATTGTTACTGTTCCCATTTATATCTTACTTACCCCTCCTGCACTCAATAGTGGATCATAGTGGAGCAATTCAGGTGGTGTTAGGACGGCATGCCTGGATGGTTACTCAGTGCACTCTCCTACTGTTGCCAGGCTGTTTTGTTACATTCAGCACTGCTAATTTTAGTTAGCATATACTAAATGTAACTAACTAATGGATCCTTATATGTTATATGTGATATTTTTTCAGTGTATATTTTAAAAAGGTATTTAAATAATACTTGGAAAGTATTTCACTGTACTTGTATGGTTTACTATGTTCACGCATGCACAGCACCGGAAAGTGCAAGGGGCTTCAATGGCGCATACAGATTTGTCCAGTCACAGTATTATTTAAACAAATTTTGGGTAACTGAAGTAAGGTACTAGTCATGGTATAATTTACACATGTTTCGTGTATCTAAAGTAGACTACTTAGTCTTTCCCATTCATACACATCAGTGTCACGTTTCCTGTGTGCTGAAACCTAGAACTGGCTGGTAAAGTTTGGGGCCAGGCTGTAGACTTGCTTAAGATAATGTTTCAACTGAGGAAACTCTGTTATCATTGGTATAGTTGTTGTCTGTGGTTGAAAATAACAATGCTGTAATTCATACCGCTCTCAAATGTCCCTAATTTTGCCTCATATTTTTGCCCTAACCCTTGTAAAAATTTTTGATTTTCAGGTTAATTGCTGAGTATTATAGTTAGTCAAAAATGCCATTAGATAGGATTTTGAACTACTTATTGTTTAAAATGTATGTTGATCAATACCTGTTGTTCTGTTCATTTTTTTAAGTGAATTAGAGTAATACTCAAAACGTGTGGCTGATTTTCATCTCATTTCTTCCCATTACATTGGCATTGTCCAGAATTCTGGAACAAGTTAAGCAGTCGCATGACTAGTGTGCTTTCAGTGAAGCAAGTTGGAGTATCTTACTGTGTGACCATTTCTTTGATATCACACACAGAAATGTAGGATGTACAGATGACTGTAACTGATTGGGTGTGAAGGCAGTATTCAGGTATAAGTGAATTATGGAGCTGCTGTTACATCTTTGTTAAACAGTCACTGATCTAGCTTGGCAGGAACTGCACCTCTCAGCTGTTTTTTTCCAAAATCTAGTGTAAAACAATCATTGCTATGAGTTATATCTAAATGTCTGCATGCTGGGGAAGGAGTGTGGAGGTTTATTAAACAGTAACAAGCTGGCCATAATTTCTTCCACTTTTCATCACAGTCAGATTTTGGAAAAGTACACAATAGGTGGCTATTTTTGGTGTACTGGTCAGGATCTGCATGAAAACAACAAAGTGAGTAGCATTGCTGTCTCACAACATTTTGCTGTATAGTTGAGTTCTTGACCATGACTCTTTTGATGTGGAGTATGCGTGGCCTCCCTCTGTCCTTGTGGGTTTTAACCAGATGCTTTGGGTTCCTCTAAAACCCAAACACATGCTGTAAATAATCTGACATTTCTTCAAGTTGCCTGTCATGCAGTGTGAGAAAGACAGAGTGTGTGTGTGTGTGTGTGTGTGTGTGTGTGTGTGTGTGTGTGTGTGTGTGTGGGTGTGTGTGTGAAAAATATTACTGATTTTTATTTGTAGACAAACAATATTGACCAGTACCTACATAACTTTTCTGGGTAGCGGTGAAAAAAGAAACAGTCAATACATCATTTTCTTTCAAAACTATGGCATGAAATGTATCACAGAACATCCAGACTCATAGAGCTTCTGGAAGCTTAGAAACCTCCACAACCCTAACTGTAAAAGTGGATTTTGAAGTAGGCTTACTAAGGGGAATTCCATCATCACTCTATGCTCTAGGCTCCACCTACCTTAAAACTGGTCCTACTCAAAAGTGCACATACAACACTGTCACAGCTTAATGGGAGCTGGGGATAGTGCGTTTATGATTTTGTTAATGTTCCTCCCAATGAAACCTTAGAAATTTGCACTGAAGTTCACTGCAACAAACTGAAATGCATTCTGGTGATCATTATTTTTCCTCAAAGTCAAACATCAGACGTATATTTGTGGCTATATTTTTGGGGTAGGGGTAATGAGATGTGTGTGTGTGTGTGTGTGTGTGTGTGTGTGTGTGTGTGTGTGTGTGTGTGTGTGTGTGTGTGTGTGTGTGTGTGTGTTTACATATATATCAAATTTCAGCATTTTGAAACTATGAAGCCGAACCATTCACAATCCCGAAACCCACAATAATGAATCACACAATCATGAAACACATACGCACCATTCTACCCACAGTACACAAACCACACAACCCTACACTAAATGTAAGCAGGGGAGGAAAGCCCCTATGCACCCCCTACATATATATATATATATATATATATATATATATATATATATATATATATATATACCAACTTCGAGATCGCACATAACAGGAAAAAAAAAAAATCACACCTCAGCATTCTACACATCACACATACACAAACACCAACAAATCCATCACTCACACCTTCCTACCCTTACCCACACATACAATGTACAAAAACACACACATACACTCACTCACCTTCAATTCCAGACACCATACCAGCCACACACTTCACGTAACGTACCGGAAATGCATAAGCGCGGATTTGAGATATTCAAATTCGCTCTTATTCACTTTCGGCATTCTGCAGTTTCAGCTTCATGGTCTCGAAATGCTGAAATTCGAGATTTCAGCAATTCTCAGAAGCAGTCAACCTAAGAGGAGACAGTATGTGAATAAGCATTGCAATTGTTTCAGTCTAGGTTTAATTACTTTACTGATCAGCAAACTAAGAATAAATGCAGACTACATATAGTTTGACATTTGTATTCTTATTTGTTAGTTTTTGGGGCTTTTTTGCTCCCTGCAGCTGACCCTAAGAGTTATCTAATAATCTTTCATGTGTTCTCCTCATAAATATTTCCAACCCATGTGTGGGGCTGGTTAGGAAACTAATGCACTTGGGGCAGTGGCACAGTGCTGCCATGTACTGTTTTTTACCTTTAATTCCCCATTCCCAGCATATGTTATAGAGCTCAAGCTGTCTGAACAAAGCTTCTAGGCTTCTAAGGTATGAACATATATTTGTGAATACTTTCAAAATGTACGTTTGTGTTATTTTGTATTATAATATAATATAGTACGCATGTAAAAACTTTTAATGTGTTGACTACTTTCATTCTTAAGAATATTATCAAAAATCATTTTTTTAACATTTTCAGTAGCATTTACATTTCACTAGATAGCTGTATCTGTTTGTTTTTAATGTGATTTTTCAAAAGATGTTCAGTAACACAAGGACATATATAAATTGCTAGAGGATTTGCATCTCATGTGGCAGAATGAGATATCATAGGAGCTGCGGTTATTACATATCAAAATTAACCCAGCCTGCATTTCAGTTGTGGTATGCAAATAATAATGCTAAATGAATTTGTATGCAATCTATACTACAAAAACAACAGCAACAAGAGATGTACAACCCTTTTTTTTAATTAAAAGGTCCATAGGTCAAATTAAGCAAAATGTCCTTAAATTATAATAAAAATTGGCAGATGTATAATTATTGCCTCTTATTTCTTGCCTCACCCTTGTATATACTTGGTGGATTATAGTGATGGTGGTTCACGTGACCTTTTATAGTTGAAATGTCTTAAAGTGGTAATTCCATAACTGTTTTACTATTTTGTACATTTTGTTTCATTTTCTTGCTGGAAAACATTCAAGACTAGGCATTAATTAAAGTAAACACTCAAATGAATGCTGCTTTATCAAATAAATATAATTTAAAAAATTTGGTACATGAATAAAATCAGGAAGAAGAATTCAAAAGAACATATGCATTTTTGCATGGTCCTAAAACAAAAACAAAAAAGTGTGGAGAGTGGCTCATGGAATGGAAACAGCCTCCGGGCCAAAAGTATACTTAATGTTCTACTACCTGCACCTGACCGACTACGTATAATATACTAATCTGTAGTAATTCTTACTGTTTTTTTTTTTGGGGGGGGGGTAGGCTATTTATGAACATAGTGTGTGACATACTTGTAGGAATGAGGTAAGGAGATGTGACTGTACATACACAGCCCCCCACTTAGTTTAAGTACATACTGTCTTGTGGAGAGTGTCACTGGAGTTGTAACTATGCAAGTCTATTGTTTAAAATGTATTGTTTTGAAGTTTTTGGTAAAACAGAATATAAAACAAACAAGGTGGGGGGCTATGACCCCCACACACCCCAGTGTGGGGTCTATGCCCCCCACAACCCCCCTAACTATATATATTAACTCCAGGATTGCACTAAAGTGGGGAAAAGGGCATATATCTTTTACTTGCCTTACAGTACTCTACACAGTGCCATATATACTAAGTTCAGCTCAGTGAAATGAGAATCAGTGAAATGAGTTTTCAGTAATTTGTGTTTTCAGTGATGTTGTCAGGGTGAAATGAAATTCAGTGAAATGAGATTCAATGAAACAAAGTAGACATCTGTAGCTATATATCTTTTATATGTATGGGTCTACTTTGCTTGGTCAAAAGCCCATACTTGAATGTTATTTTCGCAAAACAAAAATAACGAAAACTGAAATCCCGAACCACACAGTTTTTCTCAGGGCAAGCAAACACTTGCCCAATGTGGGGAAATATGTCCTTTTCCCCACTGCAGTGCGATCCCAGAGTTGGTATAATTTGGGGGTTGAGATGCTGCAGCCCCCTACCTAGGTGGGTTTCAGATATTATGGTGTGTATTTTTTTTTAAGTTTTGAGCAAGTGTTTATCTGCCCTGGGAAAAATGCGTGGTTTGGGATTTTAGTTTTTGTTATTTTTGTCTCGCAAAAATAATGTTTGAGCATTTGGACTTTTGAGCATGCAAATATTAGAAGGTTGAGTTACCGGAATATCGACTGGCAGAATACCAAGACCAGATAACAGTATTGATGGACTAGAACATCAGCACTTCAGAATAATGAATGGTGGCAGGAGGTGGTTGTGCGGGATCATGGTAAAATGAGGATTAGAATTTGGCAGTCTCTGAGTTACTATATTGAATTAGGATGGGGTAAAGGGGTGCAGGAAGGCTTGTTTTCAGTGTTGTGTGTTTTGATGTTCCAGTCCATCGATCCTTCGAGTTTACAATAATCTGGTCTTGATGTTTTCTCAGTCAACATTCTGGAACATTGATCTTGTTATATAGATCTATAGATCTATATATATGTATATGGATTCCATACATTTGGTCGAATTAAACTTAAGTCGAAAATTATTCCAGACATTTCACTTGACTGCAAGCTCACTTGACTGAAAGCTCACTTGGTCGAAGTTCATTTGGTCGAAAATGGAATATAGCCCCTGCCCCACTGCAGTGCAACCCTGGAGTGAGAATATTAAATAAGGGTGTGTGTGGGGGGCACATCCCCCCCACATTATGCCAATAGTTTTTACTAAAGATATATATATATATATATATATATATATATATATATATATATATATATTTCTACCTGACTTAGTCGACAGCGTAGAACACCGACAACGGAATCCCGAGCTCCAGAAGATCGACAATGAAGAAGACCGACGCGAATCGCGAGTGCCAGAACATCGACAATGCAGAAGACCGACACGATGGATGACAACACCAATGCCGAGGATGCCGACATGGGAAAAGGCTGTGTGAGTATGCGGTAGTGACGGACGTTAGGGTGCGAGTCAGGTAAGTGTGGATATTGATGGTCTGTGGGGATAGGGGTGGGTTAAGTGAGTTAGGGTTAGGGAGCGGGTTAGGTAAGTGTGCGGTAGGGATAGACTTTGGGATAGGGGCGGGTTAAGTGAGTTAGGGTTAGGGAGCGGGTTAGGTAAGTGTGCGGTAGGGATAGACTTTGGGTTAGGGGCGGGTTAAGTGAGTTAGGGTTAGGGAGCGGGTTAGGTACGTATGCGATAGTGACGGACCTTAGGGTTAGGGTTGTCGATAGTTGTGTATGTAAGGTTTAGTGTGGGTTGTAAGGATTTTGGTGTGCTTGTGTTGTGTGTGTGGTTTGTGGAATGGGGATGTGTTTTGTTTTTTATTGTTGTTATTGTGGTGTGTGCAGTGTATGGGGTTTTGTGTTTGTGTACCGTCGGTTATTTCGTTGTCGGGTATGTGAGGTTTAGTGTTAATGCACTGTCGATTATGTGGTGTCTGTGAGGTCGTTGTCGGTGTTGTGTGGTTTCGACTATGTCAGGTAGAACCATATATATATATATATATATATATATATATATATATATATATATATATATATATATATATATATATATATATGTCTCAATGCATTTCTAATGGATATGCCTTCTTATAATAGTGAATACATTAAAATTATGTGGGGGCGTATCCCCCCACACCCCCCATTGTGGGGGGCTGTGCCTCCCACACCCCCCTTCTTTAATATTCTCACTCCAGGGTTGCGCTCCAGTGGGGCAGGGTCTATATTCCATTTTCGACCAAATGAACTTCGACCAAGTGAGCTTTCAGTCAAGTCAGCTATGAGTGAAGTGCAATGCCTGGTATCATTTTCGACTAAGTGTAATTTGACCAAATGTATGGAATCCATATATATATATATATATATATATATATATATATATATATATATATATATATATTTTTTTTTTTTTACATATAAAACCATATATATATATATATATATATATATATATATATATATATATACATATATGTAAAGGCATATGGCTATAGTATACATCCATATGTATAGATCTTTCTCTATATATATATATAGATATATATATATATGTATATGTGTATGTGTGTGTGTGTGTGTGTGTGTGTGTGTGTGTGTGTGTGTGTGTGTGTGTCCCTTGTGTGTCTGATGCTCTGATGCTTGTTGAAGTAGATTGTTTATGTAGACCTGTGTTACACAAACTGTAAACAGTATGTATTCAGAAGCAGTGCACATGTAGGGCCAGCACAGATTTATGTTTGTGTAACTGCATAACACTAAATACACCAGGAGTACAGGAGCTCCTCACACTTAAGAAATCATCTGATGTCTCCCAGATATATTTGTGGCTTTGACAGTGTCCATTCATTGCATGTCATGATGCTATAACTTTCTGTTTGTGTATTAAGACTAGAACTATGCCTAAATGTTATTGCTGTCATACATGTGGTCTGTGTATGGTCACTCACTGGGAAGTCTATCATGGTTGTCACTCATCAGTAATATATACGGTTAGAGGACATGACATGCGGTTATCATTTGGAATCCCTTTTTCAGATCATTGACTGATTTTGTGTTATTTTATGTTTGTTATTTATTGTGGTCTTGGGGGGGGGTTGCTTCAGACTACAGGTAGGGCATGTTCTGTATCTGGTTATCCAAAATGTGTGTGACATTTACAACAGTGATGGACCAAGGTCACATACTTCATATGACACAGGCACCCTACAGTTTATCTGTGTAGGCCATATTTCTGAACATCTTAGTGCAAGAATTCTAAACAAAGTTCCAAAATCAGGAATATAGTTTAAATACTACACTTATAAACTTAGAAAGTTACTGGAGTAACAGGTTTTGCATTAGCATGCATTTTCTGAATGATATGAAGTCTGAAGCTTAAATGTTTGTTATTATTTAGTGACTTTGATTCTCAATGGCTTGACAGAAAATGACAAATTTTATGAGGAGTAGACTAAAAATATGAGGCAAGAATATGGATGCACTGCAAAATTCTGGGTATTCCAGAGGTATGGTGTAGATATATATATGAGGCAGTGATGTGAATGTTCTCACATAATTTCTTTTCCATTCTGCAACAGGATGTCTGAACATGGAAAACAATGGAAATGTAAGATATTCCTCGCAAAGAATGAGATATTGTTTCTGCAGGCCCACCATCTGCATGGTCGGTGGATGATTGGCCAAGAAAGATCAGACAGAACCTTTTACAGTTATGCCAGGTGCGATGGGATTAATGACATCAATGTTGTTTGCAGCTAGAGCAGGAATTATGATCAAGTGAGCTGCCTGGCCACCAATAGAAGTGCTGATAAAGCTCATGAGGACTGCGCCCAATATAGAAGCTTAATCATCTTTTACAGAGATGGAAGAGTTCCTGGCATGTCTGCATGCAGGTCCTAACACATCTACATTCATTGGAGGACTCCTGGGTATCAGTACAGCACTAGCCAGACACCAAGAATATCTTTGGAGATGTTCAGGGGGGTATGTCTTGGTAGAATCAAATATCTTCATTGAGATAAATATGTGGGGGGGGGGGTTAAGGCTAAAAACATAACCTTATCTTTTTACAGGAACATCAAGGCTTCAGATGCAGAGGCCACAAGCACCAGATCACTGAATTAGGCACTATATATTAATTCATTAAGAATCAAGTATTGGTGATGGGTCTTACTCAATGCAGATAATTTGTTTTGGTCTTTTCACAGGTGAAGTTTTTTCCTGGCTCCACCACCATGGATATAGTTCTGCCAGATGTTGGAGATGTGCCAGGATCTACTGATAGCAGCCAAAATTCAGCATGGGCAGGGATCATGGTATTAGTGTTAGACGCAGATAATGTGACATCCACACCTTCACCACATTCTGCAGACATAGCTTCTGTGCCTGTGGAACCTACCCCAGAAACAGAGGAAGACAGAGACAGAATATCACAGACAGATCTTCCTAAGCAGGGATGTTTTCCCCTGCAGTGCACTCCACCTTGGTTGCTGCAAGCTCTAGTAAGTAAGTGGAAAATACTGTATAGGTGGACATCTTGTTGGTTGCCATGCATGCCATGGCTGCTGTCCATCATATGGCACAGCTGTCTCAATGGCTGTAACCCATTGCGTGGTCAGAGCCATAATACAGGGACATGCTGACTCCACCACATTCTTTACCGAGCTGGGTGAGGTTACACAAGGTCTGTGTGATGACCTCTGTAAGTGTACAGTCCACATGTGCAACAACATGTACATGTGGCAGAGTGGCTTTGCATGAAGCAGGTATTACTGTGTAGCCATGTATTGTGGCAGATTCACTTCCCTTGACCAGTCTATGTCCATCTCTGATGGTGAAGACTGCTGTGGAAGGGGGAAGACACAGTCAGGTACACATAATGACACCACTTCTACTCTGCCATCCAGTGCTGAGGGAAATACCTTATGCCATGGGCATCCACAAATGAGGATGTTTGTGCTGAGCTGATCTGGTTCTCAGAGTACTCCTTTGTCTCAGAATAGTCTGGCTCTTGTCTTTGACCCTCCCAGAAGAGGGCACAACCATGGATGGGGATATGCATGTTCTGTGCACTTCTTCTGTGGGTGCCCTGCAACTGTCTGACAGATCCCACTACAGCACTACAACAACCACTGAGAATGTGTCCCAGATAACACATAGTCAGACTTCCACAAGGGCCACCTCTATAAACACACACACACACACACACACACACACACACACACACACACACACACACACACACACACACACACACCTCTGAATCATTTTGCCATGTTACTTGTGTTTGCGTGTGTGTGGGGGGGTCTGGGTGTGCAGGAGACTGGAAGCTAAGGTGAATAATAAAATGCCAAGGTCACTGTACCTTCAGATAGGGGGCATGCTCTAAGAAACCACCATATCAGACTTCATATACATCACCAATTCACTATTCCACTCTTGTAATGAGTCACAAGTTGATTAGTTTTCACTTGTGCATTTGTTTGCCTAGCCTTCTAAAATGCAAATAGTTACCAAGATAAAACATTAGCTATTTACATTGTGCCATGTGAGATCAAGGTAGGCTGGATCACTAATAGTACATAATTGTAGACATAAATCACCATGCAGGAGTCTGTAAGAGACAGCATATAGGGATATAGTTTCCACTCTGTCTTGGTTGCTGAGAGTCTTTATTCTGCTGATCTTTTCAGTTAGGAGCCTCTGGGTCTTTCTAGATGCAGGATGTATTTGGATAGGTACATACTGAAAGAGGCATTATATTCTATAACTGGTCTGATCTGGACAGAGTATAAAGGAATAATAACTTCTTATGACCTAGATGACATACCTTTAGCTATAAAAATTTGGCTAGATAGAAAGATTTCCTCAATTGTTGCTTCATAGCAATCATGAGATAGCAGCTGTCTACAAAGGTACTGAGATTTGATGACCATATCAGTGTGAAGTGTGGTGCTGTATATGCTGTAAACCACTGTTAATATTTGTTTACCATAGGTGACAATGCTACATGTTGTTCCATTTAGTTTAAGTGCAGTTCTATTACAAACCCCCAAAAAAAGACTCAATATATGATGCAGAAACTCAAAAAAGATCGAGACCAAGTAGAAAAACACACTTTAAATCATTTTATCCAATGTTGGAACTCAAAAAAGTTCATGTGGAAAAACACACTTTAATTCACTTTGCAGAAAGTGAACTGAAGTGTTTTGTTCCACTTGGTATCAATCTTTTTTATGTTTCTGCATCGGGTAGCAATCCTTTTTTAGTTATTTGTCTTTTTTGGCTGGATGTTTGTGGTCACATTTCTAATACATCACTGATTTTTATGGCTGAGCCCTTGCTATCGTAACATGGTATTTGATGTTGAGCAAATGACAACAGACAGCTTGCAGTCATCTGCAGATTTAGCTAGCCATAAGGCTGAGTTAGTTATTTAGAAATCTGAGAAAATAGTTGCTGAACAAAAGGTATCCCAGTAATGAGGAACACCACTAGTCACATTTTTTTGTTTCTGAAGTGGCATCTACTACTTTAACAACTTGAGTTCTGTCTGTTATGCAGTTTGATATCCATCTGATAACATAAGGGTCTATGTTTAGGCCTTTAAGCTTTTTACAACTCCAGCATGGGGAATATTGTCAAAGGCCTTTGCCAGATCTAGGTACACTTTTGTGAACTGCATGGTCACTCTCTATAACTTCAGTATCTTTTTTTGCAGAAGTTCAACCTATTAAGTAGATGCAACATCCCTTCAACACAACCATATTCTTAGGTTCATAGGTTCATAGGTTCATACTAGGCTATCTGCCCGAGGGCATTTACAAGCCTAGCCCATCGTTTTGTGGCTTAGGCCACCCCTTTAGTATGGGGAACTATACCCATTATTTTTCTGTGCTCTGCTCGAGCAGTGACACTGAGGTAATCCCTGGGTATATCCTGCGATCTCCCATCCATTGGTCAAGATTTCTCTTGAACAAGGCCAGCGAGGTGCTCTGCCTCACATGTACCGGGATTTTGTTCCACAGCATAGGGAGTCTTTGGGTGATGAATCTATCCTCCAGCACAATAGCCGTGTCAAGGTTTAAGTCTCCGCCCTTGTGGCTCTGATGGATCTAGATTTTTTGAGGTGAAGCATATTCATCAAATCTGGGTTTGACATGGCCTTGTATGTTAGGCAAAGGTCACCTCTGAGCAATGTTTACTGAATAGAGCTGGAGTTCTTTCAGTCGGGCAGCATAGGACAGATTTTTGAGACCCTTTATCCTTTTGGTGAGGAACTTTTCCAGCTGCTGCAAGTGTCGGGTCAGATACATTGTACTCAATCATTGGTCTGATGAGTGATGAGTAAAGGGAGACTATGATCTCCCTTGATCTAGATGAGAATCCCTTCATGATAAGGTGGGCAATGTAGAAGGTCTTCCTAACTACTTTAGCTACATGGGTGTCGAATGACAGACTACTATCAACCTGGGTCCCCAGGTCCCTGATAACTTCTTCTGTGCTCAGTGGATTGCCACCTATTTGGTAGCTAGGCATTTTTGGCATTTAACTTATAGGCCGTGGCTCTGGCACCAGTTATCCGCTTCTGTGAGACCCTTCTGAAGGATATCTGTGTCAGATGTGTTTCCAGTTTGCAGTCATCTGCAAACTTTGTCAGCCATAACCTCCTGTGTTTGCTTGTACTGGAAAGTAGATGCCAAACAAGAGTGGGCCCAGGACTGAGCCCTGTGGGACACCACTTGTGACAGGCTTTGAGTCTGACATGGCGCCAGCAGCTCTGACCCTGTGGGTTCTGTCACTCAGCCAGTTTGCAACCCATCTTGTGATGTATGGGTTGACATTTAAGCTGATGAGTTTTTCAATGATACAATGGGGTATTGTATCAAGGCCTTAGCCAGATCGAGGTAGGCTGTATGGACTGCCTTTCCTCATCAATGGCTTTGGTGACTGTTTCAAAAAGTCAACCAAGTTTAAAAGGCATGATCTGCCTTTGACAAAGCCAAACTGGGTTGGATCCAAAGTCTGCAAATTCCTATGTCTTTATTTATGAGGTCCATTATGATCCTCTCCATGGCTTTGCAGATAAGGCTTGTCAAGCTAATGGGCGGTAATTTCCAGGGTCGGTGGAGGCACCTTTGTGAAGTGGTACCACAGTTGCAGATCCAGAGGTAAGACTTTGATTAAACAGCTGTCCTAGCTGTGGGTTTAATTCCTCATTGAGTTCATGGAGCACACAGCCGGGGACACCATCAGGTCCCATGGATGCTGTGTTTTTGCTTTGGAGAGAGCAGTTCTCACTTGGGCTGGAGATGTTTGGGGGCTGCAATCGTTTGGTATAGATATCTCTCCTTTGGGGAGGGGAGAAGTTTGCACTGAACCTGTCAGCCAGTATGTTGGCAATGTCTGTAGGATCAGTAATCTTCACATCATTTTGAACTAGCTCTGAGCATATCTGGGAGTTTCCTCCCAGGTTTCTAACATAGCTAAAGAAGGCCTTATGATTGTCTTTTGAGTCTTTAGCTATTTTCTCTCGAAATTTGCTTTGGATGATTTTATGAGAGCTCTTAGTTTTTACTTATAGTGATCAAGGGTGTCTTACCTTTTAAGGATTTTGCTCTATCTTGTAGTAGCTTCCTCCTTTTGTTGTAGAGTTTGTTTATGGCTGGGGTCCACCAGACTGGATGCTTGCCTTTGGTACAAAGAGTCTTTGTTTTGCTTGGGATTGCCTTATCCATGCAGTCCTGCAGGTGCTGGTAGAAGGCATTTGTAAGTGATTCAGGGGGCCTTAAAGGAGACCACACTAGGCTTTAGAAGTGTGAAGACGGCTTCTGCGAAGTTCTTTACTGTGGCCCTTCTTATTTCAGGTGGGGTGGGATGAGGACCTCCAGCGAGATTAGTTTGTGGTCTGATCTCACCAGTGAGGGGTACACCTCGGTGTTGAACATTGTGCTCCCATGTTCGTGATGATGAGATCAAGTATGTTATCTCCTCTTGTGGGGATGGTGACTAGTTGTTCCATGGCATTTGAGTTTATGAATTCCAGGAACTTTTGGGCTAGGGTGTTTGGGCTTGAGTAGTGTTCCCAGTCTATATTAGGGTAATTGAAGTCACCTAGTATGATGGTGTTTGGTGATACATTTATCCCTCTAGTGTTTTCAGGAAGGCCATGTGAGGTTCCTGAGTTTGTGAGGGTGGCCTGTAACATGCTACAATTTGCAGAGCAGTCTTGCCTATGGTTAATTGCACCTGGATGGTCTCCGATGCATCGTTGCCACCAGTCTTGAGGTGTGGGTGTCCTTGATGAATATGGATACCTTCTTGGTATTGTCCAGATTTTGGGGCGACGCATGATATGAGGTAAAACCTGATAGCGGGGTGCTCTCAGGAGCCTTGAACCAGGTTTCTGTCACAGCACAGACATCGATGTTCTCCATACTGAGAGTGCATTTTGAGATTTAGACTTCTGGCATTGAGCAGCATTACCCTTAGTTTTTTCCTTTTGTGTTCTAGGGTGGTAGGTTTAGAATTTGAGCCTTGCCTAAAAAGGCACTATGGGGTGGCAAGAGCCTTTGCCAATATCCGAATCCCAGGGTGACAGGTGCAGCGTGGCTTGTCCAGCATGTCATCCCAGGCAGACAGACACTGGATCCCCTTTGAATGACACCAGTGTTTAAGCCAATTGTTAAAGCTGATCATCTTATCTCTGTATTGTGGCATCATTCTTGGTGAAGGTAGGATACTGCTCAAGGTCAGGGTCATACCTGTCTGGGCTACATAATCAGAGAGCTCCTCAATGTCTCTTTTTGTAGTCCAAGGGAGGTGCGCCTCAGGTCGCTTACACCAGCGTGGACAATGACTGAATCATATTTGTACCTGCTGTTGAGAGACCTGAGTGCTTATGTGGCGGATTCTGGCGCCCGACAGGCAGCTTACTGTGACCTTCTCCTTACTCAGTCTGGTGAGCGGACGCCAGTGTGTCTGACTATGGAGTCACCAATGACTAGTGTGTCTGGCATTGTGTTTGGCCTTAAGGGCTGTGACTGTTTGACACTCTGACTGTGAGGTCTATGTGTTGCAGGTGTTGTGTTCTGAGGTGGTGGTTGTTTGGGTGTCTGCTTTGGTGGCCTCTGCTGTTTTGGTAGATTTTTGATCAGAGCCTCCAGTATGTCTTTGTGTGTTTATGTGTATGATTTGAGGTTGTAATGGTAATATGTGAGACTGGGTCTATAGTGTGTGTGGTAACCTTCTCCTCCTGACTGGTCTTGCCAGTCCTGTAGAGAGAGAGCTCAGCTCCAGTTGGCCGTAAGTTGCATCTCTCGCATGTATTTGTGTTTTGTGGGAGGAGGCATGAGGCAATTGTAACATTGCCTCAATATTCCCAGGTTCACCAGCTGAGCAGGAGAGGACACTAGCAACTGATCCTCGACATGCTAGAAGGAATAGACAAAAACTTTAAAAAGATTCAGGGGGTGGGTGACCGAGAAATGGGGGTTGCCTTTTGGGGTACTATCTATGACAAGAGTGCCGTATCAAGGTAATAAGTACTGTAGTTAACAGATAGAGAATAGTCACTTGGAGTCAAGTAGAGATGATCTTTATTAGATCAGTAGTATAGTTCGAGAAGGTAGTTTTAAGGAAAATTTGAAGCTGGATAAGACAGGAAATGACCCAAATTGGCCAACAAACCACAAGTCACTGCCCTAAACCATCCTCCGAGGACAAATGAAGGAGTTATGGAAATGACCCTAGTGGCCAATAAAACTACAGTTTCAAGTCAGTAACCACCTCTCGGGCAGGGAAGCTGCTCAATGTTAGTCACTCCCACTGATAAACACAGAGACCCTCCTTCAGCCCAAGCAAAATGGCCTCACAGAAACTTTCAAACAGTTCAGGAACAGCAAGCCTGTAACTGAACTTTTTAACTCTCAGAAAAGTGGGAAAAAGCAAGATTTTTTTTTGTTTTGTTTTTACAGAGATAGCAGAGGTTCACAAGTAATATCAAGTTATAACAGTGCAGTAAATGACCCCACACAAGAGTGCTAGGTCAAGGACAGAAAATATGCAAGTTTTAAGAAAACGATTTAAAATTAAGTGCAAACAGGAAATTCAGCAAACAGCTTTTGGTTGTGCTCTAAATACAGCTACTAATACAGAAATCAAGTTTAACAAGCCAGAAAATGCTCAAGCTAGGCAGCTATGCAGAAAAACTTAGCAAATAAACAGAGAAAAATACTTAAAATCTCAAAGTGGCTCCTTCTTCTCTCAGCTTTTTCCTCTTGGAGGGTGCTTCACCAACAGCCAACAAGCCTGAAAAGACGGCCAAACCACGAGGCAACTAGGTTTTAAGAGAGGAAGATGAAGGAGTTATGGAAATGACGCCTAGTGGCCAATAAAACTACAGTTTCAAGTCAGTAACCACCTCTCAAGCTGCTCAATGTTAGTCACTCCCACTGATAAACACAGAGACCCTCCTTCAGCCCAAGCAAAATGGCCTCACAGAAACTTTCAAACAGTTCAGGAACAGCAAGCCTGTAACTGAACTTTTTAACTCTCAGAAAAGTGGGAAAAAGCAAGATTTTTTTTTGTTTTTGTTTTTACAGAGATAGCAGAGGTTCACAAGTAATATCAAGTTATAACAGTGCAGTAAATGACCCCACACAAGAGTGCTAGGTCAAGGACAGAAAATATGCAAGTTTTAAGAAAAAACGATTTAAAATTAAGTGCAAACAGGAAATTCAGCAAACAGCTTTGGTTGTGCTCTAAATACAGCTACTAATACAGAAATCAAGTTTAACAAGCCAGAAAATGCTCAAGCTAGGCAGCTATGCAGAAAAACTTAGCAAATAAACAGAGAAAAATACTTAAAATCTCAAAAGTGGCTCTTCTTCTCTCAGCGTTTTTTCCTCTTGGAGGGTGCTTCACCAACAGCCAACAAGCCTGAAAAGACGCTCAAACCACGAGGCAACTAGGTTTTAAGAGAGGAAGATGAAGGAGTTATGGAAATGACCCCTAGTGGCCAATAAAACTACAGTTTCAAGTCAGTAACCACCTCTCCGGGGGGCAGGGAAGCTGCTCAATGTTAGTCACTCCCACTGATAAACAGTCTAAAGCAATATTTTTTTTTAGAAATCAGATATATGTTCCATGGCTTTATAAGTTAGGCTTGCTTGGTCGATAGGTGCATTGTGCACAAGATTTGGAGTGGAGCCCTCCGTATGATGGGACATAATAGCCACTTTCCATACCTCAGGTTGAACATACCCTGTGGTTATGGCTATGTTTAAGCTGAACAGTTTAAGATGGGTTCAGAAAGGCCATGTTTGGTGCTAATAATTAAGCAACCATATATATTGTCATGCATACCACTCAACTGTCCCTGATTTTCTTAATCCCTCCCTCTTAATCCCTCTTAATCCCTCCTAAAACTAGTGACTTTTGGAGGAAAGATAGTGAATTACACTTAATGAATAATGACAATAATTAGGAGTTATAGACTTCTTTTACTTCAGAAAATGTGTATTAATTCATATGCTCTGATTCTGTTAATGTTTCAAGTTAATAGCACTAATATTTTAAGTGTCCCTGATTGCCCCTGATTTTTTCTTGACTTGTCCCTGATTCTGTTGAAATTTGTCCCCGATTGGTTAAGAGGTCTATTGTCATGACATTTTTATAGGTTTAGATAAAGCAGCTATGATGTGCTCTTTAAAATTCTGGGGGAAAGGAAGGACCTCAGGAATTTCTCAGACTTCACTGACTGATTCTGGTGTGCAGATGACACCATTTATCTTTAAGGTTATTATCAATACATTTTGGGTCTGAGTAAGTGAAGCCATTGCAAAATAATTTAGAACATTGTTGAGTGCTATTTGTTATGATTTTCCTTGGCTTTGGATGCTAATTAATTTCAGATATTTGCTGACATTTTTGACAGAGTTTTAACGTAGATAGATAGATTGTGGTTTATTACAGGCCTAAATTAGTGCTTTTAAGTTTATTGTAGAGCTGAGTAATTCTAGCATTCCCTCAAGGTAGCTTATATTTATATTTATGTTACTCTAATATATTTGGTTCTAAGTGAGACCTGTTGGCTTATGCTATTTGTTAGATGGGAGCAAAATTCATCAACATAAATGACAGCTGGGGCTACATCAGGGTAAGAGGCAGCACAAGGTGGCCTAGATACCTACCTAGGGCTTGGTGCTGGCTGGGGGCCTGGCCTGATCTTCAAAAACCATAAAAAAAAGTTCTGTTCAGATCCCATTTTCAGTGTCAAACAGCACAAAACCCAAAAGCCCAGGATCACTTTTAAAAGTGTAAACACTCTACTCAGACCCCAGCAGATCACTTATAAGAACTTCAGTATCAGGAAAGGAAGCAGCATCATAGGAGGATCAAAACACAGCCAGCATTTTTGCAGGATGTTATATTTTTTGTTTTGTGAGTGATCACAGGAAGGAGATTCAATGTACAGCTTGCAGAAGATGGATTCAGAGCATCAAGCATTAATAACTTTTGTAGATTTCAATACGATATTTGAAGATTGCTGCAAGAAAAATCCTGATTTTGCTATTGGGTGGGAGATTAGATTTTGCAAAAACATAAGGGAAGTGTATACGTGGATTTGTGCGTGTGCGTGCGTGTGTGCGTGTGTGAGTATGTGTGTGAGAGAGAGAGAGAAAGACCTCCTCCAGTATGCCCTAGAATTGATTCTGCATTCTACCTCTTCCACTGTGCCCCAGTATTGTTTTTGCAGTATGCCCCAGAATATTTAAAGAAATTAAACCTGCAGTAAGGATGATTCTGCCTCCAGAAAACCCTCCAGGAGACTCACAGAAACACAGATAAATCACTGAGAATTACATTTAGTCAATAATGCTAATCAAGTCAACATAGTAATTATAACAAAGAAAACACATCTACTGTTTTTTTTTTAATCTGGTTAAATAACTAGCTCAAAGTGACACAGAAGACAAACTGAGCTACAATGAATCAGACCCTGTACCCTTGACTACAGGAAGCAGCTCACTTACAGCTTAACACCTTAATCAACTGTGCTAACTGCCAGACCTTCCTTATTATCTTCATTTTCAGATAAATCACTGAGGGTAATAGTAAATCTATCCTGCTAGTCACTAGAATTTCATAGCTGTTCAGAAAATGTATTTCAGGTTAATTAGCATTGTCTGGCACTTAAGGTTCTGAGCTGTCAGAAACTGCTACCTGTAGTCAAAAGTTCATGGTTTATATAATCCCACCTCCATTTACCTACTGTGTGCCTTTGAGCAAGACACTTTGACAGTGCTACCTGGTCATCCTTGAAAACAGACAATTTGTACAATGAGCTTCCCTGGTTAGCAATTAGATAAAAGGAAATGGTATTTAAAAGTTGGGTGTTTGTCCAGAAGTCTTAAGCAAAGACGATAAGAGTTACTTTTGTCTACGCCTTGCAAAACATATGGCTTTTTATCAATTTGTTGTGGATTGCAATCATTAAGTAATGATAGGCAAGAATTTCAGACTTTGTATCCTTCAGAAATGTTTGCTAATGCAAGGTTATTTATTCTGACAACAAGTAAGTATATAAGAGAAACATTTAAAATCTGTAACTGATTTTGGGGTGTTTGTCCTTAATTAAGAAAAGTTTTGAGACCATAGGGGTGGTTGTAATGGCTTCCACTGTATGGTTTTGACACAGGCAGCTGAGTTACATTTCTGCCCCATTATTTTCAAATGTATTTATTCACTTGCTCTCAGTCAGATATCTGAGGTGTACAGTCATGTGCATGGCTGTAGTTGATGGTTTTGTGCTTATCTGTGTGTGTGTGTGTGTGTGTGTGTGTGTGTGTGTGTGTGTGTGTGTGTGTGTGTGTGTGTGTGTGTGTGTGTAAGTACTTGGCTCCTGCAACCCACAGTAGTTATACTGCAAAGTAAGGAATCAAATCTAGTAAACAGGAACATGATCATATTATTTGTGGCTCCTTTGAACTGTGAATAAACTGGACAGCATGAACTCTATGAATTTAATGTTAATATTTTAATAAGTTTAACTTTTTTTCCAGGCACACAGGTGTGAAATGCACATTGTTGGGCTACAGCAATCTGTCTATTTTCTGTAAATGAATAACGCTATGGACTGCTTTTATATCCAGCGGACTGTCCCAAGCAGTTAGCAAATGCATTGCACATTTGTCTTTCAAATCCCTACACCCTTCAAATAGATGTTGAGTAGTGCTTCACTATATGCTGTTTGATTATGAAGTCCCAGCATATGCCTTGTAGTTTGCTGGATTGTCAGGTCCATTTTCAATAAATGTAAGTTTTAGGGGAAGAGAAGTTTTCTGCTATTCATGCTAAGCATGTTTTCTGTGTGAGACTTTTGTTTTGTTTATCAAATGGCCATCAGTGTTTTTGCTGTAAAATCTGAAGGAACAGTTTTAAATTCAAACCATAGCTCAATGATTATTTTAGAAGTAACAAAAAATATTTATTTATTTTATTTTACATTTGTTTACTGGGAAAGTCCGACTGGAACGAGGTCCATTTACAGCAGTGGCCCGGGGAGAAAAGCTCCACATCAAACATTATGTACAGTGGTAAATGTTCAATCAAAAATATATATATCATACAATGGTTTATTCCAAGCAAGCTTAAATTACACATAGTAGACTCTGGATGGCAGTATTTGGGAGAAAAGACTCACATTAACTGATTCAATCAAAAGACACATCACACAAGATGTAATAATTTACACATAGTAGGCTCTGCATGGGAGCATTTGAGTACTGTATAATAGAGATAGTAAGCAGTGAGGAGAGGAAGGTAGCAAGAATTGGAGGAGAGCAGGAAAGCATTTATGTGATGCAAGGACAGAGACAGGATTGCAAGAGGTGTGACAAGTGACTTTTTGAACAGTGAGATAGATGGTGCTGAAGAGATATTTTGGGGGAGGTTATTCCATTTCCTAGCGATGGTATGAGAGAAAAGAGCTTTCCCTGCAGTATTGTTAGCTTTGGATATACAGAGCAGGGTTTTGTTGGATGAGCGTAGAGGATGGTTGCTGAATATTGGTTTAGTAGTTGGTTTAAGGCTGGAGTTTTGTGGGGATTCTTTAGTATATTGAAGGCGAGCACTAGTTGGTGGTAACCAATTAATTGAGGGAGTTCTAACCACTGTAGCTCCTTTAGAGCAAGACAGTGATGGCTTCTAAAAATGGAGTTATTGGCGAATTTTGCAATTTTATTGTAACATGATTCTAGTTTGTTTAGGTCTGTTTTCCTGATGTGGGTTAGGATTGGTGATGCATACATTAGGGTAGACAAAAGGTGGGTTTGGGCTAGGATGATTTGTGCTTGGTCTGATAGGAACTGCTTGTATTTGTATAAAGTTTCTAATTTTTTATGTACCATTTTAATGGTTTGAGAGATATGGACATCAAAGTTAAGATCCTTATCTATATCAACACCGAAGAGCTTTGTATGGGGGGAGAGAGATTGTGGTGCTGTTTTCTGAGGTGATAGCAAAGGAAGGAGGTGTGGTTCTGGATTTGTTGGGAGTGAAAAGAAGTAATTGGTCTTGTTGGGGTTTAGAATCAGTTGGATATCAGTAATCTATTTTTCTACTGAGCAGAAGGATTCTTGGGTAAGCTTTTGAAGAGTGATTATGGATGGGGCTGAGCAGATTAGGGTTGAGACATCTGCATATTGTATAAGTGATGCATGCAGGGTGGAGGTATGTAGTTTGTTGGGGAAAATGATGAATAGTAGAGGACCCAGTATTGATCCTTGTGGAACGCCTATTGTAGTTGGTAGTAGAGGTGATAGAAAACAATCATTCAAATGGCAAGGTGTACTATCACAGAGAGAGTTTTTGAACCAGGAAGTAGTGGAGGGGGCAAAGAACGTGGTGGATAGAGTGTCTAAAAGTAGGTTATGTGAGACCCTGTCAAATGCTTTAGATAGATCTAAGAATATGGCTGATACGAAGTTGTTGTTGTTTCTGAGTTGGTTAACCTGGTTGGTAAAGGAGAGAAGAGCAGTAGTTGTACTATGGTTTGGGCGGAAGCCATGCTGTGTGAAGGAGAAGAGATTATGTGAGGTTAAGAAGTGCATCACTTGTGTGTAAATACATTTCTCCAGGAGCTTGGAAAGTGGGGATAGGAGAGCAATGGGACGGTAGTTTGATAGGAGTTGCTGCCTTTGTGTAGGGGAATAATATATGACACTTTCCATAGTTCGGGGATGCAAGCTTCTTTTATGGAGCGATTTATAAGAATTGAGACAGGGTAGGCTAGGGACTCTGCAGCTAATTTTTGGAAATTAGTGGGTAGACCATCTGCTGTGAGAGTGTTGGGTTTTAGTTTTGAGAGTAGTTTCTTAACTGTGGAGGTTGGTACAGGTGAGTGTGTAAAGGAGGATATATTATTGTGGTCTGTAGTTGGGGTGAATATAGAGTTATTGTTAGATAGCTGGGTAGATAATGAAATAATAGATTCTGTGAAGTGCTGGTTAAATTGAGAAGTTATGCTGTCATTATTAGTATTGGTGTTGGGAGCTGGGGTGGTAGATTTGTCTAGTTTCAAAAGGGAATTGATAGCTTGCCAGAACTTTTGGGGGTTTTTGGAATGTTTGTTTTGGATACCTAGGAAGTCATTTTGTTTATCCATTTCTGTTTGTTTTTTGGCCTGATTCCGAAGTTGTTGATATTTTTGTCTATCTTGGCTAGTGTTATTCTTTTTCCAGATTTTCCAGGCATTGTCTCTGGCTTTTAGTAAGGATTTTGTGGTCCTATTTAGCCAAGGGGCATAGTTAACTTTTGTTCTAAGTTTCCTGATGGGAGCTACTGTATTTAGAACATTCATAAAAGTACTATTGAAAAACTCAACTGCCTGATCTAATGCTAGAGTTTGTAGTGGATGCCACTTAGATTGTTGTAACATGCTGTTAAGAATTTGTGGATTTACCTTATGTTCATCTCTAGTTTCCTTATATAATATGGGTTTGGGTATGTTTACCTGTTTACAAATGAGGAATGTGGGGCAGTGTCACTCAGTTCATCAGGTAGGCAGCCCACATGATAATTTTCTTTGGGGAAATTAACTAAAGTCCAGTCGAGAATGGAGTGTTTTTTGGATTTTTTTTGTCAACTCTGGTGGGTTCATGGATTAGTTGTGAGAATCTAAATAAGTTAACATGGTTTGAGGGATTGTTGGAGTTGCAGGCTAGCCCGTCTAGGTTTAGGTCACCTAGCAGGATAGTTTCTTGGGGCAGGTTGATTGTAGCCCATTCTAACATTTCCTCTACTGTAGGTGTGTTATTTCCTGGAGGAATATAACTACAGAGGATGTTGATTCTCTATTTGTTTTTGAGGGACACAACAGAGCCTAATGTTTTTGCATTCTGAAATTTGAGAAGTGGGGTTTTCAGAGGCTGGAGGTTAAGCGTGTTTTTGAATAAAACTGAAACACCACCTCCCTTTTTGGTATCTCTGTCTTGCCTTAGGATGCTATAACTTGGGGGGAGAATTTCTTTGTTTTGGGTAGTGGGTTTTAGCCAAGTCTCAGTAATGGTTAGTATATCAGGTGAGTAGTGGGCTATGAATGCGTGTAGGTCATGTAGTTTGTTGGATACACTTCTTGGGTCTATATTATCAAAAGATCGAACGCTGTTATATCGACCCCTTAAAGTCGAAAATTAAATGAGCGAATAACCAGAACAGCGATTTCTTTCCCACGGAAAGAAATCGCTGTTCCCAAAAAAAATAATAATAATAAAACACACTAAACACTATTTTAAATGGGGGGCTTTGCCCCCACACCCCCCTACTTAAATATACCATCTCCGAGATCGCACTACAGTGGAGGAAATGGCACAACCTGACAGCTGGCCCAGTGATTTCTTTCCCTAGGAAAGAAATCGCTGTTCTGGTTGTTTGCTATTTTTAGTTTTCAACTTTAAGGGGTTGATATAACAGCGTTCAATCTTTTGATCATTCGCTGTTATAAAGTAGACCCTACTTCTTGAGTTTAGGTTAATAATAAGTAGGTCTGATTTCTGCTTGTCTAAGAGAGTTTTGTTACATGGACCTGGGTTGGGGTGTATGTCTCCTGCGATTAGTAGCCATTTTTTAAGGAATAGTTTGAGTTTTATAGCATGAGCTAGGTCTGTATTTACTCTAGATGCTGAGGTATTATTAAATAGTGTGGAGCAGATTACAATATTTTTGTGTGTGTGTGTGTGTGTGTGTGTGTGTGTGTGTGTGTGTGTGTGTGTGTGTGTGTGTGTGTGTGTGTGTGTGTGTAGGTATGTGTTATGTGGAAGGTACTGTTTAATGGTATGTTAGTGTGTAAGTATGTGGTGTAGGCTAGAGTAGTGAGAGTTAGTAGTAGTAGTGGTAGCATGCCTTGCATGATTTGTCTGGGTTTTAGGAGTGGGGAAGGTTGTAAGTAGGAGGGTGTTGTATGGAAGTGGGAGTGGACTTGATACCTGAGGGATGGTGAGAGGCTGTTGCAAGAGGGGGTGTGTCTATGTGGACTATAAGTGTAGGAGCACTGGGGGTGGGTGCGATTTGGGGGCAGGGTATGGGAGTGGAGTAGGGCGAATGGAGCGGGCAAGAGCAAAAGAAGTGAGTACAGCAGAAAAAGTATCAGCAGACTGCAGTTTAGTAGCTATAGTAAGAAGGTATTTAATTATATTTTAAGGGAAAATAATGTAGGATAGTGTAGATAAAGCAGGAGAATAGATGCTACTGCTACAGTTTGAGAGTGATTCAACAGTTACCACATCACAGTGCCATAACTTAGTTTGGAAACAGGTTAAAAAATCATGCACAATACATTTATCAGACAATTATCATGTGCATATAAGAAAATGTAGAATGAACACTTAACAGCACAGCTGAATCAGTAGCAGAGACAACTGTAGTGCTAAATCAGTAAATACTGTTTCTAACTCCAACACTAAGTCAATTAGATTTACATTACAATTATAACAGCAGTTTTAGTACATCATAGTTGCATAGAGACAACATAGTTGCAGTGGTAGTGTCAGTAAAACACAATTGCTGAATGTCAGAATCAACCAGTTAAATAAACAAATAAGCAGATCAGTAGTCAGGAATCAGAAAAATGAATTCTAGTTGTATAGATCCAAATGCAGTAAAAAGTAAGCATTACTTTACAAATCTGAACACTTTAAACAAATTCCTGAGGTCTAATGGCTTACCAGCAAGCAGAATTCAATTGCTGAAGAGCACTTGTGTCCTGGTGGAAGACTAGTAATTTAAAGATGGCTCCATGCTCAGCAGGATTCTAATATAGACTTAGTACTGGGAGAGGGGGGTAGCAGAAGGGGTGTAAACCAGGTGGAATGCAAAGAAACCAGCGAAACCAGAGAGGCAATCACTGGAAATCTATCAGTGAAGGCCTCAGAGGGGGTAAGTAATAATTCAAACTCTACCTATAAAGTGAAGGAGAACAGAGACAGCAAAGTTTATTAAGGTTGGGAGTGTGTCTTCACATTGACTTGCTTATTAGTAGCCAGTTTGTGCACAGATTACAGTAGGGAGATACATTAGCAATGAAGGGGGATGTACAGAGATGCAAATAAACAGGTAGGCCTCAGGTGACACAAACTAAGGCAGAAAGCACTGAGAGGGCTGCTTGATGGTTAATTTAATCACAAGATCTGAATTAAATGTATACTGTCTATTGGACAGTTAGGATTACTGCACTAGCTGGAGGGAGGACACAAGACTACAACAGTCAGTTTTATTAGCACGCTGAGAACTACTAAGAAATACTGCTAATGTTATAGCTTCACTCTCATAAAACATACAAGTAGAATGCCTGGGGGGACTGACCCTGCTCTTGAGGCTCAAAATGTATATCCTTGTTTAGTTTAGCAGTACTGATTCCTTCTTATACTGTATGGGTGGGGTGGTAGATGCACACTGCAGAGTTGCTTGTGTGTGCTCAGCAAGCAGAATTCAATTGCTGAAGAGCACTTGTGTCCTGGTGGGAGACTAGTAATTTAAATAAATAGTATGTGCATTGACAAGATTGAACAGTATTTTAAGGTAATTAAGGAGAGGCAAGCAAGTAATGCGATACTGATATGGCTGCAGGGGTAGGCAGACCATTATCCTACCTAGGACCCCATATGACCATGATCTAGCCCTGGCTCCATCCATCCATCCATCCATCCATCCATCCATCCATCCATCCATCCATCCATCCAGCCAGCTGCACCCCATCTTTTACCACTTTTGCACATGGGTTGGGGTGTCACTTCAAAAACGACAATCATCCAGACCCAATGTTCACACCACTGGGTGGCTAACCCTGCTGTGGTTATTCTTCCATACCATGCATACACATGCACACTTACACCCATGACCATTTTAGAGTGCCCAATCCACCTACTCATGTCTTTGGAATGTACAAGGAAACTGGAGCACCAGGAGAAAACCCACATACAGCTGAAAATCTTAATGGCGAATTTTGAGAACTTATGATATAGTCTTAATGTGGTTGTTGTTCTGAAGTTTGTGAATTCAAATATACTTTTGTGTAGTTTACATATCCTAAAATGGGAATATTACTGATTTGTGACTGGATTTGACTTGAAATGAGTATGTTACAGGAGTAGTTCAATTAAATGCAATTAGTGAGGACATGAGATTTTGATTCCTAGTGCACCAGATGTCTGTTTGTACAAAGGAATTAGCATTTACCAAGACCAGGAATCTTTGGGAATACCAGCTAATCAATGGAGAGTTGAAATCACTCATCAAAAAGATATTTTGGTTATGAATAAGACAGTAAGCACATTTGTGGTTCTCCAGGAATATGGATAGTGACCTATAGCAGACTATTAATTGTTAATTTGTCTTATTAGGGTAATTTGAAGTTCAATTAAATGTTTCTGGATCAGGAAATTGGTTCTCTAGCAAGTACTGACACTTCCTCACAATTTCATACATATTATATGTGCTGAAACTTTGTAAACAAAGACTGTTGTTTTCATACTGAACCCAGGCCTCTGTTTCAGCACATATATTAATATGTTCAAGTTATAGGACAGCATGAAGATCCAACACTGTATTGCAAAGACTTCTAACATTAAGCAGAGCAGCCTTCATATGGTCCAGCTTAGAATTTACTGCAAATGTTTTTGTTATGTTGGTAGATTTTGATTAAAAAAATAGGTACTATGGGGGCAGTAAGTACTTTGGCCAGTATATGAAAGCTATAAAACAAATGATGCAGGCCATCTTTGTTGAAACAAATTAGGTTGTTGATCATCTTATCTCAAGCTGACACATACTGAATCCCACTAGAAAGGCACCGCCTACTCAGACAGTTGTTAAATGGATATTGCCTTGTTTTTGTATCTGGGATTCATTTTTGTGAGATTACATGCAGGGCCAGAGTCTTACCTGCATTTGATATACGCATAGTGAGCTCCAACATGTCTCTCTGCATGACCATATGGGGTGAGAGTCTCAGATGAGCTTACATGCAAGGCCAGAGTCATGTCTGCATCTGATACATGCATAGTGAGCTCAGACATGTCTCTCTACATGTCCATCTGGGTTGAGTGTCTCAGATCATTTACACCTATATAAGCAGCTACCAGATCATAAATGTAATTGCCCTGTTTAAGAGACTGTAGGACAGTTATTTGATACCCTGTCTTTGTACAATCCAGTGAAGACGGAGTCAGTATGCCGAACAATAATGTCACCAATTACTGGGCCTTTCAATGCAGACATGCAGACTTAGAGGCAGTGGAAGGTTTACAGTCTGCTGGTGACAATGAGTTATATGAGTATGGTGGAGCTGAATTACTGGTTTTCTGCTGAGGCTCTTTATTCCTTATTTTTGAAGGCTTGAGAAGTGATTTTTTTAACCTCTTCAGTATATGTTGTTTTTATGTGATGTTGTGAGTGTATGTAGGGGTTCATGTATTGCTTATTGACCATCTGTGTGGATGAGGGGATGGTCTCCAAGTTATAGAGATAATAAAAAAAACACTTGCAGTATGGAAACTCACAGCATTTATTTGAAACCATGTTTAGTGCTTTTGTACAAGACAACTATTGGACTTGACTCATGTTGGATTAATGGCACAGGCATTGGAGGAATCAAGGGGGTGGATGAGAGGTACAGCTGATGTCAGCTCTCTCACCTTGAGGTAAGGAGGCAGTGTAGGCTCACTACAATAAGGCAGCATTAAGAGCCTGCTATGATCTGTACTGCATAAACAGTGTGCTACTTAGTTGGGAGGTTGCACATGCATGTTCTGTGGCAGTGATAGTAGAGTTCACAAGGCTGCCATGATCTGGTAGGAGTACGGTCACACTCCATGGCAACAGTAAGATTTTGCACCAGCATCCTGTATCACCTCACCATCCCTGAACATGGGTCAGGTTGAACTCAAGGGAGGCTAAGGCAGGTCCAGTAGACCTGGTGAATGACTGGAGAAGCTGGTGGCAGCTGAGGCTCAGCTGTGGAGAGGGGAAAAAGAGAATACAACTGTACTCAGAAATCCTCAGACCAGTCATCAAGTACAATGTATCTGACCAGGCATTTGAAACAGCTTGACAGACCACAGAGGTTCCTCACAAAAAGAATAATAGAAGTAAACAACAAATCCTGTGTGTTCACTCTGAAAGCCCCCTGTATTCAGTTGCCTACAGACTGTTGCTCAGTGATCTATGCCTAGCCACAAGACACCCTGCAATCCCACACTGATGGATTTGTTGCATATAAGCAAAACAAATAGCATCACCTTACCCCTTACCACATCCAGCCCCCACAAACACTTAGACACACCCCTAATCAACCATAGACCATCCCGCTCCCTTAACCACCCCCAACAATAAACCACATCCCACAAACTAAAAAACAAACTAGCTACAAATATCACAGTCTACTAGTTTCTTACCTCAAAACCATTTCCAACATAGCAGCTCAATTACCAGTAGGAGGTGACATCCAGCCCAACCCAAGCCCAGTATCTACCCCCCACTAACACATATAACAGTCACCTCCCACTTAAGCGCAAACCCACTGACCTACTAATACTAAATCTGAACATCCGTAGTATCATGAAGAAAACAGAAGAACTGCACTCATCTATCTCTATATACAACCCCAACATAGTGCTCATAACAAAGACTTGGCTTAAACCCTATGTCAAAGACAGCTCTATAACCCCACCTGGTTATAACATTCTAAGGGTAGACAGACCACAGAAAAGAGGTGGAGGTATTGCCCTACTGTACAATTCTAACTTAAAGATCCAACCCCAAAAATACAATAACACTGAGACTATACTTGCCACACTCCTCCTAAACCAACACAAACATCTAAACGTGCTAGGTATATATATCCCACAAGGTGACAACATAAACACCCTAGAATCAATACTCCACTGGGCTTCCCACTTCTTCCCTCATGAAACCATAGTGCTAGGCGATGTTAACATAGACTGGAACTCTACCCACTCCCCAACACCAGCCAACCACATTAACCTATATAACTTTACCCAACTCATCCAAACCCCCACCCATATAGATAAAGCCACCAAAAGAGAATCCATATTAGATTGGATCCTCACTAACCAATCCAACACTGCCCAGCAATGTCGTACACTACCCAATTCTCTCGGTGACCATAACCCAACCTTAAATGTAACAACTCACCCTCCTACTACAAACCTGTTCCTGCAAAAACTTCCCCTCAGACCTATTCACAGAAACATTAAAATCCTGCAGCTGGTCTCCCACCAAAATCCTCCCCCTGGACACTGCAGCTGAATACTTTATTTCCACATTCCTAACAATTCTAAACCAACTAGCCCCAATAAAAACAATTAGACCACATAGTAATCCTGCGCCCTGGTTACTTAAAACCATAAAGGCCTTACTAAAACAAATGGACAAAGCATGGAAATCCTGGCAACAACTTAAAACACCCACAACTAGACAAACCTACTTAGAACTTAGAAATAAGGCAAAAAAAGCAGGTTAGGTTAGACAATCAAAATCAGTATCTAACCCTACAAAATAAATATAGTAACAACCCACAGAAATTCTGGGCTGCAGTGAACAATATCCTCCAACCTGGAAAAACCACCACACCACCACCAAACACAGAAGGCACCAACCTTGACATGACATCCAGCTTCAACAACTATTTTACCTCCTCCATACTAAAACTCATAAATGATACAAACCCCACCATCCCCCCACCAACCATCAAAACTAAATCAAATACCACCCCCTTCTCACTCAAACCGATATCTACATCAACCATCCAAAAACTCCTAGCAAAACTCAAACCAACTACCCTCACTGTCAACAACCTCCCAGCCAAATTCCTCCAGCTTGCATCTAGGGCCATAGCCTACCCAATCTCAATACTAACAAATAGATCCATAATTGAACACTACATTCCATCCTTATGAAAACCGCATGCATCATCCCCCTTCACAAAGGCGGCCCTTCCACTGACCTATCAAACTACTGTCCCATCGCAATCCTTCCACCCCTATCAAAAATCTTAGAATGATGTATCTATCACCAACTACTCTCCCATCTACTCTCCAACAACCTACTCTCTCAAACTCAACACAGATTTTGACCTGGCCATAGCACCACCACTGCCCTCATTAACATCACCAATACCATAAACACATATAGAAACCAAGGGAAACTTGTCTCTGCCAGCTACCTAGATTTATCAAAAGCATTTGATACGGTCTCCCACAATAAACTACTATCCTCCCTCTCCAGACTCAACCTTGATAATGCTACGCTACAATGGATCAGTAGCTACCTAGGCAACCTATTATTGTTTATTTATTTCAGTTTGATGACCAGGGAGGTCCACTGGGCTCAGGAGCCCATTTTCAGTGGAGGCCTGGGGAGAAAAGTTCCACAATACATAGTAAACATTACAATACAACAGATTACAATTAAGATTCAAAGATACAGTTACATTACAAATCAGAGACATGATGTGGTACATTGGTTACATAGCCTGTGAGTCATGTGATGGCATGAGTGTTTCAATGGTTACATAGTATCTGAGTCTTGTGATGGCAGTACAAGTACAATGTTAGGGAGGGGAGAAAAGGGAAAATAGACTATTTACCATATTTACATTATGTATACAAGATAACATTGTTAGATTAAGTAGCATCCGGGGGAGCTAAGCTGTTTAGAAATAGAAGGACTATAGAAATACAATTTAGAGTAGAGAGAAAAGAAGGCTAGGTGGGGAGAGTGCAATTGCACTTCCAATTAGAGGAGAGGTGGGAATGGTGGTGGGATTTGAAGTTGTCAAAGTTTACTGTGGTTCGGAATTAAGGATGGAGAGAATATTTTGGCTAAGGAAAAGGACAGGAGAAGCTGTCCAGCAGGGCGGTTTGGTTTGGAGACAGTGATTAGGTTTAGGTGAGCAGATCTAAGTGGCCTGTGAGGGGTGTATGGTTGTAGGATGTTGGATAGTGCAGGACATTTAGTGGGGTTAAATAATAGCCTATGGGCAGTAGTAAGATGGAGATAGTCTAGATAGTTGGGAAGTTCTAGCCAGTTTAGTAAGTAGAGGGCAGAGCAATGGTGGGAGGAGTATTTGGCTTTGATGGCGAATTTTGAAACCTTTATCAATCTGTCAAATGGCACAACTCCCCACCCCCCCCCACTCCCAGTCAAATGTGACATACCTCAGGGTTCCATACTTGGCCCCTTCTATTCAATGTATTTACAAACCATCTCCACATAGCAACCACAAAAGCTGACATTATCCAAGACACAGATGACACTACCCTTATCTGCATTGCAGCCAACATCCAACTGCTACAAACCTGAGCCCAAGAATCCTTCTCAGAAATAGAAAACTGGCTAAACAATTCACATCTAATACTAAACCCAAAAAAATACAACTAATGCTATTCAACCCAACAAAGACTATTGACCCCACCTTCTCCATTCTCTTGGCCAATAAGACCCTCATAACTCCTGTCTCTGAAGCCAAACTACTAGGACTTACAATTGATCACCAACTTAACCCCTGAATACAGAACTGCCATAGCCAAGACTCATCTCCTATCAACTCTACTCTATGCATCCCCAGTATTAACAAATCTAAATAAAACAGACCTTGACAAACTTTCAACCTGTTAGAACAAAATAGCTAGGTTTGCAGCCAATGCTAAATCATGCTCTCATGACTGCCAGTCTCTGCATTGTTAGAATTTCCTAACCTACTTTACTACCACCAACTCAACTTAGCCCATCAAATACTGTACCATCCTGACAAAATCCCTGCCCTAACAGGCCTACTAAACTTCCATAGTACCTATAGGGAACTACAATCCAGTAACAAAGCCCTAGTAGAAGTCATTCCATGTAAAAACAGCTCAGGTGAATCTCTATTCCCTTACAAAGTTGCAAAAATATGAAACACCCTACCCCCACACCTCAGGCTACAAAACCAATCTACCACATTCAAAAAACTCCTTAAATCACACCTTTATGAAAATCATCTATGTAACTGCAATGTCCCTCCTTGAACCCACCTCTTCCAGCCTATTACCCATAGTCGCCCCTATAGAACCCGTCTCCTCTGTCTTATACACTACCCCATGCAGATAGAACACAATGTAAACATCTATTATACCTTTATTTCTATGAAGTTCATTGTATATATACTGTACTTATGCTCACCTATAAATGTTTTTGAGATAAATTTTCTCCTAAACAACTTTTCAAACTTTTAAACGATTGTTGATTTTTAAACTATTGATAAACATTGTTAAACTTTGTTAACTATTTTTTACTAAATTACTCTGTAACCTTGTGGAGCTTTTCTCCCCAGGACTCGGCTGAAAAAGGACACCTGGTGTCCAGTTGGACAATCCTGGTAAACAAATGTTAAATAAATAAATAAATCAGAAATATCCATTCCAAAGACCTAAACCACACCTGCATCATACACAGGACATGCTGGAAGGACAGGTATTTGTCTTAAAGATTTCCTTTTCTCCGGAACAGGCTTCCCATCCACGTGGAACAAAGCTCATTGCTAATCCTATTCAGACATATCATGGACAAATGGATGTGAATGCTAACTGTAAAATTCCTTGGGGTATTGACACATTACACATGTCAGTAATATTTTGGTAAATTTGAGGTAAGTGTGGCTGGGCTTAAAATGGCTCATGGACTGAGAGAGCCTCGTAACTACCTGTGAACTTTTGAATCAAATAACCTACAGATTTCTTCAGAACAAAATGAATACACCATACACATCACTTTGAATAACCATTCCAATCACATGATACATCACATGACTTTACATTTAACAAATAAAACACACTTGTACACACTTGTTTCAAACGGAATACATACATTTCCTTGAATATATTGAAAGAATACAGATAAATATATTACAAAAGCTGTTTATAACCAAGTGTATGTGCTTTTAAAATATTTAACATTAATCATTCCATTTAAGCATGGCAATTTGCCTGTTTGCAATTTCAGCTATCACCTAGTTTCTCACCTTTTTCAGTTTATTAACAAATTCTCCTTCTCTTAGTTCAAAGTTCTCATGATCAAGAATATAAACATAACATTTCTTACATCCACTACACAATGTTGTATGCTTATATACATTATTATTTTTATGTCGTATATATATATATATATATATATATATATATATATATGCTCAACAGATCTCTGAGACCACACTCTAGTAAAATGTGTTACATGCTGAACATACTGCCAGATAAATGATGACTTTGGCCTTCTAGATGCAGTGGGCTTCAGCCCTAGTTAGACTACATAGATGTAGGTCCAAGTTGTTCCATACTAAGGTTATAAAGCAGTATTATACTAAAGCACACATAAAATATTTTGACATGAGCAAAAGGTCTGTAAGCACATTTAGTTTCTTCAACAAAACCATCATCATCATCTCATTGTGATGTAAATAAACTTATCAAATGGCAACTGTGTTTTAGAACTTCTTAAATAAACTTAGAAGATCTAAGTTGCTTTCTACCAACTAATTTAAAAAATATCTGACGTGAACTCAGTCATTAACATAAACAACTGTAGCAGCCAACCTCATCTCATGCTATCATTTTTTATGAGGATTGCTGTAAAGTCTTTTCTCAGTTAAACACAACAACATCATAACATTTCAACTCTCAGTATAAACACCATCCATGATTTTTGTATATATCAGACACCAAGATTATTAATGATTCTGGCCAGGATACAGATACTAAAAGCAGCACTTTTCTCTGGCAAATCAAAGCACATTTAAAGATTGAATGAAGCGTACCTATGGCTTTGAAATTATGGAAAAAAATCCCCACAGAATATCAGTTCTTGTGAACAGTAAGGAAGCATCATGTTAGTAAAATATGGCTTTACAAACTAAAGGAATCCTTTATCTGACAGAGTCATTAAATAATTTGCTAGCAAGTATACAACATGTGAATGAAAGAAAAAAAAGATGCAGATAATGCATTATAATTACTTTATACTTTATAAGATGAAAAGTGACAACATCATTACTAAAACAGAATAACAAAAAAGTAACTTTAGTGACAGAGTTGGTTGAGTATTCATTTACATACCAACAGAAAAGTAACTTTGGCATAAATGTAAAAATTACACTGGGAAACCCATCACACTTAATGGAGAATAGCTATGACCTTATACTAATGTAATAAATTACATGGGAACAGCTCCTGTCAACCAGAATACAGAACACAAAGAATATCACACATAGGATCTTCCAGCTCTTTAAATACAACATCAGTCTTCATTTCTCTAGTTATTTACTTACATCTTGGTAAATGAATAATCATGGCAGAACAAAGAACTCCTTTAATTAGAAAACTCAGAAATTGTATCTGGGCACCATTTCACTGAAGTCCATTCAGTCAAGACCAACTGGTTAAATGAGATTTACTGACAGTAAAATATAACTTTTCTTGAGGCATGGTCTCAGAGGTAGTTACATTAGAGTGTGTGAGGGGTACAGGTGATATCCCTCCAATTGAAAGTGAGGGTGCTTATCCCATACAAGTTGTTAAAGGGCTTTGATGAGACAGGTGAGGGCTGCTCCCCTCCTGATATCATGGTGGTATCACGCTGCTAGGGGCAATGGCTCACTCACTTCAAGGTGGTAGAAGCTATGACGTCCCTCCTCTGGGCCAATGATCAAGGAGCCTCAATCCTCACCACTGACACCTGTGGGGAATGTTCACTGTGAGAAAAATAGATACACACAGTATTTTCAGATGCAGCTCTCTGCACCAAGTACAATTTTTTTTAAGATCACACAGGGAATGCACACTCCAGTCCTGGGGCTGGACTTTCTCTCCAGGCCTCAAATACCCCCCCCCCCACTGACCACTGTAGAGCTGAGCCCTTAGCCGGGTGTTCCAAGCCAAGTCCTCCACCACCTTCTCTGTGAAATCAGTGTTCTCAGTGTCCCTGTTCAAAGTAGTTGTCACACACACTCTCTTTGAGATTTGATTTACACACACACACACACACACACACACACACACACACACACACACACACACCTGGGAAAGGCTGGCGCAGCTTACCTGCTCTGCCGCCTCCACTCAGACTATAAGGTAGATTTAATGCCACTAGAACACCCAAAGCCAGCAAGCTACTTTAAGGCTCTTACCAGGGTACCCAATTACACTTAGTAAAATTAATACTTATACAAATGGTAGTGTTTAACCTAGCAGCAAGACTTTCAGTAACATGGAACTACAGTGTCACTAAATAAATGCAAATACTCTCAAAGGTTAAATATTTTCTAAAAGACCAGCTCCAATGAAAGATTTAACACCCAGAGTTTCAATCACAGGAAATATGGGGAAAAAAACACAGATGGAGGACTCAGACAGATACAGAAAAAACATTTAGCTAATCTCACTATATGTTTCTAACTGACTGAAGAATTACTGTTCCCTAATTACTTACTAAATTAAGGCAAGATGAAAGTGAATGAGTGTCTTGTCAGGTCCAAAAACAGAGTGCACTCCTCACATCTCTCACTATTATTCAAATACAATTTCAAGTGCTGGCAACAGAACCTCACATCTGGTCACCTGACTCTGTGGTTCCCACACTACCCTCTGAGTAGAAACTGAGCCAGGAACTGGTACTGATGTGTCACAATACACACACAGAAATTTAGTTAAGGTTTATTACAGCATCTGGAAACTGTAAAACAACTCCAACACCTCCACCCTTCCTGCAGAAACTAACAAGCCATTCTCTGACACACCAGGGTAGCAATTAGTTCACCACTAAGAAAAAGAGGGCAGGATCCCAGACCAGACTTTTCACAGACATTATGCCTCTGGTTGCATTTAGACCTGTGAGATTAAATCTTTATGCCTAAATCAAGTCATTTAATTTCAGGCTATTTTTCTTAAGATTAGCTTAGCTGGGCTGAGCTTAATCCCATCCCTTCCGGTATTCTCTGTTAAAATATATACATTTAATCTGTTACAACAATACAGTCTGACATACCTGTATATTTCTTTTCTGTCCAGCAAGACTGAATGTTGATACATTTTTAATACAGGCAACTTTACAGACACATTTTTAACACAAACATCTGTACAAATCAGTTTGATATTCAAATGAGAAACAATTTTTTACAAAGCTCCTGATAGCTATGCTGGCATATGTTATACATGCACTGCCCTACTATCCCTGGCACAGCTGGCACTACCTCACATCATCACATCTCTCCCCCCCTTTGAAGACTCAAGATAGTTTTTCAAGTGACCCTGTTGCTTGAGAGAAATGACCCTGTCTGGGAACACATTATCCGACACCCACCCTGTCTTGAGAATCCATCTGCACTGGCATTGCTGGCCCCACTACAGTGCTGCACTGTCATATCATATGTCTGCAACCCTAGGCTTCACCTTAGTAACTTAGCATTTTGTTGGCAGGCTTGATGTAGCCATGTTAAGGGATTGTGGTCTGTAAGCATAGTGAATTTCCTTCCATACAGTCAGGGATGAAGTTTTTGTAGTGCCCATACTATGGCTAGAAATTCTTTTTCTACAGCTACGTAACATTCCTCCCTGGGTTGGAGTCTATGTCTGAGATATAAACAGGGTGCACTTCTCCCTTTGAAGAAACTTGGCTGAGAACAGCCCTCACCACATGACTAGAAGCGTCCACCTGCACAACAAATTCTTTGATGTAATCTGGACTGTCTAGCACAGGGGGTCCTCCCAAAGCCCCTTTAAGCTTTGGAATGCTTGCTCACAGTCAGGAGTCCACACAACCTTATCTGGCCTGTTTTTCCTCATCAGGTCTGTGAGGGGAGCAGCTATTTTACTATAGTTGGGAACAAATGTTCTATAGTACCCTACTTTCCCCAAGAATGCCCTCAGCTGCTTTTTGCTTACTGGGGCAAGCCATGCCTGAATAGCTTCCACTTTGGCAGGTTCTGGCCTGATCTTACCACTCCCCACTCTATGTCCCAGGCAGAAGACCTCTGCCATACCCACCTGACACTTACTGGACTTAATGGTCAAGCCTGCCCTTTGCAATCAGCCCAGGACTTCCCTGACATGCTGAAGGCACTCTTGCCAGGAATGGTTGTAGATGGCAATATCATCCAGGTAAGTAAGGGCATAATCTCCTGCCTGCTCCTGTTAGGATATGATCTACCAGCCTCTGGAAGGTCACTGGGGCATTTGTTATCACAAAGGGCAACTTTGTGAACTTGTATAATCTGAAGAGAGTCACAAAGGCTGACCTCTCTCTAGTGGTGGGAATCAAGGGCACCTGCCAGTAGCCCTTGGTCAGAATAATAGTGGTCAGATACTTAGCCCCACCCAGGTGGTCTAAGACTTTATCTGTCCTTGGCATGGGGTAAGCATCTGACTCAGTGTGACTGTTTAGTTTTCTGTTGTCCACACAGAACCTATTGCTGCTATCCTTCTTTGGTACCAGCACCACCGGGGAGGCCCAGGGACTGCTGGACTCCTGGATTACTACCATTTCCAACATTTCCTGTATCTCCTCCCTCAAAGTCTGTCTGACTCACTCAGGCACCCTATAAGGGGCCTGCTTAATAGGCCTTTGGGGTCCTGCATCCACATGGTACTGTACCAGGTGGGTGCACCCAGGTTTCCCAGTGAACATGTCCGCAAACTCCTGTAACACTGCTCTGTTTTCTCAAACCTGGGTAGGGGATAGCTGCTGAGACATTGCTACCTCTTCTACTAATGTGTTAGTCTAAGCTTCACTGAGGAGATCAGTCACCAGATCCCCCTCAGACTCCTCCTACCATTCAATGTAAATATTCAGCACAAGGGCCTCCCTATCATGGTAAGGCTTCATCATGTTAACATGGTACAGTTTGTGCCCCTGCCTCCGGCCTAGCAGTTTTACCATCTCGTTAACATCACTAACCTTCCTTACCACTTTGAAGGGTCCTTCAAAAGCTGCCTGGAGCTTATTGTGTCTAACAGGAAAGAGTATGATAACTTGCTGTCCTACAGCACACACTCTCAGGCTCGAGCATTTCTGTCATACCAGACCTTTTTCTGCTGTTGGGCTCCTGCCAGGTTCTCCTGGACCAAGCCCATGAGCTCCCTAATCCTTGTCCTGAGGTTTAGGACATATGCCACAACAGACTCCTTGGGGGATTCACACACACCCTCCCACACATCAGGAATCAAATCCAAGGGCCCCATGACCCTGTGCCCATACAGTAACTCAAAGGGTGAAAAACCTGTGGATTTCTGGGGTATCTCTCTAATTGCAAAAAAGCAGATGTGGCAAACATTTGTCCCACTTTCAAACTGGGATGCAAATGCCCTTAGTATGGTCTTCAGTGTAGAGTTTAACCTCTCCACAAGGCCATTAGTCTGGGGGTGGTAGGGGGTGGTCTTTAGGTGCTTCGCCACACAGAGCTACCACAGACAAGCCAGCAGGTCTGACATGAAATTAGCACCTCTGTCAGTCAGTATTTATCTTGGGAAACCTACTCTGGTGAAAATATCTAACAAAGTATTTGCCACATTTTCTGCCTCGATGGAGGACAGAGCCACCAGCTCAGGGTATCTAGAGCATAATCTACTACCACTAGGATATATTTCTTCCCTGTGGAACTTGGAGTACTTAGAGGCCCTGCAATATCCATAGCTACCCCCTCTGAAATGGCTCCTGAATCACAGGCAAATGCTTCAAAGGAGCTTTGACCTTGTCTCCTGCCTTGTTAACTTTTTGGCACTGCTCACAAGTTCTGCAGTACCCTGTTACATTCCTTGCAATCCCAGGCCAATAAAAGTTCTGCATAGTACATTTCTCGGTATGCTTTATGTCCATATGACCTGCAAAAGGAATGTCATGGGCTATGGCTAAAAGTGCCAGCTGGTAGGATCTGGGTGTTACCAACTGCTGCATTACCTTACCCTCTAGCCCCTCCTCTCTGTACCGTAACTCTTTGTTACAGTATACAGACTCCCCTTTTCCTTGAGGATAAATAATAATAATACAACAAAATGTTAATCACAAGAAAGTGAAACAACATACATCTATGCAGACGATATAGAGGAAATTTAGCAATGGTGAGGAAAAAAACAGATGATATGGCTGGTGTGTTTGTAGTCAAAAAATGAAATAACTGACTCGTCATCTCAAGTTTAATTCTGACACCTTGTTCTGGATTCCAGACACAGCTGCTGACTATTAAATTGCAGTGTTATTAGCAAAATCTAGCAAGTGAGGCATATGAATATTTCCTTCAAAAAAATTCTGAAAGGCTTCCTAGCTGAAAGCTGTCTCAGTTCTTGCTCAATATCAGGATAAACTATATTCAGAAATGTGAACAGACACCTATTCATGCCTTACATCTCCTTACTCTCCCTTCTTCACTCACTTCCTTACTTCTATCAATTTCTCTCCCTGGCTTTCTCTCTAAATATACCATAAGCCTGCTTTTCTCTCACTTCCGATTTCAATTCCTGTTTGTGTTATACTAACTTACCTTTACTTTCTCAATAAACTGGCTAAAATTTCTATAACTATTAAATTGGTGTCATATAACTTGTATCTATTCTTAACCAATGTTTTCATATGTAATTTGGTATAATTATTTAAATGTTGTTTTCTGTTATTATTTTTAAAGACTGCAAAATTATTGTTTTTAAAATGTTCTGTAATACTTTGGAGCTTTTCTCCCCGGGCACTTAGAGCAAGTGTTAGCTTCTCCAATACAAAATTAAGAGCCTAAGGAGGCGTCACAGGTTTTCTTGGAGGGCTTTTATGCAAAACCCCTGTAAAGAACATTTTGACATAAGAATGCATTGAAAGAGGAGGCTTTGTGGGAAGACATGCTGAAATGGACAATAAATGAACCTTGACAGAAGAATAAGAAAGGTCACAGGATAGTAACTCACACAAATATTGTAGGACCAGAGAACAACTAGCCCTGAATGGGTGCTGGTTATATTGTTGGCACCAACTAGAAAACTTTTTTCCATTTGTATGATTTTCTACTAGCAAGCTTTCTTGCCTCCATTAGTATCCACTGCATATCGTCAGTAAACAGGTGAAAGGAATTAAGACTCTATTATCCAGGCAGTCAACTGAAGTTGATTGATGGCAAGGTATATCAAACACCCTTGGTCCTGCATGAATAGATCCAGTCTGTAAGGACGTTTATGGTAATTGCCCCTGACCATTGCCAAAATAAGGGAGAACCACAGTTGCCTGGGCCAGAAGGGAGTCAGCACAATCTTCTTGGGGGATTCCTTCAAAATCTTCTGAAGTACCCTGGATATTAGTGAAAAGGGTGGAAAAGCATACAGGAACATTCCTGTTCAAGGAAAAGAAAAGGCATTGTCTTCTAGGCCTTCCTGTATGGAGTCCTGAAGCAGAATCTTGTCAGCTGATTGTTCAGAGAGGAAGCAAAAAGATGTACTTGAGGAACTCCCCACAGATAGATCAAATCTTGGAAGACACCCTTATCTAGTAACCATTCATGAGGGTCTTGCTCAGCTTGTCTGCCACACAGTTTTGCTCTGACTGAATGTTGGATGCCTCTAGAGTGAAGCTGTGCTTTGAAGCTACATCCTAAGCTAACATAGCTAGTCTGCAAAGGGTTAAGACCTGGTTCCCCTTGACTACTGAAGTACCACATAACTGTGGCATTGTCTGTAACCACTTGAAGAGGTCCAGGGGACCAAAGATGATTCAGAGAGTTGAGTGCCCTGATCAGGGCAAGCATCTCCTTGATATTTATGTGGTTGTGTCTGTCCTTGGTGTCCCACACCTACCTGCACTTTTATCCCTCCTAAAACTGCTCACCAAACAAAGTCAGAAGCATCTGTAGTGAGTGGTTGCTTTGGAGGAGGGAGAGAGGGAAAAGGGGAGACCTGGGTTTAAGCCAGTGGTCTGTGGCCGACCAAGTTTGCAGATGACTGCAAGCTGATCACTGACTTAAATTCCCCTAGTGATGTGAACATCCTCCAAGAGGGCCTTACCTAAACTAATGACTGGTGCCAGAAGCATGGCCTCAAACTGAATGCCAACTAATGCATCATTATCCCCTATGGGAAAAAAGTCATCCCACTAATTATCACATTAACAACAATGTACTAAGCATGTAATCAGTCGTGAGGAACTTGGGCACCCAGGTTGATAGCATCCAGACTTTTGACCACCACATTGTCTCCATTGTACAGAAGGCTTTCTACATGGCCCACCTCATAAATAATGGTACTTCATCCAGGAACAAGGAGGTGATAACATCCCTGTACTCCTCTCTTATCAGACCCATTATCGAGTGCAATGCCCCCTTCGGCATGTACCTTGCCAAGCACATGCAGCAGTTGGAAAGACCACATAGGTTCCTGACCAGGAAAATCCAGGGTCTCAAACACCCATCCTATACAGATAGGTTAAAAGCCCTGTCTGTCTACTCAATCCCATACAGACTGCTCAGAGGTGACCTGTGTCTGGCATACAAGGCCATTTCAGACCCAGCCTTGATGGAGTTGCTGCATATCCGTGAGACAAACTCCACTCGTGCAACTTGCATGCAAGGCCTTAACCTGGCCTGTGACATTAAGAGAACTTGTTGGTGGGATAGATTTGACTCCCCTCTCTGTGTCAAGCAGAGTACCTCTCTAGCCCTCTTTAAGAGGAACCTGGACAAATGGATAAGAAACAGAAAATATACCCCTGGGATTCCACCAGTGACCCTGCTGGACAGGGGAAAGAGGTGCTGTTTTTGAGGGAACATGGGTGAAATTTTTGGCTAGGCTTATAAGGGCCTCCAGGCCAATAGCCTAGTATCATCCTATGAACCTAATCTGTTGTCGCCATCAAAAGATTTTTCTTCTGATAAGCTCTAGCACTGGGATTTCAAAAGATGAACGGCGTTAATGTTAGGACCAAAAAGATTTCAGACAACACTGTATTTTTCTCATGTGGAGTCTTAACATGGATATCAAGAGAATTACAGATGCCATTAGATCAAAAATCCTGAGGCATTCCATCGCAGTGACCAAAATCTAAGTGGTAAACCTTAGAAGTAAATCTCGATAAAGATCTATGTTTTCATGTGGATAAAAAGCTCCTAAAACTGAGGTGTCTAGTTAACATCCCAGGAACACATTCCTGTGTGAAGGAATTTTCTTTTGGAATCCTTGCTTGTGTAAGAGATCTCTCACCCAAGACAGAGCGAGAATGAGAGAGACTGCAGACACTCTGAAAAAGACTCTGCAAAGAAAAGCAAGTCATCTAAATATGGAAAACTGTGGATACCCTGTAGCCTGCCATGAGCTATAACTGGAGCTAGACTCTTTTTGAACCCTCTTGGTGCAGTGGATAGTCCAAAGGGTAAGGCAGGAAACTAATTATGTGATCCAGACACACAAAACTTTAAGAAACGTCTGAAGTCTGGTTAAATAGGGATATGATGATATGCATCTTTTAGATCTGGTGTTGCCAGGAAACTTGAAAGAGGAAGAAGAAATAACATGCTGTGAAGTGACTACAGTTTGAATTTGGGCATCATCATAAACAGGTTTAGGAAAGAAAGATCCAGAAATGGTCTCCAAGCATTTGCTTTCTTTGGTACTAGGAACATTCTTAGAAGAAGGAACTGGTTCTCACACTCCCTGCGATGTACCGAAGAACTGGAGGAAAACAAAATGGTCTGATCTTGAGGATATGAAATGAGCCCCTGGAAAGGAATAATTTCATCCCATTGTCATATGTAACCTTGGTGAATGACTTTCAAAACCAATTTGTCTGAAGCAATCTGTTGACAAACAGAAAAAATTAGATTTAGACTTTCTCAAAGAAAAAAAATGGGTCAGAGTAGGAGAGGGCTACAAGGTATCTTGAATGGTCATTCAGACTTTTTGGACTGACATTGTTTTTTGAAGGTCCGAGACTTTTCGGAACCCCCTTGCCATTTCTTCTTAAATGTCTGTTTACCTGTATTTAGTTGAGACTGTTTATTCTTTTTTTTTTCAAATTGAATGAGGAGACAGAAAATCTCTTGGAGAATTTAGAAAAGGGGAGGGGGCTGAAAAATCTTACAGATTCCCTGGATCAGCTTCCCTTTCATCATGCTTTTTTGATTACCTCTGCAGCAGGGGGGGCAAACACTAAATCACTCTCCCAGAGAGAAGTTTAACATATCATTTTTATCATCATCTGGGAGGTGCTGAGAATGCAGTCATGCAAACCTCCTCAAAACAGTACCAGTGGCCATAGTCCTGAAAGAAGTATCAACAGAGTCATACACACTTTGTAAATAATGCATAGTAACCCACGCAGTAGTAAAACATAAGTTATTTAAAGCAGAGATTTCCTCAGAAGAAGAAACTAAAGATAAAACATTCCTCATGCTTTCACAATTTGTCAGAACAAACTTTAACATATGCCTGGCAGTTTAAATTCTGAAAATCAAAGCTGCAGAGCTATAAACCTTTGTCCCCATACCTGTCAATAATTTTCCGATCCTTATTATAAAGAGTAGGATTGGAATTAATTAAGTGCTTAGTAGCAGTGGCATCAACTAAAGCTATAGCTGCTGAGTCAGGTTTGGGAATAATGTATAAAAATTTAAATAACTGAGGAACTTTATACACCCTATCTGCCTTTTTAGGAGCAGATGGCTATCAGGAAAATTGCAGGCAGAAAAATACACATCCTCAAAAGCAGACAGAACAGGAGGAACACCTGGTGTAGGTTCTGGAAAATCCTTCTGTAAAAACTCATTGTATTTCCTAAGGAACTGAGAAACCTTAAGTGTTCTCCCTGAAAAGACTGACATGTTCTAGCAATGGTCTCAGAGAAAAAGAAACCCCCACGGGGAGAATCAGAAATTGAGCTCTACTCTGAGTCTGAATCAGAAATCTCTGGAAAAACTATCTGTGCCTGCATCTTCCTGTTCAGATTCTAAATCTTGAATCTCTTCAGGAAAAGAGGACTCCCTTTTTCTTTTACCAGAAACTATTTTACTAGAAGGATCAACAGGGTGGCCTAATGGTCAAGGTGTTTGCCTTGCAAACAAAAGGTGCAGGGTTCGAGTCTCACAAGGGATAATTGGCTAGGCTTACAATGGCTCGCAAGGGCAGTTGGCCTAGTACTAACCTATGAATTAAACCCCAAGCCAGACCCAGTAAACTACTCCTATCTAAAGAAAATTGAGTAGGAGTAGACGCATGCTTGTTCTTCTGTTTCGTTTTGACAGGAAAAGGGGGGCAACCATGTTAATAATGGCATCAGCAGCTTCCCCAGGGATGGGCACAGCATTCTGACAGGAAAACATTCTCTGTTCCCTCTCCCAAGACCAGCAACAGTGGCTTTCTCTTACCACTAAGGGGACCCCAATAGCCACAGAGGACATGGCTAACCCACAGTCCAGAGTGGCTGGAAGAGCTTCACCAGAAAGATCTGGGCTAGTAACACTACCAGAACACAAAAGGTACTGTTTTGACAGAAAAACACAGCAAAAAAGCACTTTAAAACACTATGTCAGCCCCACAAAAGTAAATAAACACAATTTTTTTCTACAGAAAAATGTTTTCAGTTACTTTACACCACTTTTAAACTGACAGAAAAAAACAAGTGCTCCATTTAAAAGCACTTTACAGTCTTGAGACAGTTAAAACACACCTAGCTTTAAAACAACCTTCCTGAACAGGAAAGTAATAAAACATTGATACAATTAATAAAAGTTTAGAGAACAGAAGTTTACTGCTGCTCATGCGAAGTCTGTTTTCTTTGTGAGACAGTATTGTTTTGTTTAGTAAATGTCTGTAGGTGTTTGTTCTATAAATTTTAAATAAAGGGTTTTTAATTAAATCCAAATATCTGTAATCATTGTAGAAGAATAAAACAGTGCACTATACAAGTCTGAACCATTACCCTACTGATGGACAAAGCTTGAACTCTTGAGCTTTAACTGCCAGAACTTTTACATGCTGACGATTGGTGTTTCTCCATACAAAATCACTTTTGGGGAATTGTGCCAGAAGTGATTTGCATTTTGGGAAATTTCCCACTATTTCAAGTAAGTGCAACCTTGGAGTTGGTATATATAAGTGCAGGGGTGTGGTGGGGGCATGTCCCCCTTGCAAAAACACAAAGTGATGTTCGGCAAGATGTTTTCAGTAAATACGGTTCAAGGATCCCCTTTCATCCACTCACAGAAGAAGTGTTATTGAACAGTGTTTAGGGTAAATGGTGAGACAGCCAAGTAATGGGACACTGAATGGCTGGTGGGGGGGGACTGACTCATTACCCTGTCTCAGGCTTTATTTGACCATGATCTGGCTCTGCTGACAAGCATGTCGCAGCACGATTTTCTCAGTTTGATTATTCACTAGTACATATGACTGTTACGGTTCTTCAGGGTCAGGTGTGAATAACTATGAAGATTTAGCTAATTCAGTTGTCAGTCTGACAGTCTGCAACTTGAACCTGGATATTGGTTTTATGAGACACTATAGCACTTTTCCTTCTGAACATCTAACAGCAGATACAAATAAAGTGTACTGAAGAGCAACAGATGTGTATTTTTCTGGTAATGCATTATTTTATGATGAATTTACCGTCAATCCAATCTGCTGACTATCTCAAAGTTAATAGTACCTGTATGATTACTGGGCTTTGTGTTTTAGCATCAGTGTTTTATTTTTAACAAGATAATAGCCTTTTTCACGTAAAGTAGCATTCTAGTCAGAACAGTAGTAACCATAAACTTACCAGTCAGCAACACCTTAATGTTCAGACATTTTTAACAGGGTAACAAAACTTTGATTAGTTCTGCTGCTCTTCAGCTGTAGCTATCAGATCCTCAGACTGACATGCCAACATATTGTTTTTCTTCTCTCTTTCTCTCTTTCTTTCATTTAGTTAAATCACGGCCTATGTAGTGTGCTAACTGCACACAACCGTACATTCTAATACAGTATCTTCTTTTTATTGGCTGTCACTGGCTTTTCATAACTCATCACTTCACCAGTGAACTGGATTCATATTGTCTGTTAATCAAAGATGAATGAAAATGAAGATTTCTTGTTTAGACAGACCAACAAATTGCAAATTATAACTTCTTTTCTTCCCTGGATTTAACTATTCTACCTACAAATCTCTTGTATTGAGAAGAATTTTTTTTATTTTTCAACAAATAAATAATCAAATGCAGTAAACTTTAAAATATAAATATTATAGTAAGTTCTTTAACAATCGACAAACTATGTACAATATTGTATCGTGATTTATTTTCTTGTTAAAATTCTCTCAAGCTCTTATCTTCTTTGCCAAATGAACTCAGACTGCAATGTGAAATGCAGAACTTAAAATTTTATAGTAGGGCATGCCCTGATCTTCTACAGTATCAGACTCACTCAGTCACACACACGCACGCACTTGTACTCGTATGCACACACACACACACACACACACACACGCAAACTGTGCCCGTCTCTGAGGTGTGAATTTATTTTAAACATCAGAGCTGTACTTTTTTTTCACATTGCCATTTTTCACGCCTAGTTTAGCTTTCCTTTCTAGGTACTGCTAGATGTTTAAGCAATGTAGCTAACATTAGTAACTTAAAAACTTCTGAAGATTACTCCTGTTAGCTCAAAAGCTGGAGTAATTGCAGAACCTATGTTGGTCCAATAAAAGATAAAACATCACATCTGTGTTCCAGTGTCTTTGTGTTTTCTGTTAACAGACTGAGACAGTATTTCTTAAACTTTCTCTTCCTCGCTGTCATTGTTTTTAAGAATTTTCCATAAAGCCAATACTCTCAATTGTCACACACATATCTCTTTTCCGTCTTTATTTCTTATCATTCACATTTTTAGTTTCTGCTATGACTCACAAAGAATGAATATCACACACTCTATTTTGCAAATTAAGAACAACTTTTTCACTGGTGTTGTATGTCTCATCTGTCATCATTCATTTTTGCCTTAAATCAATCCTTATTTCTTCCTCTCCTTCCCCTGTCGTTTCCACATTAACCCAATATAGCTTATTTTGTGGAGGTAAATCGTTTTGTCAGTCTTTCTTATTTTACAACCATTCAGTCTTATTTTCCTGTCATGATTAAAGCACAATTTATCTCTGTAGGTTTATTCTTTCTCATGTAGCTGTTGTGAATTCCCACAAAGCAAGTCTGTTTTTTTTTCTCCTTGTTAACCGGGACAGTTCTTTTCACATTCTGCCTGTCATTTTTACATTCCTTCTTTACCATTAACTATCTTTCCTTGACTCAGTGGTCTGTGATAATCTTTTCTTCTTATCTCTGATTTATAAGTGAAAATGTACTCTGTCTGTCACAGACACTTTAGGTTTGCATCTTGTATGGAGTTGTTTAGATGACCTTACATTCACTGCTGCAGTATTCATAACATATGGAATTCCCTGCCGTGGAAGCCCAATGTCCAGTATTCTACCAAAGACTTCTGTTGCCTTAAAGGTCACACAAATGTTCATTGCATAGCATAGGGCATAAAGGTGATGTTCAGGCCTACTATAGTCAGAACTTCTCTGCTGCCAGTCTGAACGTGTCTTTTCACTATTCGTCTGTTTCCTGCATCTGTTTTCTGCTAGTTGAATGTACTTATGTTTGGCAGTGACTACCTACACCTGCTTGCTGACTTCTTTGCAGTTGCAGATAAGTGCCCCATTGTTTTTTTTTTTTTTCCTTTTTTTCTTGTCTTGTTTTGTACTCTTTGGGGGTTACTGTCATCCAGGAAGGGTAGATGCCAGTGTGGGAAACAGATTCCCCATAAAGACCACCATAATAAGTGTCTTTTTTTTTGTCTAGGAGTTTCTCATGACCATAGATCTTGTTCAATTTGTCAGGTGCTCTTTCCAAAAACCCTTCTCAGTAGACCTTTTTCCTTTTCCTTGTATCTTGGGAACCAGCATCTTAAGCTTCTCACTAAAGACACAGTGGAAAGAATCTCCCTTGCAAAGGGTCGCGGTTAGGGAAAAATAAGGTGAAAAATGTGTGACCGGAACCTTCTACTGTCCAGCCTCTGCCAGGTGTTTCTCCCAAGGTTGTTACAAAGCTGGTGCTCACCCAGCTGTGCTGTCGGATTTCTCTTACATGACTGTGTTGAAGGCTGGTGAGGATCAGGCTGGTAGCATGTCTGAAGAGGCTTTGCAGGCATCCATCTCAGCCATTTAGGGGGAACCACAGTTGATTTTTTTTCCAATTGGTCCAGGGGCATTCCTCCATTTTTAGTTTGGGAAGGAGTTCCAACTATGGTTCTCAACTGTTGTCCTGGGTCTGAGCCTTCTCAGTTTTTGGTGGGGACGTTCCATTAAAGAAGAAGCAAAAACTTAAACATGTTTCTTTTTTTCCTACAGATCCACAAAGTGAGTGGCAGGCCTTTACTCAAAGGCTATTTACTGCTTTAATGTCTTTATAGCCTCCTCAAGGGGTTTTGGTTCCTGCTCATCCTTAGTCCTCTACTCCCCTTAAAAGGCCTAGAGAACAGGATTCTTCTGCAGGTGAGTCAGATTCTAATGATAAATCCTTGACTTATTCTACTCAAATTCCTTCTCCTTTGGATTATGGGTCAGAGGAGGAGGAATCTATTAGTCCTGATGTTCCTTTTAGGACACACTGTCTAGGATGATGGATTTTTTTCAGCTGGGAATGTGCTCAGGTCTCTGATATCCATAAGAGGTACTATGAGTTGCTGCAGTTGGAATCTCCTAAGCCTGTGGCTATTCCTCCTGTTTTTGGCTGCTTTGCTGGATGCTTTCTCCAATGCCTCTCATGTGCCTGATTCTCTGACCCCTGCTCCCAAGAAACCTGACAGGTTTTATAGGGTGCCTGAGGATTGTTATATTTTACATAAAAGTCCAGCTGCTGACCCCTCTGTAGTGTCTGTAGCCTATAATAAGCCATCTTAATTGCTTCCTTTGCCACAGTTATTGCCTTCTGACAAGGACAGCAGTGCTATGAGTTATGTAAAGGCTTTGTAAGAAGGTTTGCACTTCTGCTACCCTAGCTTTTACGGCTATTACTTATCAGACTCGTATGTCTAGGTGTGTGTTGGCTCTTTTTTCTCAGGCCTGTCAAATTATGTCTGATTTTCCAGACTCTGAAGGTAAAACTTCTGTTCTTTCCTTGCTAGGGACTTCCTCTCAAGTCATTCTTCAGTCTATTAAATGTAGTTATGATGTGGCAGATGCCTCTTCTACAGATGCTGTTTTTGGTTCAGTGATGAGGAGGTATTCTTGGCTTAGGCTTCGACCTCTACCTGATGATATTAAAGCTAAGCTGATGGATGCTCCTCTGGATTATAAGTTTTTGTCTGGGGAAGCTGCTGCTGGTTTGTTTAAGTCCCTTCAGGATAAGGGTAAGGCCTTACAGGAGCTTAAACATGTGTTTGTTTCTCCTGTGCCTAAATTTCAGAGAAACTACCCCACTAAGCCTGCCTTCATTCATAGGCAATCCCGCATTTCTACTAAAGGTAAGAAGAATGGCAAACGGGCTCCTCCTGCTAAGGCTCCTCAGTTTTCAGGGACTCTGAAGCCTTCCTTTCCAGACAAACCAGGTGATCTATGACTATCCATCCTTTCCCAGCCACATTCCTCTTTCTCTTCCTGTTTGGCTTCAGATCACTCAGGATTTTTGGGTTCTGCCAATCATTCATCAGGGGTACTTCATGGTGTAGAAATCCCATCCTCCTTTTATGGGCATTCCTCAGCCTCCTTGGGAACAACTTCTCTTTTTCCTAGAGGTTCTTCAAAATCTATTGACTCAGGGTACTATTCAAGAGGTGCCTGTGTTCCAAAGGGGGAAACAGTTCTATTCCAGACTGTTTCTAGTGCCCAGGAAAGAGGGAACTTGGAAACTTATTCTAGACCTCTCTCATTTAAATACTTTTCTAAAAGTACCTTCCTTTTGGATGTTGTCCCTTCAGATTCTGTTTCCTCTCTTGCTCTCTCAGGCCTATATGGTGTTTCTGGATCTCAAGGATGCTTATCTCCATATTCTGATCCATTCTCTTTTCAGGAAGTTTTTGCTTTTTTCTGTTGCTTTCTAGCATTTTCAGTTCTCTGCTTTGCCCTTTGACCTTTCTACTGTCCCAAGGGTGTTCACCAAATACCTTGCTCCTGTGGTTCCTTTTTCAGGCTTCAAGGGACCCAAATATTTCCTTACTTGGATGATGTGTTGATTCAGACTCCACAGACTCTTTTGCAAAAATCTTAATTTTGCTGTTTCTCTCTTCAGTGTCTGGGGTTCACTATAAATTTAAAAAAAGTATTCTCTGACTCTTTATCGGGATCATGTTTTTCTGGTTTGCAGGATTCAGACGGTGCTAATGCTGGCAAGGGAGCCCGAAGGATTTTTTGCAGGGGGTTGCAAACCCAGAGCCCCGCCCACACAGCCCCCCCCACCCCCCCCCCCACCCACACAGCCATTCCAGTGTCCCATTACTTGGATATTTCTCCCCATTTGTCATAGACACTGTTCAAATCTCTCAGTGTGCATACTGTTTTATGCTTTACTTCTACAGTGATTACAGATATTTGGATTTCATTTACAACTTATTTCAAATTTTATAGCACAAACACTGATACACATTTACTTAACCTAAACAAAGCAATAGTTTTACAATGAAAACAGACTTAGCATTAAAACTTCTCTACCTTTGAAACTCACATTCACTGAAACAGCATTGAAACTCACATTCAAAGAAAATGCATCTGGCCAGTGGCAGGTTAAGTTTACCTTTGGGCTGTTTTCAAACCATAGGCCCTTGCACACGTTTTTTAAGGCCATCCAAATGTTCTTTGATTCACTTTACTGACTGTATTAATTATAATATATAAACTGAATTATATGCCTTGTATAATACAGCACTTGTTAGAGTGTGTTTTAAATTTATAGTTTTGAACATTTTTCCAGTAAGCAATGAAAAAACATACGAACCAATAATGACAAACTGCCCAATTCAGAACATTTCAACCATAAAAGGCCACTCAAACGTATGCCATTACAATCCACCAATATCAGTCAATATACACAATCTCTGCAGAAGGAAAGGTCATCTGAATAACTCCACATTAAAATTGATCTGAAACTAACAAAGAGGTTGTTGCTAGAAAACAACTTTATATTTCAGTGTTCCATCTACAAATTCAGTGCCTGCTGACTCAAAGAATACATTACCTATGTTACATTAAAAAAATGATAAACTAGTAATATTGCAATAGGGAATGGATGGCAAACTGATAACAGCTTCATAGTTACTAGGTAATTCATCCAAAGGAGGACATTCACAGGACTGCAGCATCCACAACCTTGAAAGTACAACACAGTACAGTATCAGCGGTCCATATGCATACTGTGGGAGTAGAACCCACAGCCTTATGCATCAAACGTAAGACTACTACCTGTTGTGCTACTAACAATGCAAACAGACTTGGAATAAGCAGCACTAAACTTCACTTCACCTGAAGATCTCAGCAAAATGTTTCATTTATTTAACATTTGTTTACCAGGAAAGTCCAAATTGAAACAAAACCAATTTTCAGCAGAGGCCTAGGGAGAAGTGCTCCAGACGCATGTCTTTGTAATATGGGAGGAAATCAGAGCACCCAGAGGAAACCCACACAAACACAGGGAGGACATACAGACTTCACACAGAAGGCACCCCAGCCAAGAATCAAACCAGAAACCTCTTGCTATGAGGTGACAACACTACCACGCACCATCCACTTGACACAACTAAATTTTTCAATTTCACAGCTGAAGACATCTGGAAAAAGCCAAAATTTATTGGGGGGGGGACAAAGGCCCAAAACCAGGGACACATTATAAATATTGCTTGTATAATCTTAGATCATTGCTAAAATGGTGTTTTGTGTTACCATGTGTTTCCAAAAAAGATAGGAAGACAAACTTAAAGGGCTATCATTATTTAGTGAATTCCATTCACACTGATTTGCCAGAACATCACAAATTTTAAGAGGAACAGATCACACTCCCTGAATCAGAAGTGGTGGTGTCAGTAGAGAATGCAGGCTCCTGTAGCTAAGGCTCAGGATTTGAGCCTGAGTAATCCTTAACCACCAGCCATAAGTAACTGGGGCATTACACACACATACACCAAACCTGCGTGCTTAAAATATTTAACTGTTTCTTAGTTCCTAAGTGCAAGAGTGCATTGAAATAACCAAACATGCTTGCTTAAATTTTGTCAAGATCAAATAGCATCAGTTATATGATCAGACACCTCAGCTGTCCCCACTTTTAGTTCAAAATTTAGCTCAATCCCTCCGAAAACTGACCATCTTGGTGAAAATATAATGGATTTCAATTGACAATTCTATTTAGACTTTTCTACTGAAAATGCATGTTAAGATTATTTTGAGGCATTGACATAATGTGAGTTAAGTGTTCCCGACTGCCCCTGTTGGTTCTGTAGGTAAGTGATTGAAAGCTATGGTTATGCTGTCCAAATCTCAGCTTCAAAATTTTGTAGCACAAGCATAAAGCACTTAAGGTTCTGGAACAAAAGAGATTCTGTGCACTTGTTTATGCTATTATGAAAAGCTGCTTAGTCTGTTTTTAATGACCAAACCACTCCTCATTTCTTCTTGAGTAAATCAAAACTAAGATAGTCCAATGGCAGTGGTAGCAGATCATAATGGTATATCCTTTTGCATTTTACTTATATTGGTTTACCAGCGCAGTGCACTGATCAATACTGACCAATCCAGGCTCAGTACTGAAAAGCATGATCTCAAACATATCCATTTGTTCACCAGGTTGGTGCACTTGCTTAAAGACCCTTTTCATGCACAGCCCAGGTCATCAAGGCACTATATGGAGCATCAGAAGTTTAAAGTATTTTGGTTATTTCACAAGAATCAAGACAAAGCAAAGCCGTTATGTAGCATATTGGACTGTATGAAACTTGGAGACAGTAACTTCCTAAGATACAAGGCTCTTCTTAATGAATAGTAAAGAAACATTGGTAGGAAATTTTATAGGTAAAAAAAAAACCTGTTTAAATCATTAAACAGTTGAATATTACTGAGCAGTGTCAGAGTTCCATACTGCAAGATTTTTTTTATTTGTACAGCCTTTTCAGTCCCTTCCATTACAGGAACATATTTGCTTCACCAAGATGTACACCCTTGAGTTTGTCTGAAGCAGTTCCAGTCAGAACAATTTTAGATCTTTTCAAAGACTTTGGCCTTACACTTTCTTCATGTCTTTTTAAGCTACCCATTTAAATAAACTGACCTTCTAGTTCCCTTTGGCTCTTTGAGATGGCAGTTTTCTCCTTACTTACGGAGCACTGAAATGCCCCACTATTCATCTCCAATCTCTCTCACACTCTTAATAGAAATCTACAGAGAAAATGTAGTGGTGAAAGTCTATGTTGTTGGAGACTTAACATAAGGAAAGTAGCCCAATTTAAAAGTGCAGTGTGTGTCCTGGACTAGACAACCACAGATCTGCTTATCAACTTCTGAAAAGTCTCCAGACGAAATATGCATCTTGCCTACAAACTCTCCTAACTGTGCACCACTGCTGAAATTGTGAAATATAACTGTTTAGCATCAAATGTCACTGTCTCAGGATTCAGAATCAACTCCAACCCACCAGCACCTGCATCCATTAGAAACTGCATAGCCTATTTTCTAAAGTCACACATATCCCTTCACTGCAAAATCAAGTCATAGTATTTAAAGCCAATCTGATTAGTCTGTACTGCAATTTTTTTAAAACACATACACCTTAGCTCCACCATCTCCTGTTCATTGCTCTGCACATTTGTCCTTCCACCATGGGATGTACAGTTATTCTGCAAATTGTTTTCCTTAACCTCATTACACAAACTAAACTCTAGTCTTAACTCTCAACTGTCCACATTTTGCAGAATGTCCAGATTTTGCCTCATTTTTCATCCAGTCCTCATAAAATTTGGGATTTTTTGGACTTTCGTGGCAAGTTAGTGAGAACTGAATTCACTAAATTGCAGACACTTGAGTTTCAGACTTCATTTCTTTCAGAAAATGCATGCTAATACCTTTTACTCTAGCAGCTTTTTAAGTTTATGACAGCAATTTTTAAAATGTGTCCCAATTTGGGGGGCTTTGCATCCCATTTTTGGCTGTCCAGTTTTTTGTGCCAAGAGGTTGAGAGGTATATTATGACATCCAAATAAAAATTAGAATCCCTTGTTAGTTCTATAGATGGGAAAGAATTTACTCCAGGACTGTCTCCTATACTAATGGACACAGATGCAGCTCAAATGTTTTATCCATGCATGGGTTCCCTCAAATTATCTATAGTACGAAACCAGTTACTCACTATAAGTAATACATTCCTCAACCATGGGACTGAGAAGGCCAAACACCAAAACTTGATAAGTTAATTCAAGCACCAAAAAGGAAACTGAGAGGTTTAAAATGGCCCACAAGGGCAGTTAGCCTTGTACTTTCCTAAGGACCTATCATACTGGTGCTGGTTTGTACCCTTGTAAGTAGTGAGCCCAAAACAATTTAGATCTGGTGCACTTCTGTAAGATTATAATCTTGTCTCAAATATACCCAAGAAAACTTATAACCAGTTACTATCAATCTTTAAATTAATAACACAGCACAAATAAAGTGAATGAAGTTTGTAAAAAAAAAGCCAAAAAAGAAGTTCCTGTTGAGCTTTACATCACCAGAGTGTCATGCCATACAAACTTATTAACAACTGATTTTACAAGCTACCGAACAGCTAGACACCACTAATGTTTAATGAAATAGCAAAAAAAAAACTTGCTAATTAAGAGCACGGCAGCAACATAATACCAAGTACTTCAAAGTCTAGCTCTACCTGTCTATACCAGCAAGCACTGGTTTTCACTATAACTACCCATTAAAAAATACCCCAGTGCTGGCCCATACAGACAGCAGCACACAGCATGAACACAGAAAATACTTTGAGACAAAAGAAAACAAAATGTCAGCCAGTTAGGAAAAACATTGGAGACTATGGAAAAAGGTAAGGAATTAGTTTGAGACAACTACCCTCAGCAGACAAAAGGAGACAAAATGAGGGTGTGTCAAAACTCTGGAGTGGAGAAATACAGGACACTGAACTATGGGAATCCTACTGTCTCACCTGTTTCACTAAAAGACAATACATGCCCCCTCCCAAAATCACATTACAATAACCACTGTCACTACAGTTTTTCCCCCTTACTCAGTAGAGCCAGTTAATAAGCATAGCTCCAAACTTTTATCTCCAAAATGTGGAAACATTCCTTCTAATGTGGAACACTTAGAAACAGAGTACTAGCAACTTAAATAGAAAAGTCACAAAATGATTAAAATGTACCTTTAAACACAAATGTTATTTTGAATGGTTCAGCATTTATTATAGATATTGGTTAATTCTTCACAACGAATCTGCAACAATCCCTTTCAAACAGAATGTAGAACAGCTAGGTACATGGAGTTAAGACTCCAAATGAGTAATGTTCCTCATAATGAGGTACACTTTAGATGTATGATCTTATTAGTAAGCAGAAAGGCCAGTAAAAAGCAACTTCTACTACCTTTTTCACAGGACACCCTTCCTATACCAAACACATTATCTCCACTACATGCAGCATGCGCAGGCCAAGATCTAAATTTGTTTTTAAGCTTACAAACCAAGTCATTATCCTCTGTTTGTGGTCAACTATGGAAATATTAAGAATAACTCACTAATACAAAGAGAATAAGGCATACAAGTGCACATTGCTACAGATTACACGCCTCCATGCTTGGCCGGACAAAATGAAAACTTTTAGCTTTCTTAAAAATATTGAGATAATTGCACAAATCTCTTCATGTATGCACAAACATACTAAAGTGTTTTTTAGTCAAACTATACTACATTACTCCTCAATTAAGAGGAAACAATGTTAAATAATTCTCGTGTCATGTCAAAAGTAATACGGACCTCTCAGCAGTTTAAGTAAAACAGACCTCTCAGCAGCTTAAAAGTAAAACAGACCTCTCACCTTCCAGTACATAATTGGAGCCTTGGGGGGAAAATCTCTCCTTACTGTGACTCTGGCAGCAGGCTTGATGTGGAATCCATTTTCGCGCACTTTGTGGTTGAATTTAACGTTAGGGTCCACCTATTAGGTCTTACAGCTGTAAAAGTGGGGTGGGTGCTCCGTCCCCCTCACTCTATGGTTCCGGCTCCTATGGGGACCAGCAAGCTATGGGACTGTTCTTAAAGAAGAACGCCCTTAATTTTTTTTTTTTTGGTTATTAAAAGAAAATTAATCTCCCGCTCGCCCATTCCAGGGGGGTGCAAGTGCACCCCCTTGCACCTGCCTGCGGGCGCCCTTGAATGCTGGCTTCCCTGCCCCTCCAAAGGCCTTAACTTTCATTTCTTTCTTTCACACTGTTCTTCCTCTGGCTTCCATCATCACCAGGGAGTTTCTGAGAGCTCTGCGTTTCATGGCATCCACCATTCCAATGCTCCCACTGGCCAAACTTCACATGAGAAAGTTTCAGTGGTTTTAATCATTGTGGTTCCAACATGCACATCCTCTAGACTTTGTAGTTCCTCTTCTTCCTTGTCTCAGACAGGAACTTCACAGGTGGATTCAGCAGCTGTCTCCGAATCCAGGGATGCCTTTTCATCCTCCTCTTCCCTCTCAGGAATTGTTTACAGATGCTTCAGACATGGGATGAGGGGAGATATTAGGCTCCCTAAAAGTTCAGGGGGTGTGGTTGCCTCATCAGCAGAAGGAGCTCATCAGTGTCAAAGAGATGAGAGCTCTTCTGCTGACTCTTCAGGCCTTTTATCCTCTTTTCTCTCCAGGGCCTCTCAAGGAGTTCACAGACAATACCACAGTGATGTGGTGTATCAGCAAACAGGGAGGAATGAGATCTTATCTTCTTAACCAGTTGGCACTTCTGGTATAGAATCTTGCTGTCAAGTATCAAGTGATTCTTCAGGCAGTTTATATCCCTTCCAGTCAGAGCATTGTGGCAGACACTCAGTCCCATGAATGGATACTTCACAGGGATGTGTTTCTTGACATTATCCACCAGTAGGGTATTCCTCAAGTGGATATTTTTGCCTCCCCTCTGAACAGACAGCTTCCTCTGCTTTGTGCCAGAGTCTCAGATCCTCTGGTATGGAAAGTGGACACCCCCTCATTTTCCTGGAAGGGGATGTTTCTTTATGCATTCCATCCCCTTCCTCCTATTCTGAAAGTCCTGTTCAAAACTGAACAGGATGCTCCCAAAATCTTGTTGGTGACCCCCTTTTGGCTGCAACAGCACTGGTTCCCTCTTCTTCTGCATCTAGCCAGGGGCAGTCTTCATGAGTTACCTCACAGGGTGGATCTAATCGCACATGAATAGGGAGGCCAGGAAACCTACTACTAGGAAATCCTACTTATCCAAATGGAAGAGGTTTTCTATTTGGTGTCTGTCTTGTAACCTGGACCCACTTACTACGGATGTTCCTTTGGTTCTCTCTTATTTGTGTGAGTTGCTTAATCTGGTTTGGCCTATTCTTCTGTTAAGGCCCACTTATCAGCGATCTCTGCTTGTTTACCTTTTTTTCTCAATTATCTTCTATATTTGAGGTGAATCAATTTCTTAAAGGCATCCTTAATATTAGACCTCCCAGGAAGCCTGCTCCTCTTCCCTGCGATTTTAATTTTGTTTTGGAGAAGTTAACTCAGGCTCCTTTTGAGCCTGCTGCTTCAGCTTCCTTGCAACATTGTTCCTGGAAGACTGTTCTTTTGTTAGCCCTTACTTCTGCCAGACGGGTGTCTGAGTTACAGACTCTTGTGTCTTGTCCTCCTTTTTTGGTCTTTCATGAGGACAGGGTGTCCTTGCACAGTAACCCTTCCTTTATGCCTAAGGTGGTTAATGATCCTTCACTTAACCGGTATATTAATCTGCCTACTTTTTCCCCTCTCCACAAACTGACAGTGAGAGGGTGCTGCATACTTTGAACATGCATAGGCAACTTAGAATTTATTTGGATAAGACTAAAATTATTAGAAAATCTGATCAGTTATTTGTTTCTTTTCGTCCTATATCTTTGGGACTTATTGTATCCAAGCAAACTATTTCTTCTTGGATTTCTAAGGCTATTTCTTCTTGTTACACTTTTCATGACAAGTGCCTTCCCTCTTCAGTCAAGACTCATTCTACTAGACCTACGGCTTCTTCTGGTGCTTTTTTAAGGGCTTAGATACTAATTCTGTTCTTGAAGCAGCTACCTGGACTTCTGTGCATACCTTTACGAAGCACTACAAGTTGGATGGTATCTCTAGAGCTAGGGCTGCTCTTCATTGCTTTTTAGGGGACTCTTCTGCTCCTTCCCCTTCCCTAGTTTCCTCTTGAGCTTTGGCACTCTCCCATATGTTAAGAATATGGCAGCAGTGAATGTAAGGACATAGTACAGTTGTGTAGAATCTTACCATAACCGTAGATGTCCTTGCCTTCACTGCTGCAGTATTCACTCCCTCCCTCCTTCCTCCTAGTCCTTTGCCTTCCTGGATGTACACATTATCTCTTGGGTTCCTTGGACTAGTGTTCCTACTGGGGCAATCAGTTCTAACTATGGTAGGCCTGAACATCAATTTTATGCCCTGTGCTACACAAGGAGCATTTGGGTGATGTTCAGCATACCTTTATAGCAACAGGAGTCTTTGGTAGACTGGCCAGATGTTGTGCTTCCATGGCAGGGAATCCCATATGTTAAGAATACTGCAGCAGTGAAGGCAAGGACATCAACCGTTAGGGTAAGATTCTACACAACTGTACTTTCTTTCGCTACTGTCCCTTTCCATTTCTTGGTTATTGTGTTTACACTCCAGTCTCATCCTCAGCTGAAAAAATAAGAAAAACAGATTAACATCTTCCAAAACATTACTATTAAACTTAGCCTTACATTACTGGGGAAGATATACATTCATGACATTTGTGCCTTTGTTACTATAAATGTCAGTAATTATTAATGACCTTTCTGGAAGAGAGTCTAGTATAGTTAGTATGTTTTCATTATTGTGTTTAAAATAATTTGGTTTCTTGCTTTCTTGCCATCTGATTGAAAAGATTAAATTTCCTTCCCATAGAGACTAGTTGCTGTCTTATTATAAAGCACTTTTAAGTGACCTTTATTTACATTTTACAAAGCATTCTGATGTCTGCTGTTGTACTAAGTTAGTGAAGAATTATTTTCTTTTCCTTCACATCTTTCTTTCTAGTTTTCCCTAAAACCCTAACTTTTTTCCCTTGTCTTCTTATCTTTTTCTGTGAACCTGAAGCACATCTTTCTTCTCTTAATACTGTAAATCTGTAAAATTCAAATCCGCTTTAACCGGGGCCCTTTGACTGTTTTCTCTCTGACCATTTCATTTTCACAATTCATTTTTGTTCTTCTTTTTCAACACTTTATTTCAGCCATCCTCCTTTAATAGTTCTCTTATTTTCAGTCATTATTTTCTAAACTAAATGTCCTTTTTTTGGCTCCCTGACAAGTCCACCAAGGATTTGTAATTGTCTCACACAAGTCCAGTAACAAAAGGCAACAGCATGCTGGAGAGAACACATAGAAAAACACATTTTCTAAGGGGCAAATTCATCACACCCCCTGTATGTGGAGAGTTGTATCCTCCAAACCCCCACCACTTATATATGTCCACTTCAAGGTCGCACCAACATGGGAAAAAGAAAAATACGTGGTACACCAGCAATTTGGCTTTCCAGTGTGAAAAGCCAGATGCACACTAGTAATTATACAAATGAGTGATGATCACTAGTATTTCATTGAGAAGCCTGGCTGCTTCACTTAGGAAGTCCTCATTTTTATATTCTCTCCCTTGCCCTCATCTTCTTCTTCCAACTCATTCAACATTTTTCTATATTCTCTTTTCTATTAAACTACTTCAGTACCTTTAATTATGAACAGTCTCTGCAATCAGGCTCACCCACCAAATGTAGAATACATTTAATTTCATTCTTCTTTATGTTAGCAAAAATACATTTTAGTTTCTTTATGGACTTCACAATATTTACTTAATGCCACACTTATCAGTACACTTGCTAAAATCATGGTATATTTTCTGTAGTGTTATACCTCTGCCATTATAAATATACATAATATTCAGTAGATTGTTTACCAGTTCACTTTCCAGGCCATGGCCCATAGTCATCAAAAACACTTTCCAGATTAACCATTACGTTGGACATTTCCATAATTCGTGCCTAACTGTACTGATTCTAGTGACATTATCAGTATTCCAAATTGTTACAAGTCTTATTCATGGTTTTATAACTTAAATCAGGAAGCATTTCACTCAGCCACTGTATAGTTCACTATTTTGATGCATTACCAAAACACCTGAATGAAATTGTAATCTTGAATGAAATACGTTTCTTACATTCTATGCAGATTATAAAATAAAACCTTTAAACAGGCATTGCACAGCTTTTAAATAAACACCAGGTCCTTTAAAATAAAATACCTGTTGTATAATTTGGTTCATTTTGTTATTGCCATACATTAGCATTGACTAGGTCATGCATCACATCCTTGGTTGTGGTTTTGAAGGAGAAGGTGATGTTTATATTTTCCTGTTTTCCTAATTTCTTACTTTTCTCAGAGCCTATGTGAACTTGGTGTTTGTATATCTAAAGTTAAAGGGTGTGGGGGCTTGTCCCAACATCAGTGGTACAGGAGGAGACTTGTACCTTGATTTTTTCTTTTGAGATTGCAGCCACCTATGGTTTTAGACCTTTTGGTATCATGTTATTGTGCTTTGATTAAATGACATATGACTAATCAGGGTGCAGCTGCTTTTCATTTTCCTGCTGGTTTAGTGCTACCTCTCTCTTAGATGTCCTTCACTGGATTCCATCAAACACATATACATCCTCCAGTCTAGGCCTGGAAACATTCTCCACTTTCAAGCAACATCCATGTTGAACTTCCCACTGGAACATTTGTAAGAGTAATATACCTTGACTAATGGAAATAATTTCATTACTGACTCACACAGCAAACTTAGACTTTCAGGAATATAGGCTTCTTATTAAATACTGCTAGGTTTTCTATAATTCTATTATTTTAATATGTATTGTATTCATTTATGTATCTATGCATCTGTTTGTGATATTTTCTGTTCTTGATATTTGAGCCCAGGTCATGGCTGAAAAGGTCCTGTGGGACAGTCCACATTCCAGATTAAGAAATAAATAAATAAATACAAATAAGAAATTGTTTGGCAGCTACCTAAAGAACAGATCATAAATGGTAAAATGAAGCTCTGCTACATCAGTACAACATCTTGTTGTTACCAGTATCTGTCAAGGCTCAATGCTTGGCTCACTTCCCTTCACCATCTGCATGAACATGTTAGCACTCAACATCAGTAGGGTCATACTCATAATGAGGCAACTCCACAACTGCCACCTCTAGTTTTTTACCTCTCACCTTTCACTGTCTTCTGCAATCATTCTTTTACACAATCAAGACATAGTTAAGTTACTGCTAAATGCACCAAGGACAAAAGGAATGTTTTTTTTCTCCTAACCCCCCCCCAACAACTACCCAGTCCAAAGATCTTCCCAAGCCTATACATTCTTTGTTGCGTAACCTGCCCCATCACCTCATTCAATCTTATCCCAGTTGTTGAAGGCAAAACAGCTAAGACTCCTGGCATTAACATCAGTAATCAGCTTAATTTTAATAACTGAGCACAAAGCAATTGCAAAAATGAACTTCACTTTGGGCAGACCATATAGGGGTAAATCTATTCTAATGACCAAATCTAGAGTCTCCTCAGCAAGATCTTACCTTCTGTCATATACTCTTCTTAACATTTCAGTAACATCCTCACCACATTAAAGCAAACTGGAATAAACATATAACATGACTGTCTGTTTTGCTTTTGGGCACAACAGACATACTAATGTCTCTCTTTGCATGATCTCAACTGGGATGGATAAAACTATTGCTTCATTTTGGCATAATTATGTCTGGCTTAAAAACTCTGCTGCTACTCAGACTATCCATCTCTATCTCTTATTAACATGATACGGCTTCTCCAGTCACCAGCTATTTCATATTCCCATGCCCTTCAATAAGTTGGTTGACTCAGTGTTTTCTATCTCATCTGGTAATATTTGAAATAAGCTATACCCCTTCCCCCCATGTAAGAACTATCAGTGTTAAAAGGACATTGAAATCCCTTCTGACCTCTCACCTTAATAGAAGTTAGATATGCAACTATGACTTCAGCCAAGTGCTTTGTCTCTTTACTAAGCTACTTTTATAAGCCTTAGCATATAGCTCTCCTTCTATGCAAATGTTGGACCTATCACCAAGTTTAATATATCATTTGCAACTAATTTCTACCACTGTTTCTTTTTTTCTTTCATAAAACATATAGATACATATAATTTTATTTATGTAGCCATGCTTAGTATTATACCACGTTGTCACTTTATTACATCTTGTATATTATTTAACCATGTAATATTTATTTGTAACTTTCTATTCTCCTTTTGCCATGGAGTTATAAATTACCAAGCTGGTCATTCCCAGTTATGAAATGTTACTAACTAATTAACTAACTCTTGGATGTCCCATTTGGATACTTCCCGTTATGAAATGTAACTAATTAACTAACCAACTAAATTACTCTGGAATCTCCCAGCTGAACATTCCCATTTAAGAAACGTATCTGACTCCCTACTGAAATATCAGCACTCAAAATGACGGGTGACAACACGCTGAACAACATAAGTCCAGAAGAACAGCGAGTCTCAAAACATAGGTTCACATATATACACTAGGTTAAAGATCACTAGGGCCTTTATTAGCCTAGCTATTCAACCCAATCCAGTTGTGGCCCCATGTATCATGGGTGTTTATTAGGAGGTGGTATATTAGTTAAAAAGTTTCTAGAGATTATGTGGGGGTATGTTATTTTGGGCATTATTGTCTACCTCCGCATATCAGAGAGACTAGGGCCAGACAAAGGGTGAATTTCTGATTTCCCATTCAGTGGTCAAGGTTCCACTTAAATAAGGTTAGTGATAGATTCTGCATTACATGGATGGGGAACCTGTTCCAGAGCATGGGGATCCTCTGAGATACATATCTGTCTCACTAACATATCTTATGTCATAAGCAAAGTTTAAATCCTTGGATCTAGTGGTCCTGCTGCTGTTCGTTTTGCAGATGTGGAAAAGGTCCATCTGAGTTGGATGTGAGGATGCCTTGTATGCCAGGCACAGATCACCTCTCAGTAATCTGTAGGAGACTGAATATAGAGATAGGGCTTTAAGACAATCCATAAGGGCAATGTCTTTATACCCTGAATTTTCTTGGTAAGGAACCTTTGTGGGTATTCCATCTGTTGTGTATGCCTGGTCGGGTACATGCCAAAGGGGAATTATCCTCAATGATGGGTCTGGTAACAGCTGAATAAGGTGTCACTATTACTTCATTGGAGCTGGATGCCATGGCTTTACTTATAAGTTGGGCAACATAGAATGATTTTCTTACTAACTTGGCCACATGTTGGTCAATTGCCATATTTTACTGACTATATGTGTACCGAGACCCCTGACTACCTGGTCAAGTATTGGTGTCTCATCAATGAAGTAATTAGCCTTGGTAGCAGTTTTCCCAAAAGGCATTATAATGCATTTCTTGGAATTGAGTTTTAATCTGTGATTACTACTCCATTGTAGACAGTCAGCATCTGGGTGGTTTCCTCCTCAGTCCAACTGGGTGGCTGATCTCAAAGAAGCTTCCTGGAAGTAGCCATCTCAATGATAATGTTGAGAATTAAGAACCCAGGCAAATACACGAATGAAGCAATGAATGGCACACAACTACCTGGTCAAGTATTGGTGTCTCATCAATGAAGTAATTAGCCTTGGTAGCAGTTTTCCCAAAAGGCATTATAATGCATTTCTTGGAATTGAGTTTTAATCTGTGATTACTACTCCATTGTAGACAGTCAGCATCTGGGTGGTTTCCTCCTCAGTCCAACTGGGTGGCTGATCTCAAAGAAGCTTCCTGGAAGTAGCCATCTCAATGATAATGTTGAGAATTAAGAACCCAGGCAAATACACGAATGAAGCAATGAATGGCACACCAATTTTGCGATGCACAGAAGAACAACTCAAAGCCAGCTGTAATGTACCAAAGCTGTATTCTAAAGGTGAGCGCTTTCATTCTTACTGTTTTCAGAACTTCATCAGAACTAAAATTGTACATTAAAACACTGTTTAAATACACACAACTTCAGCTTTTTCAGCTTTTTAATTAGTGAACAAATCAGGAAGGGCATTCAGGGTAGGATTACTGATGAACATTTGGATGTTTGTGAATTCAGGTGGCAAGCTGAGTTAAATGCCACAAGCTACTCTGGTTTAAATAAGACTATTTCAATTAATTACATTTTAAAATGATAGCATTTTCACAGTTTGTGATTTTATTTGTTCTTTTTATCATGTGACTTTTATATCATGTGACCCCTTGGTGGGTTATTTAAATGAAAACAATCAGCTTTGGAATAAAGCTTTGCAAGTTACAGATGGCTTTGAGTTGTCCTTCTGTGCATCGCAAAGGTGCTGTGTCATTCATGATGTTGAGAATGTCGATATGTCAGAATTCAATAAATTGCTCACTGAGGTCCCATTCAGTTCGCAGGTAGCAATGGCCTAATCTGTAAATGTATCAAAATCACAATTTAAAAGTGTCATTTATAGCATGTTATCAGATCATTGGAACATAACAGGCACATGCTAAATATGGTCCCTTTTAACAATACCTATGGGTACTTGCATTGAGCACCTTCCTGTTACACCGAGTTATTGGTTAATGCACTGCATTTCAAGAACTTATGTGGACATGTGCAAATGGAATCACAAAACCTTGAATTTTAATGAACCTTGTTAATTATGTATAGTGCAAATGGAACTTAAAATATGTGGCTGCAAAGGCAATTTTGCACGTGCTAGTATTGCTGTATTGGGATATGTTTCTTTCCTTAAAGACCTCTGTTATCATTATTCCTTAGAAATGTATGTGTATATGCTTAGACTGATGCATTTAGGAAACAGTGTGTGCAATATAAAAAATAAGGGACTTAATTGAGGCATGTAGGACTGACCTGTATGCATACAGATGGGTATATCTGCATCACTAGCAAGCAGTACTTTCCCATATGAAGTTGTACAGACAAATTTAAACAGCACAAGTGAACAGTACATAAGGATGTACTCATGGATTTTCCATTTATATTGCTGGTGACTCGATACACTCTGTGTTATATGTGAGGAAACCTACGGATTCCAACATTATCTGTATGTTTCTATGTAGTATGTATTTCTAGTGCTGTTATGGACATGTGTTCATTGATGCTTATCAAAACGTGTTGGAACTATTATCTCAGTGAAACAAGATCCATGTTTATGTTTGCTTAACACTTACTGTGTGTGGTCTGCTTATGAATATAGAGGCTTTCTGATGCTTTCCATAAGTTGTTCAATTGATAATTTTCAGATACTCTCTGCTAATGTGGATAGCATTGACTGCTCAGTATTGATTGTGTTGATATAAGCTCATCATGTATAATAGTTGCTATTAATATCTCTGCTTTTTTGCACTGGTTGTCTGTTTAGGATCAGATTGCATTATAGCTACAGGATGTATGTGACAGCAATCATACATTTCTGTTTTACACATATATTATGTGTAGTAAGCTAATATGAACTGCATGCAGAGCGCATGGATTGTGTGGCACAATGCTGTTGTGTTTGGACCTCCACTACTGTCATATTTACTGTAAGGGGTTCAGATTCCACAGGCAGCCTCTACAGATATCACAACTTATGTTGTTGTTGTTGTTACAAGTGGTATGTATTCATGCTTTGTTTTAATGTCACATATGGTTTTATATGTCAAGTATTATAAGATGGTATAGAGACAACTTCCCAAATTTTGGCATTGCACAGGACTGCAGAGAGGTGAAATTGGCATTAGCTGTCCACATAGTCATCTCCATATGTGGGCCTCCATAACAATCAAATCATGTGAATATAACTGTCTTCTAGATGGTAAACAGACTTAAGGGTGACCATTTTTCTTACAGGAAAATGAAACTATAATGGATTCTCTGTGCCAACATGGATATAGACTTCTTGGATGGACAGGAAATGCAGTAAGGAGGGATGAAGTCTGGACTGACCTCACAAACATGATTAATGCTGTGGGAGGTCACAATAGATCCCATGAGGCCTGTTGCCAGTGGTATTTTAATATGATACTCCATGTAGCCAACAGGGTACAACAGTATGAGAGGTCGAGGGATGCCACTGGTAATGGCCCACCATTGAGACCCCTGTTGAGATCACACAATCTCTTGCATCACTGGATATGGTGAGGGGGGGAGAGATGCATGCCCAGTGTGGGATTGAAGCAGGTGTTCTAGGCCACATGTTATGTGCTACTGTGCATAACATTGATGCATATGGAGCAACTCAGTACATATTGCTGCTTGCGTGCATTGTCATTTTTGTGTTGCAACAGTAGAATTGCGTCATGCATATGGGTCCACACAGGATAATGATGAGCAACATAAATTTAATGACATGCAGCCATACAACTTCAGTCCATACTTGCCACTGCAACCAAGATGTGCAATCTTGTCTGCATTCATATGCACAGGTCTATCCACTTTTGCACAACAGGACATGACAGGTGGGTGGTTCCATATATTGTTACTGTGACCATAACCTGTTATTGCCTCAGCCTCCTGTCATGCCAGTGCTGTATACTATCATATTGATATTTCCCTCACATACAGGTACATCTTCTGGGGGCACAAGCCATGTAGATGGACCAACAGACAGACCAGGTATACTTCCCCAACATATTCATAGACTGCAACACTGCTGTGTAGCAGAACTGTGCTGTAAAAGATTAATGCTGTTGTATTTCTACACAGTGATATCTGGCCAAAAGCTACACCATATGTCACATGAGTACCACCATATCCTGTTACTGTGTTGTATATGTCATCATGCATCTATGCCGGTCCCTGCATACATGACTGTGTTTGCTTTGATATAGATTCCCACTGCAGGATCCGCATTACGACAGACAAACTCACCACATCAGGAGCGTGTCACAGGTGTGCTATTACCTCTGTTTCATACATGTCATTGTTGTTACGCATGTTGTTGTCCTCCATTAATACTCTGTCCTTCTACCCCGGCATAGGCAGCCACCATTAGCATCTCAACCATAACCAACTGGTATGTTTGCATATTACCTATTGTGTATTTTATTTCTGTTGGAATGGCACATGCTGGCAAGTATGTGATTAAGAATGCTGCGTTTATGCCTTTGTTTCCCTACAACAGTTGCATTTCATTCCTTGCCTCTGACACCGCCTTGCCCAGAGGACATGTCAGGTGTATGTTATGCTTAAATTCCTCACATGTCATGTATGTTACATATGTAACATAATTGTCATCTCCCTGTTATATAGGTTCTATGGGTCATACACATACAAGACTGCATAGTAAATCTTTATTATATGTAACATTGTACTGAGATATATGTGGCATATATCATTAATGATATACAGCATATGAAATAAGCATGTTTTCCTGACCTGTGTCATCTGTCTCTTCTTTCAGCACATCCACTGCCTTTATACTCTGTTAGCCTGTCCACTGATCCTGATGTGGGATCTGATATGTCTCAGTATTGTAGCATGGCCCCTGACACTCAAGAAACAAATTTGGTGATGCAGTCCAGCCCAGATGGTGACAGTCATGTGGATGAGGCTGTACTTTCAGATGTGCAAGAGAACCTGTCCCCATTCTGACAATGAGGGGACATCAGGTGGTGGACAGGATGAGGGCTATGGACCACAGCCCCATGCTGAGTCTGCTGGTGATGTTGACACTTCCCCATAATCATTGATATTGCCCAGTGCCAAAGACATAGGCATGTAGCTTGTGAGAATGGGCATGTGACAGATGGTGTCTGCCTGCTCCTGCAGGCAAATGAACATTCCCAGTGATATCATGGATCTGACATCTGTGCACTTGTCCTTGCCATGGATTGTGTTGTACACCAGCTAAGTGTGCTGCATGAAGGCAGGAGCACAGACACATTGAGGTCATGGTGGCAATGGCTGCACAGAATGAATGCATGTTATCAGTGGCATAGTCCATTGAATCCCTGCCTATGGCAGTACTACAGCAGTGCCATAGTACAAGCAGGGTTCTGTGTGTTCTGTCTGCACTTAGCTAAGTGCCACATAGGAGAGGCAGGCCCCATCTCAGCAGAACAAACCTTACCCATCGAGCATCGTTGTCTGTGCTGCAATGTGCACAGACTTCTGCTGCTGGCCCATCTGATGTAGGCCCAGCAATCATGATTAAACAGTCAGCTCACAGTGATGCTCCTTCCCACAGTGTCTCTCCATATGCTGGCATCACCCCATCAGTCTCCTCTGTAGAGCAACCTGGGCCAAATGTTACCATACATGGCAGACAGGACTGCAGTGTAAGCTGTCAGTGTGGGTGCCCTAGACTGCATTAGAGTAACACTGACAGTTGATCCACTCTGTCCAGTAGTATCAGTCTCACCCCATGGCAGTGATGATTGCTGTGCAGACCACTGACAAATAATATCATCTCTCTGTGGTTGTTTTGAAGTCTGATGCCACTGGAGTCTGACATTTGTACTAACCATAGGTGACTTTGGTCATTACATTACACTTTATCCATACTTTACATTCATATATGTCACTTGTGATATTGACAGCAGTTCTGTATTATGTCCTGAGTTAGTTTCTTGTTTGCATCTTTGGATAATGGACAAATAAGAATGGGTTTCACACAGGTATGTCCCTTGTTGTCTGCCATACACACATATACTACTATGAATCTGTATGCATACCTATATCACTTGTGGCCTGAGTTCATGGTCCATGTCATGACAGATTAATATAAGTATATACTGTTATATGTTATTATTATGTTTGTATATCTGATGCTCAATTGCCATTTAATGCAATCTGTGCTGCTGTGGTGGGGCAACAACTGAACATCAGTGTTTAATCTATATACTCAGGTATGTATAGCTTGTCATGACTCAAAGATGTGTGTCAGATGCTACTATGTTGCCTGGGCCAGGACTTGTGGTCGTACCCTCAATCACCCACACCTGTGTCTTCTGTCCCCTATATCCTCCTGTTCCTCCTGTGATACCAGTGGGCTGTCACCTTCAGACATCTGGGGTTCTTGGGGTAGTTCACCCACACTTGCAGCTGGAAGACTGCGAAGTGTTGTTGTTAGCATACTGTATAACATGGCACACACCGTAATATGTGCTTCCTTTTCGGTTGTGTAATGCAGTGCAGCCCTAGATGTGTCCAGACATCTGAACCGAGCTTTCAGTACACCAAAGACATGCCCTATGGTATTTCATGTTGTTGTGTATGCTCTGTTGTAAGCCTCCTGTGCAGGATTGGATGGTTGTCCATAAGGGGTCATTAGCCATGGCTTAAATGGATTACCACAGTCCCCTGTGAGCAGACACATATGCTGTCATCATGTTTAGTGTTGACATTGATGTCCTTAGCTTACATCCTATCTGTGTTCCTGTACTTACTCAGTAGTAGTCCCTCAGGTATTTCACCTTGCTGGAATGCAGCCCTTAGATCACTTTCCCCTCCATATGGCAGCATCATGAACACTTCCAGGGTGTGTCACCATGGTGTTTGAAATGCTGCTGTCTGCTGCACATACGACATGGCAGTTCAGGGATGGCCACCCTTTTCTATTGAATTATCTGTCTGCTTCTGGATGCACACGGGTCTTAATAGGGGTGTGGGTGCAGTCTATTGCACCATGTACAAGTGAGAAGTTTGTGAGGTTATAGAACATGTGCAGGGCAATTCTCCACTCCACAGAGGTAGATGGAAAGTTTATGTGATCATCCACCTTGTTGCACATTTCTGCCAGGAATTTTGACAGGACACAACCGAGAGCTGTCTGTAACACTCCTACAGCATCTCCCTTGTATCATTGGAATGTCCCAGATGCCAATACACCTAGGCGCAGATACACTTTTGTTTTAAGAAGGATGGAATTGCCTCACAATGTCTGCACAGACGTGTTGAGCACACGTGTTGTACACAGCCCCCACAGGCTGTCTGTAGGCAGCACCTGTCAATGATTTCTTGATCTGAGAGTTAGCTTAGTTGCAGCCTTGCTGTCTGTCATCTAGGACAGCCAGCCAGATCCTCCTCCATAGCTTGCAGTACTGCAGTTTGTTGCAGTCCATTGACTGCAGGTAACATTTTTTTAGTATTGTTATGTAATCAATATGATTCCATGGGAATTGCTTCCATTCCTTGCATTGCAGTATGGCATTCACCTTGGAATTTGGAAACAGAGTCAGTGTTGCAGTTTGTCACATTTAAGTTGCACTGGGTGTGCACAATGTGTTTTGGAATATGATGGGGATGTGCTAAATCCGTAATTATCCTACCCTGAATAATTAAGTACTTGGACTGCTTGTGGCATATCTTCTGAAATTGTTTCTGCAGCTAGTGTGCTGAAGTCTTTCTTCAGCGTGCTGTGCTGTCCGCAACTGTCTTTTGGAATCCACCCCATGTTGTTTTCTAAGAACACCAGATGGAAAAAGAGGGATGAGACAGGATAAAGGATTTATTTTAGGACTGACATGTAGGTGACAATTCTACTGATACATCTCAAAGAGGGATCAGACCTGAACTAAAATTTCCTTTTATCATCCTCAGAAAGCAATTTTTATATGACTGTGTCACTATGCAGTTTTTGCATTTACTATAACAGCAAAACAAAGAAAATAAAATAAGATATTTGTAAGAAGACTAACATATACGAATAATCTGTTCAAAAAGGGAAAAAGTCATGATGAGGGAATAAACAGAATGAGAGCAGTTTTTCTTGTCATAATTGATAACTGTGCACTGCTTCTTATAAATAGGATTTGTGCATACCATAATGATGACATGTAATATTATTTAATATGCTAGCCAAGAATGAAGATGGTTTTGACAAAACTATCTGAAATGCATCAACTTTTAAGTTATTCTCCATCAGTGAGATTTGACACTTTATACCAGAACTATATAATCTTAAACATATTTATTGAAATGTTTAATGCTGAGTTTTCTTATTGTTTTATTGAAAGAATTGGCTACGAGCACCGCCACAGTCCATAGAAACTTTAATTATTGCATTGTTAGTGGAAGATACTCAGACAGGGCAGTAATGAAGATCTGCAAGATCAAAATCTCATGTTATAGTTTTGTCAATTAAAATAATAATTTAGCATGTGTTGGTTTAGTTTCACCTGTTTCGGACACTTATTTAAAGAAGAAATCCTAAATGAAAATGTAAATTAATCCAGTTAAGAGAAGCATTTAAATATTCTCTGAACATCTGGTGGCAAGATGAATTTCAGATGTATCACTTTTTAGGGCCTCTGGTCTGTGAGTTAATAATTAGCTGCCTGAAAAATAATTAAGACCATCAAATGTCAGAGTGCCATGCTTTTTTTCGACTTTACTGAAGAAAATCTTTAGGGTTAATAAATCAACATTTGAGCTGACTCAGAGCAGACAGATCAACTGCAACCCAAAATTAAAATCCTCACTCTAACCCCCACGATGATGAGATTATTACAAATCAGAAGTTTTAAACATACTGAGGAGAAATTTAAGACGGACCAATTTCTTTTCTGTTGCAAATTAATAAGTTGGACATTCCTTTTAAGAAAGCAGTTTCAGAGCAAACTGTTTTTTTTTACATTAAATTACTAATTTCTGAAGAAGGATAATGTAGAGTTTGTACATTCCTGCTTATATAAGCTAAATATGAAGGCGTAACCTTAGTGGTCTAAAATCAGTAAGCCAGTGAATTCCTGGGTTAAAATAATAAACCAGAGTCCTATCATAATACAATAAGTAAGTTTATCTGCTGAGTAGATACAACATGTCAAACTGTAATAGCTCTTTTACATCTGTGTTGTTATAAATATTGTCTCATTGTTATTTTTGGATTCAAGCGTAAATGTATTACCTCTGTACCAACCATATGCAATAAGGTGTTATCATGAGTTGCTATAGTAACCTTAAAGGGGGCAGTGCTACAGTTTAACTATTTTTTCATCAATATTTACAAAGCCTGCTGCTGTGCATGTGCTTACAAGCATTCTCAGTTTAGTTGTTACTGTTCTATCATTTTTGATATAATTGTATTCTGTAGTTCTAGCATGCCATTATAATTTTACAGTGTGACACCTTCAGTAACGGTTATAAACATGCAGCAGGTAACAAATTGCACACATATTTACATCATTACATGTTCACACTTATGGTAATTCAAGTTGCAGTGGTGCTAATAAGTGACATGGAATCCAAGAAAAATGTGACTGTTCTATGCAGCATTAAAATGTTACTGAAAGTGAACTGATATGCATTAATTAGACTACAAAATTCTTTGTAAATACATTTCCTTTAAAGTTCATGCTATTACTTCCATTATTTGTATTATATAAAAGTATACATTATTCATTTAAAAATAAAATAATATTGTTTAATTACCAGATCTATAAATATGTTCCAAACTCATGTTACAACCCACTCACAACAGAGTATGATTTTATACAATAATGAAAATAACTAATCCTTCTCAAATTCATTTTAATTTCAAAAAGCGAACCTAACAGCAGATATTTAAAAATAACTAAGTTATTATTTTATACATGAGAAGAATGGAGAATAATTCTTATTACTACTTTCCTTTATTTTGTGAAAACACTTATATCTGCATTATTTGTGTAATAAATGGAATGCCCATATCCTGAGTTATAGAACAATAATATGATCTATACTGTCTAAAAGCAATATTTCATGGACAGTGTGTGTGTTTCTGTGGCTGTGCATTCATGTGCACGGGGTGGAATGACACTCCGTATACTGATCAGCAGAATACATCATCATACCTTGCTTTGGTCATATTTCATTGGCAGGAGTTATATACCCTTCAGGATGCTATGTCTGGAACAGAGCTTGCAATATTTTTATACTTCAGTACATTAAATTCTAATTAGCCGTTATAACACCTTATCTCAGACTTTGTGAAATTCTAAGTGTACAAAGCGTTCCTTAACACCTTATCTCAGATTGTGTGAAGTTCTAAGTGTACAAAGCATTTCATAACACCTTATCTCAGACTGTGCGAAGTTCTAAGTGTACAAAGCGTTCCATAACACCTTGTCTCACACTGTGTGAAGTTCTAAGTGTACAAAACATTCCATAACACCTTATCTCAGACTGTGTGAAGTTCTAAGTGTACAAAGCATTCTTTACTACATCTTAACACAAAAGGCATCTGGCTATATCATGCCTCTGCTGTTACAGTAAACCATTATGCTATGGACCAAAGAAAATAGGGTGCGAACGTGCAGCCAGCCATAAACTCAAACTAAAAGAAAACACAGCCCACATAGTACTTTGCTTCCTGAAGGAGCCAAAACAGTAAATGTTCAGAAACAAGCTCAAAAATCCCCTTCTTTAGGAACAAGCCATAAAACAATACTGTGAATGACCACCAGCCAGAATTAAAGGGTTAGATAACAAAATCCACTTTAATATTAAAAGCAATAAAACGGTTTAGAGCTTTCATCCATGTCCTATAATTAATAAATGAAAGCGCTCAACCATTTTATTTATAACATTTTTACCAAATATAGCAGAACCCCCTGAACTAGTGTTCAAGTTCAAATGGTATGATGCAAATGCTTATAAAAATTATAAAGCTACAGCATCATATACTCTGTTTAGATAATTTAACAGTGTTGCCATAGGAAAAAAGAACAAGTACAAAATATGTAAAAATCTTGATTTGTTTTTAATAAAATAATGTGACTTTTTGGGGTATAAGTTTTTCATTTGTATGGTACAAGTTTAAAATACACTGCTCTGTGCAACAAGATGGCTGAAGTCAGCAAACTAAATTCTGCTTTCTAAGGTAGGCAAACACCTTTTTCACACCGAACAGTGTTGAACTCTGCACCCCAGCACATTCCTGCCAGATATAATAAACTCTAAGGTCATATCAACTTGTGAAAAAGAATTAAAAACAAGCTTTAGTGGTGTTTTTGTTTTTCATTAGCTGTTTTGTTTTCTGATGGCAATTTGTTTTGGGCGTGCAGCTTATCATTGCTTTCCTACTATTCTCATTTTATTTTATTATCCATTTATTCATTGCATTTCTTTTTGTTTACTGTGTCAGGCCCAGTATGTATGGTATATTTTCAGGGAAGACCAGACATGGTATTCATAATGACCTATAGGAAATTTGGTCAGGACACAGGAAACATTTGCCATTTTGCCTACTCATTTTGATAAGAATCATGTGATCTTTTATAATAACCCGAGCTACAACTAACTCAGGCAGATTTGAGCTCTCTTCACCTATTCATCCAAAAGATGGCACCTCAGGAGTGCAGTACCCTCTAAAGTACTACTCTACAGTGTCAATATTAGAAAAGAAATCCAGATGCTTGTAATGGAGATTGAACCCACAGACTTCTGATCTTACTACAGGTGCTAACTGTTGAACCACTAACACCTTATATATTGTAACTTGTCATGTACTGAATAAGTTTTGCATTTGCAATGCATGGTCATTGGCTTTGATTTTGGACTCATCTGCATTTATTTGGTTCAAACTGGGAAATATTTTTGTTGCATTTTATCCATTTGAAACAATTATAAAAAGCAAATGAGCACTTGCTTATTAAATATAACTCACACTGTAGATAATTATGATAAATATGCACTAAATAAGTTTCAAAGTCTCAGTAATTTGAGGCAAGTTACGTTCTTGTTATGTTTTGTTCATTAAACACACACTCACAAGCATACACACACACACACACACACACACACACACACACACACACACACACACACACACACAAAACACAAAAACAGTAAGATAAATATTTAACGAAAGGCCACATATTTTATAAATACTTTCATATTAAACAATATCTGCACTCACAGTACTCTATTGTCTTGCTTGGTTTTATTCACATTTAGTTGTTAAGAATGAATAAAAATACATTTAAGGCTTTCTTTGAAAATATATAATTGTAAAAAGTTATGTATGAATGAAGTTCAGCTCATTATGCAGATATCTTTATTCTGGATGACATGGTATTTCAACATGCCTCAGCCTTTGCTATGTCTGAAATTTGCTAGATTTAAGCAGAGCAGTAATCTCTGATGCTCAGAAACTCTATACAATGCTGCCGGTAGCCTAGGAGTGTTTCATCCATAGACAACAGCAGTGTTGGGAGGCTGACGGCAGGCAAACCAGGATGAGAATTATTTAATTCACATCTCTTATGTCATCTCACTAATCAGCTTTGATCCTTATAGCAGAAAAGTATTTCCTTCAGTAAACAAACCATGTAACTACCACAGTAGAGTACAGTTTTGTGCAAAACAAACAACCCCAGATAACTTATTTATTTTTTTATGGGGTGGCAAGCCCTTCTACACCCTGACATATCTTTGTGTTATTATTCTTGTTGCAAGGTTGCTGCAGCTTCAAGAAAGAACAGGAATTAAAAAATGATTAATGACCCACTTTCACTCTCTTTCTCTGATATGATATCAGAGCAATAATAATATTATGTTAAAATCCTTCCTACAAACACTGGTACAAAATCTAGCAAGCAAAAATAAATTAACAATGACAACCTCAAGCATCCATGCTTAAGCTAATAAAACTTGAGAACCCAAACTTGATCACATGAACAGAAACCATGAACAACTCCATAGATCTGGATAATATCCCATCAGTGATGATTTTAACTTAAAGGATTATTTAAGTTTACTGTTAACTGGTAAATTTAACTTCATTCATAGAAAATGTAGTTCACAATTCTTGGAAAATGTCTAACATTAAACCAATACACAAAGAGAGTAACCATGAGGAAATAAGCAATCATAGACCTGTTAGCTTGGCTTCTGTTATAAGGGAAGTGTTTTGAATGATGTCTTATTGAGCTTATAGAATTGGATTGAAATAATAAACAACTACATGATATTAGCCATCATGGATTTACCAAAGAGAAATCAACATAAACAAATTTAATAGAATGTTATGATTTAGTAACATTAGCATCATGGTGTAGGATATGGCAACACAAACACAAGGAGGGAATAAAGTAAGATTTCACAAAAAGACAAAATGGTAACTGTGAAGGGTGCCAGCCCAGCTAGCTGGAATTTTGCAAATAATTCTATGTTATTTATCAATAGTAATATGATTTATATGCTTGTCTTATAAATGTAAGAAAATTATATGTCATGTGTATATTAAACTACTGGTGCAGAAGTGTGTGTTGAACTGTATGTTCTGTACTGAGCTTCAAAAATGTAACCACAGTGTACCCTCCTGGAAAAGAGCAGAAATGTGTATAAACTATATGCCCCTGCAAATGTATGTTTTGATGTACAGGCTGGAATATACAGAGTTACCTTGCAAACCCTCAAGAAAGCAAAGAGTTTTATGATGGTGTTTATCTTAGCTAGGAGACAGAATGTCTATGGCTAGGAGTTCTTTCTATTGTCTGGAAACATAAATAATTGCAGGTTTCAAATGTAAAAGTGTTTACTGTTTTATGACTTCCAGTTCTAGGCAAACTTCTGAGAGATAAGTATTTTTAACACACAGATGCCAAATTTTTAAGTTTCTGTTAGCCTGATAACTGAAGGCAGAGGTGACAAAGAAAGATGTAATGTGGGATAACCCAGCAGTAAGGTTTGATAGTAATTTAAGAACTATCTCAGAGAGTGAGTCTGTGCATTTTGTATCTTGTCTTTGGATCTGAAACATACATCTTCAGCACTTCCCATCTAAATTTGCTTTGCTCTGTACGTAGGACTTATATCATAATATCTCTGTTAGAGATAGGAATGTAGTAAGATTAGTTTAGATGTTTTCTGTATTTATGTGAGACTGTCCTGCAATGTTGTTTTAAAATATTTCCTTTGATTCTGATTTCTGTTTTCATTGTATTGAGTTTTTGAGTATTGTCTTGCTCTTTTTTATTTATTATTAAATATATTTAAACCTTTTAATTGTGGCTGGTTTGTTTAGAGATATTTAACCTTTCATGTACTTTAGTGTGTGTGTACCTGTCATCCTCCCAATGTGCATGTCCCTCACTGATGCTAGTGGTGAGGATTTACGCTTCATGATTACTGGACCAGTGAAGAGGTGGTGGCAGTGGATAGCCACATCACATATTGAATTCCTGCAGCTTGTGTACAGTGATCACTGAAGGTGCTTTAATCAGCCATGCAGTGAACATTCAAGAGCAGGCAAGCATGTTAGCAGAGGAATATGGCAAGGACTGGTGTATGCCAGCCATGATTGCTTTAGTCACAGCTGTATCAGAGAATTGTAACCAGGAGGACAATCAAACTGGATGTGGGGATGCGCAACTTTCAGAGAATGGACAGCTCAACCTTTCCACAGAGGACTTATAATCCATCTGCAGTTAAAGAGAAATAGAGGCAGGCATCTAGAGACTGAGCAAAATGAGAAACTGCTATGCCTGGTCCAAACTGTCTGATAATGACTGCTTCACTTATAACGTTGTAAAGAATTGTTTGCTAGAATTTTTTAAGTTACCACCTGAAGCTTATAGGAAAAAGTTTCATGAGCATATGAAAGTATGCTTGAATATGTTACTGAACTAAGCACTTATTTTCATAGGTGGGTGAGTGGATGTCAGGTCACTACTTTTGAAGGGTTGGCAGTCCTTTTGGTGAGGGAACAAGCCCTTAGCACTTTGCCTCAGGACATGAGAATCTGGTTAGCTGATAGACAATGCTCTACTGCAGATGAGATCAGGAAAAAGGGAGACTTATACCTAGCAAGGAGGGCATCACTGCACAGGAAAAAGACACCCAGTGCTGCTAATGGGTTTAAGGGAACCCACGATGGACAGCCCAGACTGCCCCAACAGACTCTACCAGTAGCAGGGGAAGCTACTAGTCCAAGTATATGTCCAAGACCTAGGGTTAAATGTTTTAAATGCAACCAGTGGGGCCATGTAACATATAGATGTCCATGGAGACAAGATGGGGAGCAAAAAGTGGGAGAGCCAGAAAGTGGGAAAAACAAAATGACAATAGTAGGTTGTCTCTAGGCAACAGGGGTACCAAACTACTACAAGAGGTTGTATCCTATCTTAGTAGATAGTAAACAGGCCACTGCTAAGACAGACACAGCCTCTGACCTAACCATTGTGAAACCTGCAATGGTTACAGAGGAGCACTACTTGCTTGGGCAGTCTACTCCAGTCAGAGCTTTAGGAAGGACCCCATTCCAAATACCTTTGGCTAGGGTTGTACCTTGACTGGGAGGGTGGAAAAGGAAGCAAGCAAGTAGGTGTGTTTGAGGATATCCCTGCAGATGTCCTGATAGGGAATGATTTTTGATAATGCAGTACCGTGTGTTCATGCAGTTACACGCAGTCGAGCTTGGAGACAAGTATATGGGTCTGGTAGCCTGGCGGAGACCCAGACAGACTGCACATTTGCAGCCAGGACTGGTGAGATGGTTACTTCATGGAGGAAGCTACTCTTTAGCAGTGAGAATGAAGGTGAGCCACAGCTGCTTGTTGGTACTGATGTTCCCTTGGACAGAGTGACTGCAACGGCAGAGGTGAGTAGTAGTTCCCAAGCTGACACTGAGGCACTGCTGTCAGAGGATACCAGACTTCCTGTGAAAGGGGAGCTGGGAAGGGTTACCAAGAGAGAGAGTTGAGACAGACTCAGCTCCCAGACCCTACATTACAAGGCCTGAGGGAGGTAGCTAGTGAGGCACCTGATTCTCCAGGGAAGGGGGAATCTGTATACTGGGACAAAGGGTTACTGTATAGAGTGTGGACCCCTGAAGGAGGGCTAGAGGGTGACAGAATACAGCAGTTGGTAGTGTCTAGAGCCTACCATCTGGCACTCCCAGCCATAGCCCATGATATTCCCTTTGCAGGTCATATGGGCATAAAACGTACAAAGACGTATTATACAGAACTTCTATTGGCCTGGGATTTCCAGAGATTAAACAGGGTACTGCAGGACCTGTGAGCAGTGCCAAAAGGAAGGCGAAGCAGGAGACAAGGTGAAAGCTCCTTTTATGCCTTTGCCTGTGATTGAGGAGCCATTTCAGAGGGTAGCTATGTATATTGTGGGGCTTCTTGGTACCCCAAGTTCCACAGGGAAAAAGTATATAATAGTGGTAGTAGATTATGCTACCAGATACTCTGAGGCAGTGGCTCTGTCCTCCACTGAGGCCGAAAAGGTGGCAAATGGTTTGTTAGAGATTTTCATCAGGGTAGGTTTCCCAAAATAAATACTGACTGACAGAGGTGCCAGTTTCATGTCTGACCTGTTGACTTGTCTGTGGAAGTATTGTGAGGTGAAGCACCTAATGACCACCCCCTACCATCCCTACCATCCCCAGACTAATGGTCTTGTTGAGAGGTTAAGCTCTACACTCAAGATGATGCTATGGGCATTTGCAGACCAGTTTAAGAGGGAATGGGACAATATTTGTCCCATCTGTTGTCTGCTTACAGAGAGGTTCTGCAGGATTTCACAGGTTTTTCACCCTTTGAGTTGTTGTATGGGCATAGGATGAGGGGACCTCTTAATTTAATTCGAGATGAGTGGGGGATGAGTGTGAATCCCACAAGGAGCCTGTTGTGGCATATGTCCTAAACCAAAGGACAAGGCTCAGGGAACTCATGGGCTTGGCCCAGGAGTACCTGGCAGAAGCCCAACAGCAGAAAAAGGTATGGAATGACAGGAATGCTCAAGCTAGAGAGTATGCTGTAGGGCAGCAAGTAATGGTTCTCATTCCTGTCAGACACAACAAGCCACAGGCAGCTTGGGAGGGACCCAACAAGGTGGTAAAGAAGGTCAGTGATGTTAACTACATGGTAGAACTGCTAGGCAGGAGGCAGGGTCACAAACTGTACCATGTTAACATGATGAAACCTTACCATGATAGGGAGGCCCTTGTGCTGAGTATTTGCAGTGGATTGCAGGAAGAGTCTGAGGGAATTTGCTGACTGATCTCCTCAGGGAGGTTCAAACTGCCACCTCAGTGGAAGGGGTAGCAATGGCCAAGCAGATATCCCCCACCCAGTTTCGAGAAATCTGAGCAGTGTTACAGGAGTTTAGGGACATGTTCACTGGGAAACCAAGGTACACCCACCTAGTGCAGCACCATGTGAATACAAAGGCCTATTAGGCAGGCCCCTTATAGGGTGCCTGAGAGTGTCAAACAGCCTCTGAGGGAGGAGATACAAGAAATGTTGGAACTAGGGGTAATTCAGGAGTCCAGCAGTCTTTGAGCCTCACAAGGGGTGCTGGTACCAAAGAAGGATGGCAGCACCAGGTTCTGTGTGGACTACAGGAAATTAAATAGTCACACAGAGTCAGATGCTTACCCCATGCCTAGGACAGATGAAGCCCTAGAGCAGCTAGGTAGGGCTAAGGATCTTACCACCACTGATCTTACCAAGGGTTACTGGCAGGTGCCCTTGACTCCCAACGCTAGAGACAGTTCAGCTTTTGTGACTCTTTTTTGGCTTGTATGAGTTCACAAAATGCCCTTTGGGATGAAAAATGCCCCAGCAACTTTCCAGAGGCTAGTAGATAGTATCCTAGCAGGAGCAGGAGATTTGCCCTTGCTTACCTAGATCATGATATTGCCATCTACAGCCATTCCTGGCAAGAGCACCTTCAGCATGTCAGGGAGGTGCTGGGCAGACTACAGAGGGCAGGGTTGACCATTAAGCCCAGCAAATGTCAGGTGGGTATGGCAGAGGTCTCCTACCTGGGACATAGAATGGGGAGTGGTAAGATCAGGCCAGAACCTGCCAAAGTATAAACCATTCAGGCATGGCCTGCACCTGTTACCAAAAAGCAGGTGAGGGCATTTTAGAGACAGCAGGGTACTACAGAAAGTTTATCCCAAATTATAGTACCATAGCTGCTCCCCTCACAGACCTGACAAGGACAAACAGGCCAGATAAGGTAGTGTGGACCCCAGCATGTCAGCAGGCATTCCAAAAGCTTAAAGAAGCTTTGGGAGGACCCCCTCTGTTAGCCAGTCCAGATTACAGCAAGAATTTGTTGTGCAGGTGGATGCTTCACACCATGGGATGGGGGCTGTACTTAGCCAGATTTCCTCAGAGGGAGAAGAGCACCCAGTAGTTTATCTCAGTCGTAGGCTCCAACCCAGGGAAGAATGCTATGCAGCTGCAGAAAAGGAATGCCTAGCCATAGCGTGGGCACTGTAGAAACTTCAGCCTTATCTCTATGGAAGAAAATTCACTGTAGTTACAGACCACAATCCCCTAACATGGCTACATTAAGCCAGCCAGCAAAATGTCAAGTTACTAAGGTGTAGCCTAGGGTTGCAAGCATATGATATGACAGTGCAGCACCACAGTGGGGTTAGTAATGCCAATGCAGATGGGCTCTCAAGACAGGGAATGGGGTAAGGTATTCCCAGATAGGTTCAGCCCTCTCAAGCAATGTTTCTCAAGGGTCACTTGAAAAACTAGCTTGAGTTTTTTTTGGGGGGGGGAGGTTGTGAAGGCTGCCAGCCCAGCTAGCTGGATTTTGTAAATAATTCTGTTATTTGTGAATAGTACTATGATTTGTATGCTTGCCTTACAAATGTAAGAAAACTATATGTTATGTATATATTAAACTACTGGTGCAGAAGTGTGTGTTGAACTGTATGTTCTGTACTGAGCTTCAAGACTGTAACCACAGTGTACCTTGCTGGAAAGAGCAGAAATGTGTATAAACTATATGCCTATGCAAACATATGTCTTGATGGTAAAGGCTGGAACACACAGAGTTAACTTGCAAACCCTCAACAAAAGTAAAGAGTTTTACGATAGTGTTTATCTCAGCTAGGAGTTAGAATGTCTACAGCTAGGAGTTCTTTTTATTGTCTGGAAACAAATACTCACAGGTTTCAAATGTAAAAGTATTTAACTGATTTACGAATCCCAGTTCTAGGCTATCCTCTGAGAGATAAGTATTTTTAACACAGAGGTGCTAAATTTTTAAGTTTCTGTTGAGGTGACAAAGAATGACGTAATCTCAGATAACCCAGCAGTACAGTTTGATAGTAATTTAAGAACTATCACAGAGAGTGAGCCTGTGCATTTTGTATCTTGTCTTTCGACCTGAAACATCCATCTTCAGCACTTCTCATCTGCATTTTCTTTGCTCTGTAAGTAAGACTTAGATCATTGTATCTTTCATAGAGATAGAATTATAGTAAGATTAGTTTAGATGTTTTCTGCATTTATGTGAGACTGTCCTGAAATGTTGTTTTAAAATATTTCCTGTGATTCTGAACTCTGTCACTGTATTGAGTTATTGAGTATTGTCTTGTTCTTTTATTAATTATTAAATATATTTAAAACTTTTAATTCTGGCTGATTTGTTTAGAGATATTTAAGCTCTTAGAGTACTTGTATATGTATTTGGTGACACTGTATAGGCCACTCCTTAAAAGCCTAAGTCTTGGTCACACTTACCATTTGGATTACAGTAACATTACACAGTAGAATTGGTCACCCTTTGGGAAGGGCTTTATAGAAGCTGATAAGCAAGAGTGGTTGGTGGCAGCTGGTACTACCATACAGTCAGGGCAGAAGGGGGCATAGCTAATGGACCTTTACCAGCCTTCCCCAGGAGTGTCTGTGTGTTTGTATATAAATCAAATCTCAAAGTGTGCGTGTGTGTGTGTGTGTGTGTGTGTGTGTGTGTGTGTGTGTGTGTGTGTGTGTGTGTGTGTCAGCTACATGGGCATGGACAAAAAGCACTGGTTGGACAGAGAGTGTGCTGGAGGTTTGGGCTTGATCACTCAGCTGAGATCTTCCCTATAGCTGTGCCAGTGAGGAGTCTTACTGGGGATCTGGAGAAAGAGGGAGAAACCAGCCCCAGACTGACTGTGATCTCTGTGTGCTCTTAAGGGAAATTGTGCTTTACTATGTGTGTACTTGTCATCCTCCCAATGTGCATGTCCTTCACTGATGCTAGTTGTGAGGATTGAGACTCCTTGATTACTGGGCCAGTACAGGGCCATCACAGTAACATATAAACTTCAAAAACAAGCTTCAACAGAAAATCAAGTAAGCAATACTCAAATTGTTATTAGTATTATTATTTGTTGCTGTTGTTTTGTTGGGAGTGTTGGTTATGCATTTGTATTTGACAAGCACATTCTACTTATTACCCTTTTATAGTATTTATAGTACTTTGATTAAGGAGAATTGCAATCCTCATTTGATTAATTGAACTGTGAAATGGATGGGTGGAAGAAAACTGTCGGTTGTTATTGGTGGTAACCTTTGCCAACCCTCCTCTTTCCAAGCTTTGTTCATCTATAGTATAAGCCAAACCAACTAAAACCTTCATTCTGTTTATAATCATTGACAAAGGTCTTTTCCTATTTGTCATAGTTGTAAATTCCAACTGGGTATTTCTGTCTTTTTTTACTCCATAATCCCAATGATTACTCAAACAGATTTTCTGCTCATTCACAGACCAATGCAGAAGACTTTCATGACAAGGATTTAGATTCTCTTACATCTTTTTATCATCTGCAGTTTCCTTTCTTGCACTCTCAAAGACAACACTTTTCAGTTGTCTGGTATGCCTTTGCTACTCATATTTGTTTCTGCTTTTGTCTTTCTGCATTCTTTATCAAAGTTTGCCTTGCTTTACCTATTACATATTGTATTAGTGGAACAAACCATTTTAAAGGGTTCTTAATAAGCTTACTTCTCAGATCAGTTTTAACAAACAAACACTTTTTAATAGATTCAGCCTTTAGAACACTCTTTATACTATTAATTTCTTCAGTTTACATTAATAACTATTTGTATGTGTTTTGAGTTTTAAAGTATTTTAAATTTTTAAATGAGTTATACACTGAATATTTGTTGTCTCTTTTCTCACAGGCTACCATTTGGCTTTTATACTGAGTTATGTGCCCCTCACACACCTCACCTCTCTCCTGCCACACTATAAATCTCCAACATGCAGAACTTTGCATTTATAGACTCTGTACCAGGCCTTACATAAAGGCTGCCCTCTTTTTATTAACTGAAGCTTATTGTTCTTATAAGGCACAACCTTTTACACACTCAGAGCATCTTGTGTTGTATCTTTACTCTTCTGCAAAGCATAATTTTGCTTAGAGACCTCTTGGTTCTAGACATACTTTTAACTCAGAGAATGTTGTATACTTTATACTAGGAAGATTTACATTTTCTCTCATTCATAGTTAAGAATCCATTTGAGTCTCATTTTATATGCTGGACATATTTGTTAAAGTTCGAACAGACTGTCAATTAGGGTATGTCTTTCCTTGTTACATTTGTATCATCTTGCTGAATACTCCTTTGAACAAGATTTCTAACATTTTGTCAATTTTACTTTACAATTGCTCAAGATCAGCTATGGTGTTTTCTGACAATTTTGAAGATAAACCACTATAGTTTCTATGGTTGTCAGTTCTTTTTTTTTTTTTGTATTGTGCTTCCAGTTGTATGAGCGTTCCAAACATCTGGCCTGATTTCTTACTTGATTCAGCAATGATAGCTTCGGGGGTTGCTTTGTTAAAATGTTTCTGTAACCTGCATCACAGAGATATCCTCCCTCAGATAGGTCAGTCCTATTTGACAACCCTTCTTTCTGCATCACCAGAGAATTAAGCCTCTTTGCCAAACCATTAGCCAAATCAGAGGTATTTTAGCATTCTTAAATTTTGCAGTGCCAAAAGCATTACCCAGAACTTCATTTTGCACTGCTATAATGTCCACTTGTATTGATGTTTTTAGTAACTCAAAGTCATTTTGCAATTCTTGTTCTATTTTCACCTTATCTCTTTGTAAACACTCAATAGCCACATGGATTTCAAAACAGCTTTTCTTTTTTGTCTTAAAATCAAAGCCATGTCATGTTGTTCCACTTCCAATTTATACACAACCCTTTCTATGGCAGCTTTTCAAACACACCACTTATTATATTTATTTACGTTTGCTGTATGTCAGGTTTTCTTGTTTTCCATTGCATTACATCACATATTGCATTATAGTCATGATAACCCTTTCCCTTTTACTCAATGTGGTAGTTACAGAGCAGTTTTCACCAACTTGTACTTTGAAATGCAGAAATGCAGCAATGCGCTGAGATGATTGCGAACAATGTTACTTACACTGAAATTGAAGGTATAGCTAACCTACTGGATGGTAAATTTAGCATTGACTTTACCCATCTCTCTCCTCTCCATCTATCCCACAAGAGTTACCTGAAACAGGCTCAACTCTAGCTACTGTACGAGACCAAGTCCTAAAAGTGCTATCAAATGCAAAAAGTACTGCATTGATGGGTCCTGACGATATCCCTGGATGCATCTTAAATAGCATGAAGCACAATTTAGCCACAGCTCTAACAACATTGTTCAATCTCAGCTGCCAAATAAAATAAATAAATTAAATAAATAAATGCAGGATTTGTACTAAGCGAATGGAGAACAATTACAGTCATTCCCCTGCATAAGAGAGGGCCTTCTGCAGACCCAGGCAATTACAGACCCATAAGTCTGACCAACCTCATATGCAAAGCCATGGAAAGACTTATCATGGAATTAGTTAATCAGGACATAGGGAACCCCTAAACACTGAACCTGTCTCAGTTTGGATTAATCAAGGGCAGGTCATGCTTACTCAACCTGGTGGACTTTTTTGAAAAGGTCACCAAAGCAATGGATGAACACAATCTGGTACACACTACATACCTCAACCTGGCCAAAACCTTTAACACAATTCCCACTCGGTAATAGTAGAAAAGCTAAATAAACTGGAAATAAACCCCCATGTTATATGCTGAATTGCCAGCTGGCTCACAGACAGGATGCAGATAATCAACACAAGAGAAATTATCTCCACAAAGAGACCAATCACCAGTGGATTCATTCAGGGTTCTGTGTTGTGACCTCTCCTGTTTGGCATCTACTGTTCTGAAGTAAAAACCAATACCAAAGGACTCTGGATGACTAACTTTGCAGATGACTGCAAGCTAGGAGCAGTCACTGAATCCCAATATGACTTAGCCATCTTGCAAGAAGTCTTGTCTCAAATAAATAACTGGTGTCAAAATCATGGTCTGAAACTAAATGCCAAAAAATGCATTATTGCATCCTTTGAGAAGTCATCTTCCCCAGGGAACTGATATATCGATAATACACTCCTAAGAGTTGACCCAGTTGTTTGTAATTTGGGGACTTATGTGGACAGTGACCTAACATTTGACCAACATGTGTCCATTGCTGTAAGAAAGGCCTTCCATATTGCACAGCTTATAAACAAAAGGACTCTGTTTAGAATGAATTGTTCCCCTTTACTCAGCCCTCATTAGGCCAATAATTGAATATAATGCCCCTTTTGACATGTATCTGTCCAGACATATGCAACAACTGGAATGCACACAGAGATACCTCACTAAAAGGATACAAGACCTAAACATTATGTCCTACATGGAGCAACTCAAATCCCTGCCACTATTCTTGGTAGCCTACAGACTACTAAGAGGTGACCTCTGTCTGACATACAAGACATCCTCCGACCTATTACTGATGGATTTACTGTACATCAGCAAGTCAAATGGCATCAAATACTCAGTCTAGGGATTTAAACGACTTCTGCAAAATCAGCAGAATGCTTTGGAGAGACAGGTATATTGCGCAGAGGATACCACTGCTACGGAACAGACTCCCCATCCACATAAAACAAAGTTCATCCTTGACCATTTTCAAGTGTAACTTAGATCAATGGATGAGAAAAAGAAAATTTACCCCAGGACTACCCCTGTACTACTAATGGACAGATGAAACTCCTAAATACTTTATCCTATTCATGGGTCCCCTCAAATCATGTATGGTATGATCCTAGTTATTCTAGTTAGGGGTAATATATAATTATTGACCACTGGATGGGTAAGGCCAATCTATAACCAAATGTGAAAGTTACTTCAAGCACAAAAAGGGAAATTGGCTAGGCCTGAAATGGCCCACAAGGGCAGCTAGCCTAGTACTTACCTATGAAACAGCTATACTTAATAAAAGCTTTAGCACTTCTCTAAATTCACACTGATTTTTCAGCATTAGTGTGAAATATATTTTGACTCTCTATATCACTCCGTAATATGCAAGTAGCACCTTTAGATATGCACAGTTAGTTATCAGCACCGTGCTTGATTTCATTCTAGATTTCAGGTACATTTAGCGTATAAACTTTGTCAGTTGCACAGAACACCTGATGACCTAGCTGCAGCTCTGCGTAAGATGGTGCCATTATCACAAAAATAAATATATGTGTGTACAGGCAAAATGCTCCAGGAAGAACAACAGGCACGATTTAAAAACAAAAGTGGCAGTACTTCCTTATATTACTGGAACTTGACACTGGGAAAACATGACACACCTTACAAATTTTTTTTGACTACTTTTAAAGAGATAGGTTTATAGCAGTATATAATATATCTAAATAATATACAGATAGCAAGTGCATTTTATTTACTTTTGCTTGGGGCAGGTAGTGGAGACAATGCACTTCAGCGGAGAGGAAGGATTTATTAATTTGGATGCACTGGGCATCACAATAAGCAACTGAGCACTTACAAGATAAGGATACTGTCTACTGAAAGTGATAACACAGTGAGAAGGTGGTGTACCATAGGAAGGGTGGGTGAATGGGGAATCTGCCTCTGGCATGAACTTGCAGTGAATGGAAAAGCTTCAGAAAAGGTTGAGAGTGTATAAATTGTCATTAAGGGATCAAGATAATGATTACTTAATAGATAGCTTGTAACCAGCCAGACTTATAAGCTATCTAGTAAGAGATTGTGATTGCTTAATGATAGTTTGAATGCTGTCATGCTTTTTTAAGGTTCAGTAGAGTCACCAAATTGGAGAGCTGCTCATGGCATCAAATTCCCTCCCTAAATTCTAAGAAGAAGTAAGTCACATACTTTGCACAGTACACTAGTACAGGCGGTGAAAAGGTGGCAGATATAAACTGAACAACTGGAACAGGATGGAACACCATTTTAAAACACAGCAGAGGCAACAATACAAGTTTTATAAGGGAAGTGATGTAATGAAAGGGACATCAGAAAACATGGGTTTGTTCTTCCAAAGGTAGCTTATGGGAGAGAGGCTGGAACTCACCAAAACACGAAGGGAACATTGGTTTTGCAAGTGGACACTTCCTTTGGAAGCTCGTGTGGCTATAAAAAATCCCACAGCACTTATCAAGAAGAGAGTAGAGGTATTTCCCCAGTGCCCTGGCAAACTTCCCCACTTCAGGATGATTACCACCTCAGTTCTCCCCTGAATTCTAGCTACTGGCCTAGTGGAACTAAGCCAGTCAACATATTGTAAATAAATAAAATAACTGCACAACAGCAGAATGAAGACCAGAATTGCCACCCTCTGTTTTAGAAAACATCAGTAATTCGCTAGACATAAATTAATCATTTTATTGTTGTAATAACACTGCAACAATAACATAAATAGAGAGCCTACTGCCTCTGCCATCTCATATCTTGCAAGCAAAAGTGACTTTGCTCATGCAAAATACCATTCAAAATGCAAATGCAAACATATATATGCGTTGTCACTGAATTAGAATTAATGATGAACAACAGTTTCAAGTTAAACTTCTTGTGTTATACTTTAAATAATTAAGACAGAGAGTTTCACATTTACTAAGACATTTTCTATGCTTCTGTCCCACAGCTTCCTTTTCATCACAGAAAGAAAAACATTATGAATTCTGAGATGCCTCTGTTGATAAACCCCTGCATTCATCTGCATTGTTAAACCATTTTACTTTGTTTCATTTATCTGTTTTTTTTTTCTTTTTTCGAGAGAGGCTGCACAACATAATGGTCAAGCAGAAAGGGAATAAAAGGTAACTGAGATGGAAAAGAAGGTTGAGAAGTAAAAGACAAATATGCACAAAAATAGAACTTTTCTTCTACGCTTGCTTACCTGCGCTTTACGTGAACCTTGGTATGTCGTTGGGGTACATCGGGCCAATAGTCTAAAAACAGCAAGAGTCATATTTATGAGATGCTATGAAGATTTTCATGTAGGAAAAGACTGATGACAGGATAATAAAATTGTTAGTTTTATGCACCTACATTTTTTAAATTATATGGCTGCTCCTGGTTTTGTCAACTGTTAACAAAACCATTCAAAATTATTAAAGATTCTTTGAAATCATTGTTTTGAGTAAAACTGGTGAACCCAGCATAAAGTGCAAAATTCTCCTGAATGCAAAAAAAAAAAAGACTTGGAAACAAACTATGTCGGCTGACATGTTACAAACATTCTGAACAAATAACTGCTTTGTACATCTCATCTGAGAAAGCTGACCTCCAAAGGCCATGCTTAACCACATATAAAAGCCTTGGTACTTTTCCAGAATTGTTTATAAATATGTATTTTATCTTAGAGCATGAATAAAAGTAATGAAAAGCTCTACCCTCTAGTCAAAATGTGATTTCTCAAACTAGCTGTGAGTTCAGCCATTGTAGATGAATGTACAAAATCCTTGCCTTGTTTCAAGAAATAGTACCACATATTAGCTATACCAAGGCTTAAGAATAAACAATAGACAGAAAACATATGGCAAAATATGAGACATCCATTCTGAAATGTTTTGAAAATTATGCTCATTTTATGGGATAGTTATAATGAGGGAAGCTGTACATGCACAAGGCCATGGAATACCATTAGCTTCACTGACTGTATGCACAGATGTGGGTGATTGGTAGTGCAGAATTATTAAGTGAGGGGTTGTAGTACATTCTAATAGAGTGATGAGTAGTTTCTCAACAAAAAGTCAGACTAGGAAGAAGGAACAGTAATGATTTTTTTTTTTAAATTGCGAATATGTGATAGTGGGTCACTAGAACCCCACGCTGTAAGAGGAAGTAGACTGGATATAAAACAATTCAAAGTAACAGTGGGAAACTTTTAAGGATAAATATTTATTATGCATAGTTGATAACAGGAAGCTGTAGAATGGCCATCATATTGTAAGAGAGCTGTGTGGTCGGTGGAACAAAGCATAGCTTCATGCAATGTCGATCAGAGCCAAAGGGAATGGATGAGTAGGGTATGAAGACCGCACAGTGGAGCCATAAAGCTGTAGACTTATCCATAGGTTTTGAAAATGGAAGGACTAAACACACTAAAAACAATCAGTAGTGTTAAGCACTGAGAATCACAGAAAAGTCAAAAATCAAGTCTGGTTTTGCCTGGTACAATGGCATAGAAGGATGAAGCCCTGACTGTGACTTTGGTAACCAAGACTCAATTAGCAGCCCCGGCACTGATAGAGGGAGAGGAGAGTCAGGGCATGACTCACTCATCTCTATCTAGGGAAGGCTAGATAGTCATGCTGACGCAACAGATGGGAGTGATTATAACTGTCCAGTGGAGACTGGGAGATCATGTCCCACACTTTGACACTGGTGGGCAGGGTTGCTTTTTGGCATACATTAATCAAGGAAGTGACGGACAAGTCAGCATGGACAACCCATTGCATTTCCCTCTTTTCTCATTATAATTAAGTCTGACCAGGGAAGGACACCTAAAAAACAAACAAAAAAAAAAAACATGAACCAGCCATGATGGATGTTTCAGTGATGTCCTCTCAATGTTGACCCTTGCCCCAGTGATAGGAAACAAATAGGCCAGCTAGCAGCTAGGGAACTAATGAACACAGGTAGCGGGGGGAGGGGGGTATGGAAAATGAAAAATCAAGTCAGGTTTTAGTAGTAATTTGTCAATATAAAGCCAGGTTAAAAGACAATTCCACAAAAATGTCAATTGTTTTCATCACAGAGTGCTTTTCTTTTCCATGAGTTGAACCTCAACAGTGCAATATTCTACAACAAAACAACAACTGCAAATAATAATAATAACAATTTATGTACTGTTCATTTAATTTGCTGTTGAAGCTTGTTTTTTAAGTTTATATGTTACTATTTTGGGTTTTTGTGAAATCTCAATTATACCCTCCTTGTTTTTGTCTCACCATCTCCTACACCATGATGCAATAAGGGATGATTTGGTACATCAGACATTTACCACCTATCAAAACACTGTAGCTAGATTGGTTACTAATTTTAGATAACAGGTCAATAAAATAGCTTAAAAAATTACCTTCACGTTTTTACCTATGGTTGTGCGCGTCTGTTAAAAGACACAAGTAACAAGGTGCGTGAAACAGCTGGAAACTGTATCCTAGAGCTACAGCTACTAGCAACTATTTTGAGCTTAGCATTCAACTGAACTTGAAATTAGCATTACCACCTATCATTTTCTTCTGGACTATCCAGAAATCAAACCAATTGTCCGTTAGTCTGGAAAACACTGTTAAAAACACTGGCATTCCATTTCAAAAAAGTAACAGACTATTGCAGTTTGTTAAATTGGTGTATTTACTATGCTTTTTTACAGCAAAGCATAGTAAATCAGCAGAAAAAAAAGTGTCACAAATGGAAAAAAGAGGGCTTTTCTCCTCACCTGAAGTGATTATGATGTCAGAAAATGGGCGGTGAGAGGGGAGGGGAGGAGATGGGTGAGGTTATGGGAGATGAGAGCGGTGTGGCCTTGGTCCAGTTTTCGCCACAATGAAAGGTGGCAACCTTACTTGAAAAGTACAACTCCACCCAGATGTCTGCTTTGCTATCATCACAACTTGTTTTCTTCTTTCCTTTCCATCTATTTCCAGGATTGTGACATACAAAGATACACAAACTAGTGCTGCCTCCATCTATTACCTATATCTGACTGCATTGCCACAGAACCTATTACATACAGAGAATCTGGTTGAATGTCAGTGAAAAGGGGAGATGAGGGTTAGCTGCATCTGAGAAATTTGTTAATAAAGTGAATAAGTATAGCTATTAGGACAAAAAAACAGTTAAGGACCGGTTAGAAGAAATGTGCTTTCTTCACTACAGTTTATTAAATCAAGCATTTACCAGTACTGAATGTTGGCTTCAAGTGCAGGAGTAATGCTGCATTACAGTGTCAAGCAGTGATAAGATGGCAGCAAAAGAAGAAGCAGTGGGTTTGAGAATCATCACTTTATGCACATTCTCCAATATCCAAATACTCAATATAGAAAAATAATAGGCAGTTTTGAAAAAAGACCGATTTTAAGGTAAATAAGTTAATTAGATGTCCGTGCATTAAAGGTAGGTAAGTTAATTCATTCTTTGACACCTGATACTGAAAACTACTAGGCCGCTGCTCTCACAGCTTTTCACAGAAATTGTACTAAATGGTGGAAAGGAAAGTCTGAAGCAGTTTATGACATGAAGATATAATTTTATATGAAATAAATTGTTTTGCTGCATAATAAATGTCTACCAATTAACAGCATTTACTTTAGTAAAAGATAAAGGCAGTGCCAGAAATTATTAATCGTTGCCTTTAGAATGTTCATTTAATAAACTTTGGATATGTCTGTATTTTGGTACATGTACAAATACATATTCCTCTTTGTACTTATTTATGCTTTCTGTCTGGCACATTTATGTCTGTCTGATTTAGAGTAAATGCTGTTCAAAATAGTTAGGGCTTCTTTGCCTCCTTTCCTTTCTGCAGTCCTTTTATTTACTGTGTATGCCAGTGCATTGTTGTTATTCGTTGCTTATCTTCTTTTCATTCTGTGTATATAATTTAATGTAGTTTCTTCAGTATATCTCCTGTATATGTCAAAGAAGTTTTCTTATTCTTTGTTTTGAGGTAGAAACTGTAAATGGTAACAAGAAATCAGTGTTCTATCCTGGTTAAAAATGAAATAAAAATAAAATAAATTTTCCGATGAGTATAGGAATTTGCGGTCTATCTGGTCATAACAATCCACTAGTATCCTGTAAAGGAAGTAAGCCAAATACATGAGAACAGACAAGCTTGCCATTGTGCAGCTATACAGTTCTACTTCACTAGCTAAGCAGCCTTCTCCCACGGTAAGTTAAACCAGGTCCCAAGTTCACTTCTGATTGTTCTACAGTGCAGTAGTAAGTCACATGTTTTCCATTTGCAGTTACAAAGTAAGACGTCTGTGGTTCTGCATTTAGTCACATACAAGATACACAAGATCTAGTCAGGTTTTGAACAAGGACATAGCCAGTGAGTTTTAAAGTATAGCTTGAGGCTTTTTTTGAACTGAGTAAGAGATGGTTCAAGAGTAAGACCAGCAGGAAGAGAGTTCCAAGTTTTGCCAACAGAGTTAGCAAACAGAGTCCCCAGCAGAGTTGTTGATTTTGGATGTTTGAACCGGTAGTTTATTAGAAGAGCAAAGTGACCTCACGTTGCTATAAGGGTTGATGGATAGATTACTTGGTTAACTGCCCTGCCCCTTGCCCATTTAAGCAGCAGCAATTTATCCCTTGTGAGACTCAAACCCAGCACCTTGTGTTTGTAAGGCAAACAACTTAACCATTAGGCCACCCACCAAACCCCATATTTTTAAGTGTAGGTGTATTATCAGGGTGGTTGAGAACTTTATGGGCAATTATATGCTGGTTGCACTGAGGTAGGCTAGGCAATTGTAGCCATCCCAGAAGATTTAGGTAGTGACAGTGGTGGGTCCTATAGACCGTGTCTGTTGCAAATCTAGCAATATGGTTATAACAGCTACAAAGCTTGCCAAGAGCAAATTTGTTCAAATTACTGAGTAGAGTGGAGGCATAGAGAAGAGTGGAGAGTAGATGGGAATGAGCAATAGCAGTCTTAGCAAATGGAGTAAGGAAAGATTTGATCTTAGAGGGAGCCAAGTTTTTTGTTAATGGTTTTGATAGTTTGATTGACGGGGATATCAAATTTGAAGGTGTTGTCTATTGTGACGCCTAAGAGTTTGGTTTGCGCATCTGGGGAGATAATGGTACCATTACTAGATTTTATGGTAAAGAGTAGTGAGGAAGACTTACAAGTGGGGGAGAAGAGAAGCAAATTTGTTTTGTTAAGGATTAATATCAGCTGACAGTTAGAGATCCAGTTTTCAACTATATTGAAAGTATTCTGGGTTAATGTCATTAGATCTGTTGGGGAGGTGGCTGAACAAATCAAGGTGGAGTCATCCGCATATTGGATACAGATAGCATTTGGGATGACAGTGGGAAGGTCATTAATAAAGAGAGAGAAAAGAAGGGGTCCTAGTATGGAGCCCTGGGTGACACCTAAGGTGACGGGTAGATGGGTTGATAGTTTGTTCTGTCATAGGATGACTTGTTGTCTACCACATAGGTTAGATTGTAACCATTGAAGCACATGGCTATTTAGTGAGAATGCCTTAAGGGTGCGCATGAGTATTTGGTGGTTGACCATATTGAAGGCCTTGGAGAGCTCTAAAAAGAGGGCTGAGGAAAGCTTGCTATTATTTTGGTTATGGTTTATGGTGTTAGAGAAGGATAGGAGGGCTGAGGTGGTACTGTGGTGTGGCCTAAAACCGTGACGAGAGTTAGCCAACAGCTTATTCTGGGTAAGATAATGCATAAGTTGTTTATGGACACACTTCTCCATAATTTTAGCCAGTGGTGACAGAATAGCTATGGGTCTAAAGTTTGACAGTTCGAAGGAGTTGCCTCGTTTATGGAGTGGTATTACATGAGCTATTTTCCAAATGGAGGGGATGCTGGCTTCAGATAAGGTTCTGTTGATTATGATGGAGGTATGGAGTATGCTATGGCATCTGCTGCTTTTTGGAGATACTCTGGTGGGAGGAGATCAGCTACTAGAGTAGTTGGTTTTAATTTCTTAATTAGAGATCTGATAAGTGATGCAGAAACAGGTTGAAAGCTAAATGAGAGTGCGGTACTGGCTGTGGCAGAATTTGGGTCAGAGCAGCTGGGTGCCAGTTAGCTGACTAGTGATTGGATAGTCTCTGTGAAAAAACTATTGAAGCTATTTGCAATATTCTCTGGGGATTTATGGTTGGAAGCTGATGGGGTAGGAGTGGAGGACTGTCCTGTGTGAAGAAGTTTGTTTACTCCTGCCCAAAACTTTTGAGGTTTGTTGTGATGTTTTTGTTGAAGATGGTAGTAGAAGTTATTTTTTGTCTAGTATAATAGATTTTTTTGTGTGATTCCTTAGCTGTTGGTATCTGAGTTGATCTAGTGGGTCTTTTGTGGCATGTATTTGTCCCATGCCTTATTTCTAGCTATGATTTTAGATTTGGTCTCTTTTGAGAGCCACAGGGCAGTTTTTGTTTTGGTTCTAATGGAGCGAGCAGGAGCAGGAGAATCAAGAATAGTAAGGAATATGGAATTAAAGCATTTACCCTACTGCATCGTCCAGTGAAAGGTGCTTTAGGATTGACCAATTGCAAGCTTTAAGTTCATTTTGAAAATTGGTGGAGTTGAAGTTCTTATTATTTCTGATGGTTTTAAAGGTGGTCTGGTGGAGGTTGTCCACCTTGTGCTTAATAATGTACGTAAGTAAGTGGTCACTTAGGTCATCTGGGTGGGTCCCTGATCTGTACATATAAGGGTTGCTGTTGATAAGTAAACAATCTAGGATACTGTCTTTGTTATTGGGTTTGCCTATCCTGGTGGGTGAGGATATGAGCTGCATAAAACCATGTAGGTTGACATGGGTTGTACGATATTCCAAGGAACAGGTGTTCCAATCAATGTTAAAATCTCCAAGCACCATAGTTTCTTGGGTGTAGGTACTGGATAACCAGTGGAGGATGTTCTCTAGGGTGTTTGTATTATTACCTGGGGGAAAACGCAGACAATGTTTATGGATTTGTTACTGTTAATCTGTAGTTTGGTAATAAGAATTTTTGCATTATTAAACTGGGGTGGTTGTAGGGAGACCGTAGTAACATCTAGTGTATTTTTATAGAGTACAGCTACCCCACCACCCTTTCTAGTAGTACGATCTAATCTAAGTATGTCATAACCTGGTGGTATTATCTCAATGTCTTTAGTTACCGGTTTCAGCCAGGTCTCCATAAGACATAATACATTGCGGGAGTAAACTGCTAAGAGAGCATGCAGATTATGGACCTTATTGTTTATGCTTCTGATATTTAGTTGGCAGGTCAGGAGAGAATTAGGGGGCCTATTAGCTACTGTTATGTTAGAAGGAATAGTAATTTGGGAACTGGAATCAGCAGGTGGGGATGGGCCAGGGTTTGGGTGGAGGTCTCCATCCATTGTCAGGCTGTAATGTAAGCTAACTATGAGTTTCATAATTTTGTTTATACATTTTTGGTAATGTTTAGTTTTGGGACTGATATACCTGGGTCTAATTGGGTGGTATTTTTTAGGAATGGTGGGGTCAGGCATGTGGGGAATTATGAAGTGGTCAGTATTGTTTGATACTTAGTGATAGTTTGGGATTCTGGGTAGTGGAAACCTACGTACGGCTGATTTTCATAGGTGCTGAAGAGATGTGCAATGAGTAACAGAGGTTAACAGCGAAAATAGCAGTATTTTGAGTGATAACATAGTGCCTGGTTGGGGCATTATGTTAGAACTGTATTTGGAGCAGGCGTAAATTAAGAAGACTAGGAAGATTAGTGTTAGGTAGGGGGGCTGTGGTTTGATCTAGGAGGTTATCTTTGATAGGTTATAGTGGAGGGGGTGTGGTTTTTAGAGCTTTAAATTTAGCACCACTGGGTGCGAGTGGCATTTGGGGACAGGGAGGGGCATGGAGCAAGCCCGAGCACAGCGGGGCCAAACCAAACCACGAGGCACCTAATTTCTGTGCATGCAAAGTAAGTAATTGTAAAATGTTATATTGTATTTCTCTAGTTTTATACTGCAGATTGAGAGTACGCACTTGGGGAGGTAAAGAAGATTATAGTTGCCATTAGTAGCTCTAAGTAGCGGCCAAATAATTAGCTAAAAACAACACTAAGAAATTTCTGAGATCTAATGGCTTACCAGTGAGCAGAATTCAACTGCTGATGAGCACTTGTGTCCTGATGAGAGACTAGTAATTTAAAGATGGTTCCATAAATAGCAGGAATCTAGTATAGACTTAGTATTGGAGGTGGGGGTAGCAAAAAGGGTGTAAACCAGGTATAATGCAAAGAAACCAGCCAAACCAGAGAAGCAAGCAATGGAGAACTATGAGTGAAGGCCTCAATGGGGGTGAGTAGTAATACAAACTCTGTTTGTAAAATGAAGGAGATAAGCGACAGCAAAGTTTATTAAGGTTGGGAGTGTGTCTTCACATTGACTTGCTTATTAGTAGCCAGTTTATGCACAGATTAGTGTAAGGAGATACATTAGCAATGAAGGGGGATGTATAGAGATGCAAATAAACAGGTGGGGCTCATGTGATACAAAACTAAGGCAAACAGCACTGAAAGGGCTTCTTGAGGGTTAAGTTTTAATCACAGAGAATAGGAAGGGCCTGAATTAAGTGTATACTGTCTAGTGGACAGTTAGGATTACTACACAAGTTGGGGGTGGGGCGAGGACACAAGGCTCAAACAGTCAGTGTTATTAGCACACTGAGAACTACTAAGTAACACAGCTAATGTTAAAGTTTCACTATCACTACACATACATTTAGAATGCCTTGGTGGACTGACCCTGCTCTTCAGGCTCAAAGGGTATATCCTTGGTTTAGTTTTGTAGTACTGATTTCTTCCTAGACTGTATTGGTGGGGTGGTAGCCATGGACTGTAGAGTTGCCCGAGTGTGATGTAGAATGCATGGGTGGACTGACCCTGCTTTTCAGGCTCAAAGGGTATATCCTTGGTTTAGTTTTGCAGTACTGATTTCTTCCTAGACTGTATTGGTGGGGTGGTAGCTGTGGACTGCAGAGTTGCCAGAGTATGCCTGCTCTTCAGGCTCAAAGGGTAGATCGTTGGTTTAGTTTTGCAGTACTCATTTCTTCCTAGACTGTATGGGTGGGGTGGTAGCCATGGACTGCAGAGTTGCCAATGTGTGCCTGCTCTTCAGGTTCAAAGGGTATATCCTTGGTTTAGTTTTGCAGTACTGATTTCTTCCTAGACTGTATTGGTGGGGTAGTTGGGGAAATAATGCATTAAAAGACTAGGATTAAAATTGTGCCCAGTCATACTACAACCATTAAACATAGGAATAGTCCCAGAGCACAGAGGGAAGAAGCCTAAAATATGATTTTAGGCAACCTGGGCACTGGATAGCTCAGGCTGGGGAGATGTGGTTGAGTGTCTCATATCTGCTCACCCATCCTTGAAGGGAGGGAGATGGCTTTTGTTCACAGCATAGGTGACATCTAGAGGAAGCAATGGGAATTGCACCCCATGGAATGTGAGCCTCCTGAGCTCATGCTGCATAGCAGTGCAACACAGACTCCTTGAAGAAATGTGTGGTAGCACACTTGCTTCCAAGAGTGAAGGAGCTTTATTAAGGCTCAATGGAGCTGTCAAGGTGGTTATGACTTCATAGGTTCCTCTTCCAGCCACCTAATTTTCACCTTTCCACGTAATGAATGACCTACATAAGACATTGGTATCAGGGAGCACATGCACCTTAGGGCTCTTGTCCTGACCAGTGGCATAACCGGCGTTAGGCACCCGCTAAACTCGCGGCCACGGGGAGCCTCTGATTACATCCCAGTGAACGAGGGCCCCCATGCAGCAGCTGCGAGTTTCTCTGTCCCTTCTGCTCGTTGTTCAGCAAAGCACTGTTTGGACGTCCACACGGCTCAGTAACATCACTGTGCGACTGCAAACTGTTTTCCTCCTTGGCTGCAGCAGCCAGGAAAAGAACTTGTTTTTTCTTTTGACATGTAATAATGTCCAACCTGTCACTGGATAAGGAGGTTGAACTGGTAAATAAAAGGTTTAAGGTAGGAAAGCAGGATTTATGGCAGTTTCTTAATATTAATATACTTGAAGCATTTCCACTTATTCAATAAAATGTTTTCCTCTGCATTGCATCCTAAACTATGCCATTACTATACTGGAAATTATTTTGAACGCATGCATAAAATATTTATATGCTAGATGTCCACTGCTAATGTGGGCAGATACTACTTTTTGTTTCATGTGTGTATTTGTGTGTATGATGTGCATCAGATTAGTTGACTTAAAAGTATGTTTGTGGTAATGAAATAATAAAGTAAGATAGTTATAGATGCATTACTAGTGAAAGCTCAAGCCTCCTGCAACAAATGGGACCCAGCCTACCTTAACACAGCAGTGTAACAGCTACCTGTAGCAGGAAATATTCTGCTACAAGTAACAGAAGCATTCCTAAATGTTTTTGTGTAATATTTGATCTCAAAACTTACTTTTGTGCAGTCAGGAAAATTCCAGACATACAAAAAATAATCCCATAACAAATGGAGTTACACACAAATACATGCAATCTATGTTTCTCTCCTTTATTAGTCCAGTTTGCAATAGAAAGTGGATCAAGCCACTCTTGGTCTATTACATTACAAGGTAAATATTCACAGGTGATCTGCAAACTAAATCAACACTTCAAGTATAGGGGCATACCTCTCAACCTCTTTGAGCAAGAAATCTGGACAAACCATAAATAAAAGTGGGACAAAGACCCAAAAATAGGGACAATTTTTAAATATTGCTCTTACAAACATAAGTTGATAGAATAACAGGTTTTGCATTAGCATCCTAGCCGGCTTTAGGCACCTGCTATCGCTGGGGGGCCCCCAACCACAGCAATTTATCTTACTTTGATATTTTCTAACATGTCTGTCAAACTAACAAAAGCTAGTACAGCAATCTTGTATACTTAATAAACCAGGTGGGTAATAACTCTTACTTATATCTTCTTTAAAATTAAAAAAATATCTCTGGTTATAGTAACAGTGTTTTATCAAGTAACAGGCTTCATAATTCTATTAAATATTTTACCACTGACATAGTGCCTATGGCTTAATTAAACCCTACTTGGTGGACATTCTCTCCACTAAAACCAACAACATAGCCAGCTTTAGGTACCTGCAATATCTATGGCTGCAAGGAGGCCCCTTAATCATCTTTGACTTTGCAGGGGGCCCACAAAAGCAACTGATATTTAAGAAAATGAGGAAAAAATGTATTAATTTCCTAATTATGCTTTTTAACCTGAAAATGGATGTGGTATGACCCTGTTAGGATAAAGCTGATAATGAACATAAGCAAGGTAAGCACTAGAGAGATCAGCAACCCAGAGTGACTGAGCTGAGTGCAAAACTTATATTTTAAGAAGATCTGATGCTTCCGATCTTCAGAGATGTTTTTAATTTCAGGGATTTTTATAAATATTGGTAGAACATCAGATACTACAACTCTTAACTTCTTTGCAGAAGAATTCAGCACAATACCAAAAATAATAGCAGAATAAAGGCTGAAAATCAGGAACATATTTTAAATATCACACTAATTCACTTATATCTTTTGCATCAACTTGCATTTTTTTTTTGGATAATATGAAGTATAAACATCTGATGCCTGGAATTATTGACTGTCAGTGTTCCTGAATGATTTGTTAGCAAATGAAACTTTTTTACGAAGGACAGAGCAAAATTATCAGCAAAATTAGGGAAGGTCTGTGAAATCATAGACAGTGACAGGTATACATTACTCTTCACTGACTAAATAAAAGTGACAAAGCCCTGCTGCTGTTTAAACAGCATTCACTGACCTGGTGTGGCTGTACCAGTGGTCCACACTGTATTGTTATTTGCTGAAATAAGTACAAAACTAGTATTGATATGGCTTTTGTGTGTGTTTGTAAAAAATGTCAGTGATTTTATCTCTGCATACACCCAGTAATGCCAGGATACATACGTTATTCTATTGGGTTTCAGTAAAAAATGTAGCTAACAAGTAATCATATTTCAAAAGTAATGCACAAAATATATCACAGAACATTCAGACAATTCAGTCTTCAAGGAGTCCAGTGGTCCCCACTCCCCAGACTGTACAAATTTATACAGGGGGCTCCATTAATCATCGGTGACTGTATTGCTAGTTTGGGAAAAATGAGAAAAAAAATGTATTAATTTTCTGATTAAGGTCTTTACCTTGATCCTGTTAGGATAAAGCTGATGATGGCCTCTGCTCTCAACTGCACTCATTCTAAAACCAGATGTTCTCAGAAGTGCATGTACAGAAAGCTGCTGTAGGTTATTGGGGGGGGTGCTTCTTTTATTTTCATTACAGTCAAACCAGAGAGGTGTGCACATGAGGTCATTACAGCTTTTGTTTGGGCTGAGGCCAGTGTAGTGATGGTTTCTTTTACTTTTCTCAGAGACCTCAGAAGTGTACAAAGAAGGTTACTAAACATCTGCTTTCATCGCAGTCTAACACCAGAGGGATGCATAGGCAATGATAGCCCTTTTGGGGGGTTTAGGGAGGTAAGCCATATTCCCAGACTGATCCTCTGTATCTAGACAACAAATGGCTTGTTAGTTTGCTGTGAGCAACTGTTTTGCCATCTTTGAATATTAAGCCTTGGACACAACTTATATCTTTCTTGAAAGAAAAAAAAATATTTTCTTGCTCATGTTTTTGTTTTGGACACTACTGGATTAAAAGGTTGGGAAAATGCATCCCAGAAAACCTATAATCCTATGGTTTCTTGGCTTATCCGAGTTATTTCCTAAATGGTTATTTGTGCTGTCTTGGACAGGGAAGGTGTGCTGAAATAATGCAAGGAGAAGTTAAGCAGAACAGCAACAATGAATTTTATTCCTTAATCATAATTTCTATTCAAGACATCATTGGATGGAAAGATGTAAAAAGAAAAAAGTAAAATACACTTTAGAGCCTATAGAAAGCATTTCACCTAAGACCAGACCTATGCATAGAGTTGCTATAATGTATTATATTGTGAGATGGGTGAATATAGTGTGGTACATACACCTGGCGTACTGTGAGAGCATTGTAGCTACAGGTAAGTCTGTATATACTACTGCTAAAAGTTTGCAGCATGAACTAAAAGACTGCTTCTGAGGGGTGGCAGTGACAGGGTGATAGTATGACTGAAGTGCCTAGGGGGCACCCAAACCTGAGATTTGCTGGGGGCCCCCAAAATGCTAACACCGGCCCTGCCAGTGGTGCATGTCTCCCACTCTAATACGAAAAAATAATGAGTCAATATGCCTTTGAAATGGGAGATGTTGGGTAAGATGTAGTGTATAGAAAAGGAAGCATAGAAACATTCATGATATGTCTCTGGTGAAGAAAGACATTGCATGGTACTCACTGATGGTGACAGAATCCTCCATCTCGCATCATGGTTCTATGTACCATAAGTGCACGAACACAAAAATGCCTTGAGGTACACCTAGAAATACAATTTCCAAACTGAAAAGTGTACTTAAAACTACTGTGAATCGTTAATGCCACATAGAGTACTGACAGTGACATAAACTTGCCATTTTTCTCAGTTTATATATGATGTCAGGGAGTCACATTAACAGTGATCGTTGCCTAGATCCAATGTTCACACCATCGAGTGGATTGCCTGCCACATAGACACATACATACATGTAAAATTATAAATTAAAAACTGCAGCATTTAACTCGTGATAAAAAATTGCATTGTTTTCATACATCTGCCTTCCATGGTTGAATTATCACATCCAAATGTTACATTTTACATGGCTGAATGAATATAGCAGTCAGTCATCAACAGACCAGGATGGACAAGATATTCCACAGTGCTGTAACATCCATATGCAAATACTGCACCGAATGATACTTGTAATCATGTAAAACAAAATTAATATTCATGATGTCTGCATCTGTCTATTACTCCATACTATCTGGTACCACAGCATAACACTTGTCAAAGCATCAGTAATATATGTTGTGTGTTGGTCCCTTATGATCAATGTTTTTAATGCAGCAAACATTTTTATTTAAAAAAAAGATCTGCAAAATAGGAGTGCGGCAGCCCCTACATCCCCATACAAATAGTGCAGCAAATGATACATGCAATCATGTAAATCAAGTGAAATATTTCTGTAGCTTGTATTTTTATTATTAAAAACATGACTGGCAAAACAAGAATATGTCAGCAGCTGCAACAACATGCAAACACTACAGGAGATATTTACAATCACCCAAAATCTAAAATAATGCCAAATATTTTTGTTGCCTGCATTTGTCTCTTGCTCCTCATTGCTGATAGCAGACAGCAGCACTGCTGAAAGCATGACCACCAAAACGCTTTACATACAACCTCTAGAAGCTGCATTTTACTGATCCCTGATCATGTGACTTTCCAGTTAATGACAGGTAACATGAGAAAGAGTAGGCTGATTAAAAACAAATGATATTAGGTTAGTGTGCCTTGTATGTGCTGCAATGATACTATCAGAATTGCTTTTTGATTGCACAAGGGCTACATGCAAATTTCGAGGTGGAAAAAGTACAGTCGTGTAAGTTGAATTTACCATAATAGTAGATGTCTGAATTATCCCTGCAGCAGTAGTCTTAACTATATGTCATATATATATCATGAATATAACAAGCAAGCTGCCAGCAACAAAGCTTCAAGGAACACACGATGCACACAACAGCTTAGCTAGCTGAATGAAAAGATAAAAGCAATAAGTAAAAAGCTCAGGAGCTTTTGACACAGACAGCAGGCACAGCAGCACAGCCCTGAAAGGCTGAAAGACTGAAAGACTAGGAATAACAAAAAATAAATGGCCACACTGTAGCATAAAAAAACACCAAAAAACAAGGGATGATGGAGGGAGGGATTGGCTACAGCAATGGTGGTCATTCAGACATCTAATGTTATGGAAAGTTCAGCTTACACAACTGTACCATGTTCTTCATATTGATCACTGTTGCAGTAGCCTTAGCTATATCAGTAGATTACCATTGCTAACTATATTTGGGAGGAGGAAGATGGGTCCAAAATCCCCTGGAGAATGGTTCTAGCAAAGCTTGATCTAGACCTAGAGAATAAATTATATCTTATACTGCTTTATAAAAGAAGACCTAGAATCCAACCCTTTCCAAAATTCTACTTTGCCTTTTCCCCACTGTAGTGTGATCTCAGAGTTGGTATATACATAGTTATGGGGGAGGGGGTGGAGGGCACAGCCCCTCCCACTTGGGTGGACTTGATTTAGTCCTTGTGTGTTCTGGATGGTTTGTGGCCCAGTGTTTCCTGACCCATAGGTAAAATTCCGCTGCTCGCTGAAGTGAATTTTGAAGGCTGGTGTTCAATGAAGACATATTTGCGGAATACGTCTTTCGCTGAATTAATATAGACCTGGCCCTGGTAGGCAAAGTCTTTACCCTGCCTGGAATAGTTTTGTCATAGTGAGTATAACAAAAGGTAATAGCCTTAGACAACTGTTCGGAAATAGCATGTTTTTACACAGGTTACCCCTTATTCTTACCTTCACCTTTCTCCCTCATTCTCATGTTCAATAAAGAAAACAGGGAGATGGGTAGTTTGGCCTAAAGTAAACTCGGATACCACTTTAGACATAAAAGGATTAGTTCTCAAAGAAACCATTTCCCTATGGAAAACAAGGTAGGGTTGACTCACCATAAGAGCTTGCAACTATGATACCCATCTTGCAGAGATCAGAGCAGTCAGTAAAACAGTTTTCCATGTTAAGATCCTCAAGTCAGACAGATTATTTGGCTCAAATGAAGCAAGTGTTAGCTTATGTATTACAAAATTAAGATCCAAAGAGGGACCACTAATTTACCTGATGGCCTCTTTTGCAAAACCCCTTTAAAGGACATTTTGACATGAGATTGCCTTGAAAGAGAAGGATCCATGGCCAGACATGCTGAAATGGACAATAAATGAACCTGATAGAAGAATAAGAATGGACATAGGATAGTAAATGACACAAATATTGTAAAACCAGTGAACAATTAGCCCTGAATAGGTGCTAATTATGTTGTTAGCACAAACTAGAAGATCTTTTTCTAGTTGCTAATATATGATTTTTTAGTAGCAGGCTTTCTTGTCTAAACTAACAACTGCTGCACATCCTCGGAAAATAGGTGCCTAAAAGGAATTAAGACCCTAGCATCCAGGCAGTCATCTGAAGATAACCAATGTTGGGGTCTATCAAGCAGCCCTGTTCTTGTGTGAGTAAATCTATTCTGTGAGGAAGCTAGTTCTACTTCTCCCTGGCCATTTCCAAAAGAAGGGAGAACCATGGTTGCCTGGGTTAGAAGGAAGCTACCACAATGATCTTGGGGATTCCTTCTGAATCTTCAGAAGTACCTTGGATATTACTGAAAAGAGTGGAAAGGCATATACAAATATGTCTGTCCAAAGAAGTGAAAATGCATCTGTCTTCCACACCTTTTTGCATAGAGTCATGGAACAGAACTTTGCCAGTTGATTCTTCAGAATGGGGGCAAAGAGGTCTACTTGAAAAACTCCACACAGATGGGTCAAGTCTTTGAAGACCTCCTGTTTTTGTTTCCATTCATGAGGGTCTGTACTGATCCTACTCAGCTTGTCTGCCACACAGTTTTGCTCTGTCAGAATGCAGGATATCTGTAGAATGAGACTGTGCTGTGAAGCTATATCCCACGCTAACACGGTTAGCCTGCAAAGGAGGTATGACCTGGTTCCCCCTTGCTTGTTGATATATCACATGAGTATGGCATTTCTGTAACTACTTGAAGACATTGTAAAAACCAAAGATGGTTCAGAGAGTTGAGCACTTCAATCAAGGTAAGCATCTCCTTGATATTTATGTCCTTGTGTGTGTCTTGGTGTCCCACGCCTGCACTTTTATTCCTCCTGAAATTGCTCTCCCCATGAAAAGTCTGATGAGTCTGTGGTGAAAGACTGCTTTGCAGCAGGAAGGAGAAGGGAATATCTGTTATCTCTACCAAAAGTTTTTCTCCTGACAAACCCTGGGACCGGGATCTGAAAAGATAAAGGGTGTTGATGCTCGGACCAAAGACATTTCAGATACTAATGAATCTTTCTCATGTGGTGTCCTGCCAGGTGTATTATGAGAATCATACATGCCATGAGACCCAAAATCCTGATGTATTCCCTCACAGTAGCTGAAGTCTGAGAGGAAAATCTTAAGACATAGATCTAAATAAAGATTTATTGTTTCATGTGGAAGAAAAGCTCTTTGAACTGAGGTGTCTAGTCATCCCATGAACACAATCCTGTGTGAAGGAGTCCAGAAAGACATTTGAATGTTCTTTTGCAAACCCCAGCTTTTGTAAGAGATCTCTCACCCAAGACAGAGAGATACTGACATTTTGAGAAAGACTCTGCAAAGATAAGCAAGTCATGTAAATATGGAAAAATGTGAATACCCTATAGCCTGCAATGGGCTATAATTAGAGCAAGACACTTTGTGAATACTCATGGCACAGTGGATAGTTTAAAGTGTAAGGCAGAGAACTGATAATGTGATTCAGACCCACAAAACCTTAAGAAGCCCCTGAAATCTGGATGAATAAGTATGTGATGACAGGCATCTTTTAAGTCTAGTGTTACCAGGAGACCTGAAAGAGAAAGAAGAGTTAACAGGCTGTTAAATGACAGCATGATTAATTTGGGCACTATCATAAACAGGTTTAGGAAAGAAAAATCCAAAACTGGTCTCTAAGCATTTTCTTTCTTTGGCACTAGGAATATAATGGTGATGAACAGTTGACAGATGAGATCAGACAGGAGTCCCCATGTACTATGATGTTTGCAGATGACATTGTGATCTGTAGTGAGCGTAGGGAACAGGTAGAGGAGACCCTGGAGAGATGGAGATATGCTCTAGAGAGAAGAGGAATGAAGGTCAGCAGGACTAAGACAGAATATATGTGTGTGAATGAGAGGGAGGATAGAGGAATGGTGCGGATGCAAGGAGTAGAGGTGGCGAAGGTGGATGAGTTTAAATACTTGGGATCAACAGTTCAGAGTAATGGTGAATTTGGAAGAGAGGTGAAGAAGAGAGAACAGGCAGGATGGAGTGGGTGAAGAAGAGTGTCAGAAGTGATTTGTGACAGACGAGTACCAATAAGAGTGAAAGGGAAGGTCTACAAAAGGGTAGTGAGACTAGCTGTGTTATATGGGTTGCAGACAGTGGCACTGACAAAAAGGCAGGAGTCAGAGCTGGACGTGGCAGAGTTAAAGATGTTAAGATTTGCACTGGGTGTGACAAGGGTGGACATGGTAAGGAATAAGTATATTAGAGGGTCATCCCAGTTTGGAAGGTTTGGAGACAAAGCCAGAGAGGCAAGATTACATTGGTTTGGACATGTGCTGAGGAGGGATGCAGAGTATATTGGGAAAAAGATGCTACGGATGAAGCTGCCAGGTAACAGAAAAAGAGGATGGCCTAAGATAAGGTTCATAGATGTGGTGAGAGAGGACATGCAGGTGGTTGGTGTGACAGAACAAGATGCAGAGGACAGGAAGAAATGGAAACAGATAATACGCTATGGCGACCCCTAACGGGAGCAGCCGAAAGAAGAAGGCACTAGAAACATCCTTGAATAAAACCTCCTCCTACCAGGGAAGGAGGAACTGGTTTTATCACTTCTTGGGTCAGCATGTGATGAAGAACTGGTGGACATAAAATATCTGATCTGTATGATTAACATTGACCCCCTGAAAAGGAGTAATTTCCTCCCAGTACCATCTGTAACCCCAATGATTTATTTTCAGAACCCATTTGTCTGGAACAATGTGTTGCAAAAGAGAATAATGGAGGTTCGGTCTTTCTGGAAGAGAAAAGGTGTCAGAGTGGGAAGGGGTCACAAGGTATCGTGAATAGTCATTCAGACTTTTTGGACTCTACTTGGTTTTGGGAGGTTTGATACTTCTTTTAATCCCTTTGCCACTTCTTTCTAAATGTTTACCTGAATTCTGTTGAGACTGTTTACCAAAGTTGGAGAAGGAGAAAGAAAATCACTTAGACAATTTGGAAACGGAAGGCTGAAAAATTGTATAGAGTACCTGGATCAGCTTGACTCTTTCATTGTGTTTTTATAACCTCTGCAGCAGAGGGGCCAAATACTAAACCTCTATCCAAGGGAGAATTTAAAATCTCATTTTTTACATAATCTAGAAGGTCCTGAGAATGCAGTCAAGCAAAATAAGTAGCCATAGCCTTGTAAAAAGTATCAGCAGAGTCATACACACACTGTAAACAATGAGTTGTGAGTGACCCATGCAGTAAAATAAACTAAGTCATTTAAAGCATTTTTATTTCTTTACAGGAAGAAACTGTAGGTAAAACATTCCTCATACTTTTGCAATAGGTCAAAATAAACTTTATATGAACCTGACAGTTTAAAATTCTGAAAATCAAAGTTGCAAAAGTATACACTTTTTTCAATTTCCCCATCCTTATTACAAAAAGTTGGATTGGAATTAACAAAGTGCTCAGCAGCAGTGGAGTCAATTAAGGCTATACCTGCTGGGTCAGGTATGGGAAAAGTATATAAAATTTAAATGACTGAGTAACTTTATACATCTTATCTGCCTTTTTAGGGACAGCTGGCTGACTATCAGGAAGATTGCAGGCAGTAATATGAGGCATCCTCTATAGCAGACAGGACAGTAGGAATGGCTGTTGGTTCCTTCTGTAATAACTCATAGTATTTTTTTGAGGGACTGAGAAACCCCAGTGTGTCCTCCCTCTGAAAACATTTGGACATTCTAGCAAGTCTCACAGAAAAAGAACTCCCCTACAGAGACCATCAGAAACTGAGCTATCCTGAGTCTGAATCAGTAATCTGAGGACAACACCCTGAATTCATCCTGGAATCTTCCTCTTCAAATTCAGAATCTTGAATCTCTTCAGGAAAAGAGGAACCCTTCTTTCTTTTACCAGAAACTACTCCCACAAGAAGGATCAATAGCCTGAATTAAACCCTGTGCTAATCCCAATAAATTGCTCTTATCTAAAGAATTTTGAGGAGGAGTAGATACATGTTTGGTTTTCTGTTTCTTTTTGGCAAGAAAAATGGGGCCAACTGTGTTACTAATGTCAGCCTCTGCTTCCCCAGGGATGGGCACAGCATTCTGATACAACAGAAAAACTTTCCTTGTTCCCTCTCCCAGGATCAATAAAACTGACTATCCCTTGGCCAGTGAGGGGACTCCAACAGATGAGAAGGATGTGGCTAACATCCAGTCCATAGTGGCTATAGGTTCTACTCCAGAGGGATTTGGTGTAAACGATGTGCAGCAAATGGCCACAACAGTCACCCACCTGTGACCAAGGCAAATTGCTAGCCTGCTGTGGTGGCAAAGGCTGTTTGCTTGACTTTTCTTCATAGCTGGAAGAATCACTGACCATGAGAATAAATCTTTTCTATGGTCATGCTGAAAATGGTGCCTCTTTCTCAAGGAAGGCAAGCAGCAAATGATAAAACTACCGGTTCATAAAAGTTACTTTTTTTACATAAAAACACAGTAAAATAGCACATTCAAACACAATGGAAAAATAAATGGAATTTCTTCACAGAAAATATGTTATCAGTTAGTTTACACTACTTTTAAACTGACAGGAAAAACAAATGTTTGATTTAAAAGTATGTTACAGTCTTGAGAGAGTGTTAAGCACAACACTCCTAGCTGTAGAGTCTATAAACTATAGAGTCATTCTAAGAGGTTTACATGTTTTGGTTATGCTGATGCAGGGCCATGCTCATCTGGAACTTATGAAGAAATGGCAAAAGCTCAATCTGGAGATGAGCTTCAATTATATGAAACTTTCAATCAAATAATTCGAGCTGAATGAGCAGGTATTGATAGCTTTCATCAAACGGAAGCAAAGGGAGATAGAAGATAAATATACTTCTGGCTACTGTGTTGATAAAATCAATGATATTTATCTAAAAGTATCCCTTTTTGACAATAAATTTGAGCAACTAAAACTTAAGAAGCTGCAAAGAGACTATATTAACTTTTGCAATGGGGAGGTGTTTGCTTGGAAGAAGCCTGCTCATATGGTTAAAGAGAAACAAGCCTCTACACACTTGAGTGAGCAGAATGTGAGGGTCTCATCTGCTAAGTTATGTTCCGGCCTGCAGGTCTATACTATCTCTTCTAGCGCCCCTGTTGATATGACTGAATCTGTGACAGAGGTGAATGGGTATGGATAGCGACAAGGTGAACTTTCTGGGTCTGTCAGTTCCGGGGAGAAACCAAAGACCATTGTTCTAGCTAAAACCTTTTTTTTCCAAAGGGAACGAGATGAGGTCTCTGAGTTGTGGGAGAAAGAGAGGGAGATATCCCTCAGAAGAGCGAAGGGTCAAATGCTAATACACACTCCTGATGAGACTCTTGTTTTCAATTTGTCACAATTTAATCTGAACGAAGAACATGTTAAGGTGTTGAATAAAGGCCTACATTTTGTTCCAGCAGCACAATCGGGAATGGAAGATGTTGTATTGAGTCTTAGTTTTTATTTTATTTTATTTACATTTGTTGACCGGGAATGTCCGACTGGACGTAGGTCCATTTTTAGCGGAGGCCAGGGGAGAAAAGCTCCACAGTTAAAATAAAGAGACAGTAGTTACATTGGATTATATAGCGATTAACAATATAACATAGCAATTACTTACAACATATTTACAGATGAAGAACATAGTACATCAGTAGACAACTAGAATCTTTATCTGTGAAGTACATAACAGACATTAACAAATGTTACAATAAGAAGTTCCTGCTGTATAATAAGTACTAGGCTTGTGAGCATCTGAGCTTGCTATAATCAAGGTAGTTAGTGGAGTGGAAAGAAAGGTAGTGGTTGGATGGGGTGGGTAATTTTAGAGTGGAAGTTGCAAGGGCATAGCCAGCATGTTTTTAGGTGCGCTCTTAGTAATGTTTTGAAGTGGGTGCATGATGGTACAGAGGTAATTGTGGGTGGGAGGGAGTTCCATAATTTGGCTATAGTGCAAGAGAATAGTGCCTCACCAGCAGAGTTATTGGCTTTAGTGATCTTGTGACAGTTTTATACACTTTTATTAATGTATGCAAAAGAGACATCTCCTTGTTACAAGGGAAGTCTAGACGTTGTTTTCACAATGTCACCAAAGAGGAGATGGCAGCATTAAGAGTGTTACAAGGCAACTGTGAATTGGTGATAAGACCAGCGGATAAGGGGGGAGGGATAGTGCTCATGGACAGGATGCACTATTCCTTGACAGTTAGAGCACTATTGAATGATGATGCTGCATATAAATTAATCACACAAGGGCAAATGGAAGGGATAATAGCTAGAGTGAGAAATACTTTGTGTGGAATGAAGAAGGGGAATTTGATAACAGCAGAGTTCTATGATTATTTGAATGTTTCACATCCCCTTATCCCTTATTTTAAATGTTTATCTAAGGTGCATAAAGACCGCAATCCAATTAAAGGGAATTTTCTGCTTTTACAGGGTGTCGCATTTCTGTTGCCCTGGCCGTTGTGGCGGTGTCGATTTTAATAAGTGGATATTTTGTACTACACAGTACTTTGGTGGGAGGCTCCATGTTGCTTTTCTTTATATATATATATATATATATATATATATATATATATATATATATATATGTATATAAAATCACTTTAGAAACTCGACATACTGAAATGCCGAAAATTCAGTATTTCGAGCCAATAAAGTGGAATCCTGAAAAGAGCGAAAGCTCAGAATCACGAAATTCAAAACCTCGAATACCGGAAGTTTTGAATTTCGCACTTTTGAGGTTACACTGTGGTTACGGATTCAGGTAAGTGTGTGTGTGTGTGTGTGTTAAGGGTTTTGTGTAGGGGCTGTGGTGTGTGTTAGTGTGTTTTGTTGCTGTGATGTGTGTGTACGAGCAGAATGTAGCTTGTGTGGTGGTGTTGTGTGTGTGTTTGTGTGAAGTGCGACCTCGGAGTTAGAATATATAAGTGGGGGGGCACAGGCCCCCACATGGGGGGGGTGCAGGGGGACTTGCCCCTCTACTTTTAAATAGTAGAGAGCTTGTTTGTGTGTGTGGGGAGGATGGTGTGTGTGTGCATTACAAACTCCAAAATTAAAAATCTCTGGTGTGCAAGATTTTGAATTTCGCGGCTCTGTGTTTTCATGGTTTAAAAATTTCGACTTTATAGCTCTGAAATACTGAATTTCAACATTTCAGTATTTCCAGGATATACAGTGAATCCATATACATATATATATATATATATATATATATATATATATATATACACACACACACACACACACACACACACACACACACACACACACACACACACATCACATCAATCAACAATGCACACCATTAAATCTATTCCCTTACATAGCCTTTATTATAGTCCTAACCCATAACCCTCACACACACACTTGCCTTCTGCTCACATATAACACAAATCTATCACCTACCCTAGCCCTTACATTAACTATAACTTGCAAACACTCCCACACATGCTCTGCATTTAGCCAGAAAATACAAAATTACCTTTCCCAATTATACTTCCTCTTTTCAGCACAATACACACATGACCAAACTTCCCATTGACCAGACATCTAATCCTGTCCTTAAACATATGATTTGTCTTTCATATAAAATCCATTAAGTATGGAACCTATGCATCTGTCCTTTTATGCAGACTGTTGTATGAAAAATTTGGTCTATATGGCTAAGTGTAATGTATGTGATTCATATTATATAGGGAAGACAAATCGTATGTTTAAGGACAGGATTCTGCAGCATCAGAGTGATATATGAAATAATAAATGAACAAATGCATTAGCGAAACATGTATCTGAAGCTGGTATGAGTCACAGCTTTAAGTTCTTGGTACTACAGACATTAAATGAAAGTTTAAGGGAAGGGGGTTTGAGTAATGAGACTGAACTTGCTGAGTTAAAATGGATTGTCAACTTTAAAGCATAAGTGCCACCTGGTTTGAATAGTGCTGTTGCTTTAAAGCCTCTCCTAAATAAGAGAGGCTTAATTCACTGATAAGTGTTAACACCCAACAATTTTAATTGGTTTTAATTAACTGGAATTTTTTTATATTTAAAGGCCTGTTTTTCCATACTGTTTGCTAAGGTCTGAAGAAACGAGCAACCGTGAAAGCGCTTACCTGTTTTTATTTGTTTTTATCTGTTTTTTGGAATTAAAGTGTTCTTACTTTCAGCATTGGGCATCTCTTCGTGTACTAGACTTTGTTTTTGGATATCCTAGATTCCACTATGTTCTTTTGCTGCAGTTCTTTAAAACTTTGGGCAGCCAGTTGCCATGACCAATCATGGTGCCATAGTTGTATCCCATGAAAATACATGTTATAGTATGATGGTATTTTGTTGTTAGCAATGGTATGGAAAGACTGTTGAAGCATCACAATGCCTACATTTGTTATGTCTTACTTTTCAACAGCTTTACAGATCATAATGCTAAAATAATTTTCCCACAATACTGCCTGTATCATTAATCCACCCAGACATGCTCACTGCATTTTGCAGGTACTTACGTTAGCGCATGAAGACAACTGAGCGTCTTAGTACTGCACAGGTGAATTGCACAATATGATACATGTTGGAGTCAGAAACATTCATCTGAAATCACCTCATTAGTACAATGACTGTATTGAAAGTCTCATTATTACATGATGAAAGCAGCCATGACCACTGCTAGCCTCACCCCTGTGTAGAAGACTACATAACTACAAGCTGTAGAGCAGCTATCCACATGACAACCACTAATTACAAGAAAGACAAGCTTAAGGAGAGGTAAGTGAATGGTAACTGGTATTTCCACTTTTGTTGCCCTACTAATGTTTTACTTATGTGGTATTTAAGGAAATATGTACCAGTTTCATACTGTAGAGGGGGTACCTAATGGGTGTAATTGTCAACAATGGTGCACACTTGTGTGGTAACCATCTAACATGTTATGACTCAAACTGCTGATTCCCAAAATGTAGAGACCAAAGATTGAGACATACACATATTAACTCTAAGACTGTATTTCTTGGAATATTTCCTTTTCTCTCAGGTATGGAGATCTCAGAACTGGTATATTCAAGTACAGGTAGTGCAGGGGGCTTGCTTCCCTGCAAAAAACAAGTTTAAAGAAAAAGAGATACGCTCAACAGTCATTCTTCTACTGTATTTTCAGCTGTTGTTTCCAGTGTTTTGAGACTTGCCAATTCAAGTTATGACATTTCAATAGGTAGATTACGGTATCGGAGACTGTATATGGGGGGGGGGGTGCTACTGTCAAGGCAGGAAATCTGGAAGTGAAGTGATGTGGTAGGTTCACTAACAGTTTTTCTTTGTATATTATGCAGGTAATATAGTTCAAGATTAAGGTCAAAGACTGTGTATAGCCCACTCAGTGGTGATATGTGTGTTGTTTGCTAACAAATAACCTGACAGTTGCTGCGGTAATACTTTTATGTTCTTTAAGGGAGAGTTACCTGTGTCAGATATGTAGTATACTGTGTTAGTTCGAGAAGTATTACACATCTGTCTGCTGAGAGTACTAATATAGTACAGTAGTTAGGAGTGTAGTATTTGCAGGGGGGGTTCAATCAACATAGTCCAGAGGCACATATGGAGTTGTCTTGTTTTCCACATCTCCCATGAAGTTACTGTTTCAGTGTCCATGTACATTTTGCAATCAATCCATCCTTTGACTGCAGATAAGGGGAAGATGTTTACAGCAGTAATAGAAGGGTCAGGGTGGGGACCCTACAGTAAAATTGATTAATTTTGTTTGTAGGCTATTGCTTCACTGGATTTTGTAACAACACACATGTCATGTCTGCCTTAAGGATCACTGTTGGAGAAGTTTAGTCTATGGCCTTTGTAGCACTTTGAGTCATCTCTTCCTATATTTGTACTAGGGAGTCTCATGTCTTGCCTGGGAGACTTCATTTATTGTGTCTGTAAAGCATATAGCGCAGTCTCCACACATACCCACATGGACACTAGCAGGTGATTGCATTCATGTCTTGTGGGATATCTTGCTGTAGGTCCACCTCTACCTCTGGGCTGCATACATATAATCCTTACGGTCCTATACTATGTGAGCATGCTGTGATTCTGGATGCACTGTACTTCAAACAACCAGTGTATGTCACTGACAGGGAGGTTGTTTCACAGTTTCAATCAAATCCTTTGCTGGGCATGTAGCACCTCCATGATGACTGGGTGTGATGACAAGAAGCACACCACAACATATGTAATTCTCCAAAGTGTATACAAAGGAAGTATTACTTGCCTCTGTGGACTATGTACATACAATTGACATAATCTGTTCCACATATAGCCTTTTATGCACAATGTTTCTTGCTCAGGGTAATGTGACCTCTTGCCTGTGTCAATGCAATACCCAGGAAAATGCCACATACAACACCTCCACATAGATGCCAGTCATAGACATGGATAGTCTTTCACTACTGTCTGAAAATATGCAAGTTGTTTATCACATCTGGGAGGTAAATAAAGATAAAAAATAACAGACAGCAATTAGTATAAGCAGAAGCATAGGCAGTAACATGAGCTGTAGCATGGATAAACTTAACTTTAGGTCAGATAATGCTTGTGTGTGATGTCTATTTGGGACAATTGTTCCTATTAGAAATGTTAAACTTCATTATTTGAAGATACAGATCATTTTGTGTTTTTGCTTTAAGTTAATAGGTTATGGGGTGTTCAAGTGGTGTGTTTGCTTTTTTGTTTGAGGGTTTTCATTAAAACAAAAAGTCTTGTAAAATGTGACATAAATTCAAATAGAAAGGACAAGAAAAAATTGTTTAAAAGATCAACCTGACAAATATTAATGGGTGTGTGTATCTTAAAAGCTGGAAAAAGATAGCACTGTCATATTTAATAGGTGGGAATAACAACCTCATATCATAAGGGCAACACTTATAGGTTCATTGGATTCATAGGATGATACTAGGCTATTGGTCCAGAGGCCCTTATAAGCCTAGCCAAGAATTTGGTCCATGTTCCTTCAAAATCAGCACCTGTTTCCCCTGTCCAGCAAGGGCACAAGTGGGATCCCAGGGGTGTATTTTCTGTTTCCCATCCAGTCATCCAGGTTCCTCTTAAAGAGGGCTAGAGAGGTACTCTGCTTGACTTGGAGAGGGAGTCTATTCCACAAAGGGGGGAGTTTTTGGGATGCAAATCTATCTTGCCAACAAGTTCTATTACTGTCACAGACCAGGTTAAGCCTTGCATACAGGTTGTGCGAGTGGAGTTTGACTTACGGATATGCAGCAACTCCATCAGGGATCTGTCTGAGATGGTCTTGTATGCCAGATACAGGTCAACTCTGAGCAGTCTGTATGAGACTGAGTAGAGGGACAGGGCTTTAGCCTATCTGTATAGGATAGGTGTTTGAGACCCTGGATTTTCCTGGTCAGGAGCCTCTGTGGTCTGTCCAGCTGCTGCATGTGCTTGGCAAGGTACATGCCGAAGAAGGCATTATACTCAATAATGGGTCTGATAAGGGAGGAGGACAGGGATGTTATGATCTCCTTGTTCATGGATGAAATACCCTTATTTATGAAGTGGGCCATGTAGAAAGCCTTCTGTACAATGGAGGCAACATGGTGATCAAAAATCAGGCTGCTATCAACCTGGGTGCCCAAGTCCCTCACGACTGATTGTGTGCTTAGTACATTGTTATTAATGTGATAATTAGTGGGATGACATTTTCCCCTAAGGGGATAATGATGCATTTCTTGGCATTCAGTTTCAGGCTATGTTTCTGGCACCAGTCATTAGTTTGGATAAGAGCCTCTTGGAGGATGTTCACATCACTAGGGGAATTTAAGACAATGCCCAGCTTGCAGTCATCTGCAAACATGGTCAGCTACAGACCACTGGTTTTAGCTTGCACTGCAGAAAATTATATCCCAAACAGCAGAGGACCCAAGACTGATCCTTGGGGTACACCGTTCATTATGGGTCTACTACTAGAGGTGGCTTCCCCTATTTTGATTGAGTGGGTTCTGTCAGTGAGCCAGTTAACTACCCATCTGGTAACATACGGGTTGATGCCTAGCTGGGATAGTTTATCTATTATGCCTGAGTGGGGAATAGCGTCAAAGGCTTTGACTAGGTCAAGGTAGGTGGTGCGCGCCATCTTCTCCTTGTCCATGGGTTTGGTGACTGTTTTGAAGAAGTCAACCAAGTTTAACAGGCATAATCTCCCTTTGACAAAACCAAACTGCATGAGGTCAAGTGTTTGGAGGCTGCCAATGTCCTTGTTTATAAGGTCCATGATAATGCGTTCCATGGTGGCCTTGCAGATCAGGCTAGTTAGGCTGATGGGCCTATAATTGTCTGGGTCCATAGACACTCCACCTTTGTGTAGAGGGATGACCATGGCTGTCCTCCATTCAGCTAGGATGAAGCCAGTGCTCAGGCCTTGGTTGAATAGGGTGCCTAATAGAGCTGAGACCTCATGCCTGAGTTCATATGGGATACAGCCAGGGATGATATGTGGTCCCATGGACACTGTATTTTTTGCCTTTGAGAGGGCATTAAAGACATGCTCCCTGGTGATGAGGGGGGCAGGTGCTGGGGATGTCCTGGTTTACTGATGGGGAGACAAGGGGTGACGTTTTCAATGAACCTGTCTGCCAGCAGGCTGGCTATATCTATGGCATTTGTGAATGTGGTGTTATTGACCACCAGTTCAGAGCAGATTTGGGTGTTATCTTTGCAGACATTTGTAAAGAAGGCCTTGTGATTGTCCTTAGTGTATGTGGCCAATCTGAACTAGAAGTTAGCCTTAGACAATTTCACCAGTGACCTTATTTGCTTGTTCAAACAAAGGAAAGACTTCTTCCAATTTGTCACCTGCTCCTTCTTGGTCATGGACAGCAATTCTTTTTCCTTTTATTATAGAGTTTGTTTATTGCTGCTGTCCACCAGACAGATTTACTCTTCCTTGAGGAAGATGATTTGGTCCTGTCAGGTATTGCTGAGTCCATACAGCTATGTAGGTGCCATATAGTTTTTTGGTGTAGGCTTGGACATTAGTGCTCATTCCAACTGAAGGGATGGTGGCTGTGAAGCTGCTTATACCTGCTCTGAGAAGATTGTAGTCAGCTTTGGAAAAGTTTTTTTGTTTGACCCTGACAAGGGGGGTGGGCGGTCAGGGGAGATGGTAACTTCAAAAGTGATCACTTTATGGTTGGATCTTACCAAGGAGTATGACACTATAGGGGTGCTACAGTGGCTACTCATGTTGGTTAGGACCAGGTCCAGAATATTTTCACCTCTCATAGGGATGTCAACCAGTTGATCCAATGCATTGGCAGTGACAAACTCAAGGAATCTCTGGGCATTCAATTTTGGGCTAGAATAGGTCTTCCACTCTATGGTTGGGCAGTTAAAGTCACCCAGGATCAGGGTAGAGAGTTGAATCTTGATGGATTTGAGTAAGTCCAGATAGGTGGAGTGGGTGTCCTGAGTCATGATTAGGGGTCTATAGCTAGCTATGATTTTAATAGGTGTTTTTCGACAGTTAACTGCACTTGGAGTGTCTCCTGTGCATCATATCATTTGACAGGCCTGGAGGTGTGCATGTCTTTGATAAATATTGAAACTCCACCTCCTTTGGCTTTGTAGCCCTTCATTTGGGTTCAGAAAGTAACCTGGTAAGGCTGGGGTGCTCTCCACAGCTTTGGACCAGATTTCAATGACTGCACAAATGTGGCAAGGAGTGCAGTTTCATGCTAAGACTCCTAGTGTTTAGCAGCATGACCTTTAAATTTCATTTAGAAGAATTTTTCATGTTGGTAATTTTGTGCTCATGACTTTGCCTAAAAAAGGCACTATGAGGAGGCAAAAACCTTTGCCAGAAGCCTGAAGCTCAAGGAAGCAGATGAAGGCCATCTCTGGCAAAGCATCGTGGTCTGTCAATCATGTCCTTCCAGGCTGCCAGGTACTGGATCCCCTTAGAATGACACCAGAAACTAAGCCAATTGTTAAAGTCAGTCATTTTCTTTTTGTATTGAGGCATCATTCTGGGTGATGGTAAGATTCTGCTTAAGGCTAGGGATATACCTGCTGGGACACATATTAAGCAAGCTCATGTCTCTCTTCATATAGTCCAGAGAGGTACATCTCAAGTCATTCACACCAACACGGACTATGACAGAGTCATAACAGTACCTGTTGTTAAGAAACTTGAGTGTGTGCATGATATGGTGGATTCTAGCACCTGACAAACAACTTACAGTCACTTTCGCCTTGTCTAGCCTGGTGAGGAGCACATCTGTGTGTCTCACGATTGAGTCTCCTATGACTAGTATGTTGGGTTTGTGCATGTGCCTTAGAGGCTGTGGGACACAGACATGTGTTGGTGTTGTGGGTTGTGATATGCATGTGTTTTTGCTTCATAGGTCTCTTTTGTTTAGGTATGTTTTTGTTGAGAACCCCTGCATATTCCAACCGTGTTTCAGTCACCCTACCATTACACATACAAATATCACTCCCTGCCTACCCACTAACACACCTTAGCTTACAATATACCCAATTTATACTCCTACTGTATCTACTATACCCCCAATTATACTACCACTATCTCACACTACCTTTCTTAATTCATCTCCCTCACTGAGTAACTACTATACCCTCACACACACACCTTCTATACCCACACATACACCTTCTTCTATACCCTCACACACATCTTTTTCTCAACAACACACACATCACACACTATTCAACTATGTTACTCATGCACCTTAGAACTCTACTATTTTTAACCCTACTTGCACATCTCACATCCCTCCACAATAACTTCAACATCTATCACCATACCCATACCTCCACACCAATTCACCCAACACATGAACATCACCTCTCCATCCCAGTAGCCCCTACTATTTACAACACTACCTACATCACACTGACAAAATAAACAATCCTACCCCACAATTCACCTCCCCAGATCTCTCTAAAATATGACAAGACCATACATAAAATTCTAAAAATGTTAAGTCTTATAGAATCAAAACTAATATGCAGTGGCAATGTTCATCCCAATCCCAGCCCTACAACCCTCTCCCAACTCTCAACTTCTCCTTCCACCTTACCCAAACAGAAAAAGTTCAGACCTCCTAATTCTAAATATCAGTCTTGGAAGCATCCTTAATAAAATACAAGAACTTCATGCGACCATAACTCTCTACCATCTCGACATTGCCCTTTAAACTGAAACCTTGCTAAAGCCAGATATCAGTAACGATGAAATAACACCCCCTGGTTATAACATGCACAGAGCAGACAGACAGACAAAAAGAGGCGGGGAAGTAGCTATTCTTTTCAAAAATATCCTTTCTCTAGAAATATTAGCCATAGACACCCCTTACTTCCAAAATGCAGAATACTAACCAAACTCCATCTTAATTAAAAAAAAAAAACATCTAAACATTATAGGCATCCTCATCCCACCTGGCCACAATATCCCTACACTGGAACACATATTACAATAGTCATCCACCACTCTCCCTCAAGAAACAATCATAGCAGGGGACTTTAACATAGACTAGACATCCTGTGACTCATCAACCCCCACTAGTCATATTAACTTCCATGGCTACTCACAGCTAATCAAAAATCCTACTAGACATGATAAAAAAACAGAGAGACAATTCTTGATTGGATCTTAACTAACCACCCCAATACTGCACAAATCACTGGCTGGCTCCCCAGCAGTCTTAATGATCACCTCCCTACTTTTCTTCTCAGACAACTACTAAACCCCTCAAAACCCCCCAAAATATCATCAAATTCGAAATACCAAAAGTTTTAATGCCCAGGAGTTCACAACCATACTTAGGAATTGCAAATGGAAACCAGTTAACCATTTTCAGCTCATTCTGACCCCCCAGTAGAGGAAGCAACATCCTTGACCTGGTTATTACTAACATAGGCAACCATTGCTCTATACCAGTAGTCAATCCCTCCCTGGTCAGATCTGACGATAAACTAATCACCATGGAAATCCACATCTCACCAACACCCCCCCCCCAAAGGTAACCACCTTGAAAACTTCTCCAAAGCTGACTTTGGGTTCTTAAAAACAGAGGTGGCTAACTTCACGGCACCCATGCCAATGGAAAATAGCTGCGTGACTGCCGAATCATATACCAGTGCACTGTATGAAAATGTACATAAATGCATGGAACTAGCCATACCCAACAGAACCAAGACACTCTCCACCAAAAAAGGATGCCAATCTGGTGGTCCTCTGCCATTAATAAATTCTACAACAGAAGGAAGAAACTATTGCAGAAAAATGTGAAGTCCCAAGACTGGAAAAACTCTCTTATTAGCCTCATCAAAAAGTTGAGATCCCTCATCAAATCCTGTAAAGCCAGCTATGAAGGCAGAATTGCAGCAGACACTGAAAACAATTACAAAGCCTTCTATAGTTATATCAAGAACTTCCACAGCAGTACCCAGATTTGCTCTGAGTTACTACACAATGGTGCCTCCTATACTGAGCCAACAGATATTGCCAACATACTGGCCAACAGATTCAGTGCCAACTTTACCCCCCCCCCCCTAAAGGACCAATCACAATACCGGATGAATGCCAGGCACCTAGTGTTACTGCAGCACAGGTTAAAGCTGCATTGTCCAAAGCCAAGAATACAGCTTCCATGGGACCCAATAATATTCCTGGCTGCATTCTACATGAACTACAAAGCGAACTGATACCACATCTGTGTGCCCTGTTCAGTCACAGCCTCACCTCAGGCTTTGTCCATGCTGAATGGCACACCGCTACAGTCATCCCTCTCCATAAAGGGGAAGCAGCTACAGACATTGTGTTAAATAAAACTGTGTGGAATTCGGAAACCCTGGTGGTGCCTTTTTTGGTTTATTTGTTATAATAAAATCTCAAAGTTTGCTACAGGTGCCAACTATAGATCCCACCATTGCCATTCTCTCAGAAAACTCTCATGGCTTGAATTCCCTTCTCTACTAACATGCCATCAGCTCATCACGGCCCATCAAATAATTAACCAGCCTTAAATAACTTACAATCCCACTACTCTAATAATCGGACTCTTCGCTCTAGCAACAAGGCACTAATAAAAATAACTAAAAGCAAAATCTATGCTGGAGAATTCCACTACTCATGCAGTATTACCAAAACCTGGAACACCCTACCTCTAAACATTAAAACTGCCACTAACTCAGCTCAATTAACAAAACTACTAAAAGCCCACCTATCTGCTAAATGTATCTGTTTGTGTACAGAACCTGGCTAAACAACAGACTGGCACTACACCAAGCCAACTAACTGACTCTATCCCTATCTAATTGCTCTGAGCTCACTCTGTGGAACCCTAACTGACTTCTGCTCACTAATGAATTCTACTAACTCTTACTACACTCTCACTAACCAGTTTCCATAGCATATGTTTCAGTCCAAACTTGTATATTTGTGTCCACTCCTGTAAATACTGTATATAGAGCTATATGTGCAACCTGTATGTCTGCATTTTTGTCTGACCCTCCACTTGCAATCTTTGATTGTTAATTTCTTTTACTCTCTTAATAAATTTGCAATTTTGTACTTTTTCAGAAATGCTGTGTATATTCTGTATGCCTTGGAGCTTTTCTCCCCGGGTCTCTGCTGAAAATGGAGTTGTTGTCCAGTCAGACTTTCTCAGTAAACAAATGTAAAATAAATAAAATAAATAAATAATAAATAAAATATGTAGGAGTGTGTTGCACATATGTGAGTAGAGTTAGGGGTGTGGTGTCTGTAGTGTTTGCGCAGACAACCTTCTCGGTGCCTGATGTACTGGCTTTTGACTGAGGCAGCAAGGATTCTGGGTTCTTAATGTAACTGCATCTTTCACATATTGTGTTCTTGAGTGGTAGTAGTAGAGGGTTGTCTGTGTACATAAGGCAGTTGCTACACTCTCTCAGGATGCCCATATCAACCAGACTAGTAGGAGAAACCATAGGAAATTGTCCATCCATAGTTATCAGAATCTGTGGAAGAGAGGTCAGGGATAGTAGAGTGGGTGCTATCTAAGGAGAGTACCTATAGGTGTGAGTAGGGCTGGATAAAATCAATACAGTAGCTGCAGGCATATTTCCATATTATCTTGGAATGTGAATGGTCTCACAGTTATGGACAAGAAGGAAAGAGTATTGAATTATATCAGGAAATGCAGAGTGCAAACAGCAGTGCTAAAAACACACATCTGGAAAGAAGTGAGCATGTAAATTTGATAAAGAAAGGATTTCAGGATGGCTATTCAGCAGAATATTAGGGACAAAGGACAAGAAGAGTACGTATGCTAATTCCTAAAGAAGTTCCAATAGTGATAGAAGAGGGTAAATGATAATAATGGTAGATTTGTGGTAGTAAGGGGATACTGGCGAGGGAGGAGGATTACACTGGCATAAGTTGATATTCCACCTAAAACTGCTACAATGGAGCTTAAGAAAATTCTGGGAGAAATAATCAGTTTTCAGAAGGGAATATTACTTAAAGGTGGGGACTGGAATTTTATTTACAACAGTGAAGATGAATCTGGGGGTGGCTAGAAAGGAAAATATAACAAAAGAGGTTAGATTTCTGAAACAATTTCTGAAAATATTTGGTATGGAATATATGAATTCAGTAGCAGGAACTCAGATAGAAAATTACATATTCTTCCCCAAGGTACAGTAACTGGGCTAGACAGGATAGAAATTATATTTCACATGAGCAAGTGCATTTAATTGAAAGCTTCAACACACATCCAATAACTGTTTCAGATCATGAGGCAGTAATAAGTAAAATACAAATGAAGGCTAATGAAGTAAAAATAAGACATTGGTACTTCCTCACCTATCTGTTACAAAGAGGGGAGTTTAAGGAATGGGCAGTAGAATGTATGTGAGAGTTTTAGGGAAGATAGAAAGTACTCCAGAAGTTATTGCTAGTGAGTGGGATAAAATGAAAGTGGAGTTTAAAACTACGGTAGAAATAAAAGAAAAAGAGATATGGTTAAGACGTAACAAGAATTATTTAGAGGGGCTGACAAAAGTTAAAGCATTACAGAATAAGGGAAATCTCACAGAACAAGAAGAGCAATTGCAGACTGCTAAAGAGAAAATAAGGGAGCGCCTGGATAATATGCATGAGTTTAGAAAGACTGCTGTAAATCAACTTTTTTTGATAATAATTTCAGAACCTTTAGCACAATGACTTAGGCAACAAAAAGTAGAAAGCAGAAAGGTGTGTTGCAAAACTTATGGACTCTGTAACAAGAAAAATAACCAAAGATCCTGTAGAGGTATTACAGATATTTCAGAAATTTTATGAACATTTTTATTAAGCAAAGAAATGTGGAAAATCATGAAAAAGCATAAATGAAAACATTTGTGGAAGACTTAAACAAAGCGGTATTTGAGGCTCAACAATTAACAGTTAAGATAGGATAAGATGAAATAACAGTGATGTATCATCAATCTGGAGGAAAGTCTCCAAAAATAGAAGGTATTCTGGTGGAAGTTTAGAAGCTAGGAGAGAAAAAGTGATAAAGATCTGGAAGGCTTTGTTTAACAGTGTTTTGAAAGGAGGAGCACCAACAACCTGGAAAAAGCTATGCTTGCTGGGATAGCTAAATACCATAAAGAACATCAGATGCAGCTTCATATAGGCCCATTTTCATTTTAACCATTATTATGAAGTGTTTATGTCTATAATGGCTAACAGAATGGCAAAGGCGTTGCCAAAATTGATATAGATTAATGTGGTTTTGTTGAGAGGAGGAAAACATTTGAAAACATTAATATAGCAATGATGATCCAGAGGGAAGTAACATGTAAGAAAATACCACTGTTGTTGGTGGGTTTTAATGCAGAGAAAGCATTTGACAGAGTAAGTTTGGATTGTATGAGTATGGCATTGGAAGTATTTACATTCCCTGATACAATAATGAGTTTAATTGTGAGGATATATGAGGGATCATGGCAAAAATCAAAGTGGGAAGGTTCCACTCTGATAGGTTGTGTTTGAACAAAGGAAAGAGTCAAGGGTGTCCACTTTCCCCTTTGTTATTTGCATTATATTTAGAACCATTGGCAAACAAAATAAGGGACTCAGAAAATCAAGGATGTAATTGGTATGGTAATCAAGAAAAGTTGGCTTTATATGTAGGCAATATTATTTTGTATCTGATAAAACCAGAAACGGGCATCTCAGTGTTGTGGAACATTCTGAGACAGTTTCATTTTTTTCATTGCATACTCTTAATAAAGATAAAACAAAGACTGTAGCTATAAATTATGTACTCACATATGAATTGGTTTAACAATACCAATATTTATAAGGACATGATAAAATTAAATATTTAGGAGTAGGGATTGCAAAGGATTCTGTTATGCCAGCTAAGGATTTGTGGGAAGAGACTAAACAAAATATAATACAAAAACTGAGAAAATGGAAGCTCTTGTCTATGCATATGGATGGCAAGATACAAGCAGTAAAATGTTTTTAGTCTCTTTAGTTTTATACACAGGTCAGGCATATTTTTACAACCAGAGGAAAAATTGTGGATAGTAAATAAGAGTTGAAAGATTTTATCTTAGAAGGGAAGAGGGCAAGAGTCAAGTGGGATAAGCCGATCCTTCCAAAAGAACAAGGTGGGTTAGGATTACCAGATTTGATTTTACAGCTACACAGTTAAGGCTCTTATCATTACAGAAGCAGAAAGCTGCAATTCAGCGCAGAAAAGGATGATAATGAAGCGGGGGGGGGGGGTTCAAAAGTAAAGAGAGTGTGGGATTTTGGATGCAGATACTTAAAGAGAATAACAATAGTCATTCAGAATATTATATTCATAAAGTCAGAAGGTATTCTAAGAACTTAGCTGACAGCAAACATGGGAATGGAGAAAGGAGATTCTTCTGATATGGATGACTGCAATTAGAGGCACAGAGAACAGGCAAGGGGGGGGTAGAATTTACTGTAGGGAATTGGCAAAGGAACCAAACTATTCAGAACAAATAATTAGAGGAGGAAAGGTAATAGAATGGGAAGAGGCCAAGAACACATTTGGACTGCAAGCTAGAGACTGCCTTCCCTATCAGGGATTGATATCAAAGTATAGGTAAAGACAAAGGGATAGGGAAATCCTAAATGAAAGATCTGCCTTTTTGGTAGACTTTTTAGTTGATTCAAGAACAGAAGCTGCTGTTAAAAAGAGATAATTAGTATGGCATACAAAGTACTGCACAATAATTATAGATATCAGAGGAGGTTAGAAAACTTTGGGAAGACAACTGAATAAGCAATTCACAAAGAAACAACTGAAGGACATACAGTGGATATAAAAGGTGTACACCCCCTGTTAAAATGCCAGTTTTTTGTCATATAAAAAAGTGATATAAAAAATGGTGCTTCAACAAAGTATTAGTTTAAGAGTGTGCACACTTATGCAACCAGCTTATTGTACATTTTTTATAGTTTTCCCCTAACAGATTTGTTTGTTTTTCAACTGAGTTGTACAGGTTATAAATTCCATTAAAGGTGGGAAAAATTTTGAAATGATTTATTGTGGTCTCATTTTTTTATATCACAAAAACTTGGCATTTTAACAGGGGTGTGTGCACTTTTTATATCCACTGTATGTATGGATCCCATATATGTAACAAAGTTTAAAAGATTTAGGATTTTTGCTTAGAAGTGTTTGTGTATGCAATTTTATACCCCAAACAGATTTCAAAGTGTTTTTCCTCAGGAAGATGGCAAATGCTGGAGGCATGATGAGGAAGAAAGAGGTAAATGGGAACATATGTTTTGGGAGTGTAATGAGATAGCAGATTTTTAAAAATTTCCTGCAGAGTACTCCGTCAGAAATACTGGGTGAGCAAATGAATGTAACTAAGAGAATTATTTTTTTTTCAGCTGGGATTCAGGGTCTTAACTGCCTAGACATAGTAAGGACTTATTAAGTTTAATTCTGGTGGTTACCAAAAAAACCAATTACTAGAACGTGGAAATCAAAGTATAAACCAACCATACTTGAAGTAGAAAATATTCTAACAGGGATAAAATAACTTGAAGAAGAATCTTTAAAAAAGGGTAGAAGCAAATTACATAGAAAAAAATGAAAATTGTGGGAACAATACATGCTGAAAAATGTTTTGGAGGAGGAATGAGGTTTATGTGAAGGCAGGAATTGACAATTTATGTAATGGTGGCTTGATTACATTGTCCAGAAGTATATAATGTTTGTTAACTGTGAACATGTTAATATGGTTTGTTTTCTTTTATATAAATTTAAGTTTGCATATGTCATGAGTGATAATTCAATAAAGGTGGTTAAAAAAATGATATGATTGCACAGGCACACAGTGAGGCAGCCTGCCTAGCACAGGAGGACACAGGGCCATGGGTAGGGGTCTACCAACACAGTCAATGCTGACAGATATGGAGGAGTTCCTGGTATTTCAGTGTCATAGAATTTACAAGCATGGTTGCTTTGTCTTTTTTTTTCACAGAAACATCAGGACTACAGCTGCAAATGCCAGTTGCCCAAGGTATGTTAACCAAAACTTTCTATAGTACTCTGTTACATAAGTGCCACTTTGTTAGGCTCCAGGTGTTGATGGAAGGTTCATCCTTAGATAGGGTAATGTTTTGGTGTTTTTGTGTGCTGAGTTATCTGGTTCCTCCTTTGGATATAGGCCTGCCTGATGTCAGGGATCTGTCTGGCCATGATAATCATAACAGTGAAATCCTAGCTCAGTTAGAGGTCATGGTGTCAGTGATAGAGTAAGGCAATGTGGTGGCCACATCCCCACCCCCTTATACTGATTCAAATCCTGTTTCTCTGCAACACACCCTACAGACCCAGGGTGCCATCCAGGGACAGGAAAAAAGATGATGAATCAGCTTAAGAAATTACCTTATCTTCATCAGTAGGATCTCCATTAGAATTACCCTTGGCTTCACCAACTCCATTGAGCAAGATGATGACCTCAGTTGGTTGGCATGTTGTTTGGCAAGGATGTTAGGGGGACTTACCCTTCTGAACTGAGTGTCTCAATGGCCACTACTCACTATTTTTGTTGGGCCATAATACAAAGACAGGCAGAGATCAGTTCAGCCATAGCTGAACTGGTCAAAGTAGTATGTGGTCTGTGTGACGACCTGTGGTAGTGCCTGGGACACATTTTTTGTTTGTAATTAAAAAAAAACAGCATGGTTTCTGGGTTAGTTTATTAAGCTGGACTGAATTTATTTGCTGAATTCATACTTTGTCCAGAGTGTCCTTCTGCCTTTGCTGGACTCATTATACCACTATTTGTACAATGTGAAAGCCATGGTATTTCTCAGTCTTCAGTATGTGTACATTTCTGAACTGACCCCACTTGGTGAAATACATAAAATGTCCATAGAAACTGGATGGTGATGAAATCAGCAACAGAAGACAGTGGCACTATGAATAATAAATAAAACTTTATGCAAAAATGTGCACACATTAAAATACATTAGAAACTCTTATCTTAAAGTATCCTTAAAATTAAATATGATACTATCAAAAATTCTCACAGACTAAAACCACTCTATAAGTGCCATTACTTTATAAGTCAAATAAGATGTTCTAAGGCATTGTTTATGGTTAGACATCACACTTGTCATATAAATTCATTCAGTGTAAGCAATGCATCCTTCCTTATCCCATTATCCACAGGGGAGTGATTTTACTAAACCATAAACAACTTCTGATTATGTATAAAAGAAACAGGAAAAGCTGTCTGAATAGGAAAGGCTCAAAGTAATGAACAGATTCCAAGTCCATAAGGGAACAAAGAAGAGAAATAAACAAAGGGATAGTGAGGTGTAATATAGAGGAAGGGATTGAGCTGAGAGTCACAGCAAAACAAGTAATAATTGAAATATATCCATCTGTACAATATTCAGAAATGAAAAGAAAAAGGACTTTCCAATCGTATTTGAAATTTGTGCTCAAGGTAAAGTTAAGAAAGATTTAGGTAAAAAAAAGAGAAATAAAAATCTAAAAGTGAAAAACACAATGAAGCATTATGGGTTTCTTCTCAGAAGTCATGAAAAATGGCTACAGCCGTTAATTGGAGGAGAAGTTTTGATTGGTCTTTACAAGAGTGGGAGTGAACCCAACACTGGAAACAGATATCTTGTTAGTGGTACTGAAAATCATGCAATCGGTTCTAAAGTAAAGAACTTTGTTATGTCTTGACAAATGTGGAGGGCATACAAAATAATATGACTTAATGGACAGGTCAGTAGTGTACCTTGGGTAGGTGAAACAACCAGATGCCTTGGGTATAAGATGTTTAGGGGTTCAGTCTGGAGATACCAATCAATCGTTCGTGCAGTACTTATATTCATTTCTGTATTGGTCTTGCTGTATGCTGGAGCAGAAATACATTTCAGTACTTTTCTGCAGCACTTTGTGTGTGGTATAAGTTGTAGCAAGCTACAGTTTTAAAAGCAGGTGTCCTTTTTCTTTTTTTTTTGTTCGTGGACAGACCGGGGAACTGCATGCGGTACTAGACAACCCAGCTATGGCTCTGGGAGAAATGATTATGTCAGAGGACTGTTAAAATTCTTTGACTTAATAATGAAGGCAGTGGGCCTGTAAAGAGTTATGTGTTTGGACTAGTTAGCCTTTGGATCCCTTTGACCAAAGAAAAAATACTGAGCAAATTAGAAAAACCTTTATAGACTATTCTGGCTGTTTCTTTGGTGAAACACTGCCTGGCATACAGGATACAGAGGGCAGGTATAAATGCCGTCCACTTAGAAGAAAATAAGGGTGGCTATTAAGTTGAGACAATTCATTACTAGTTTCTGTCCTTTTACTGTCTGCATAATTCATACTGTGATATACCTGAAGAGGAAAGTATATGTATTTTTAAGATGGAAAAAGAAAATGCAACAACAGTGATGCAAAAGATGAAGAAAGAATGAACAGTTAATTTGCAAAGATGGATAACTAATTTAAGCATAACATCTTAAATTCACTAAAAAGAAATAGAACTATTACTGAAGGAACTATCCCATTACTCTGGAAAATTTCACACATTATCCCCTTGCATAAGAGTGGCAACTCCAACAAATTATCAAATTATAGACCTATAGCCATATTATCCCCACTGGCAAAGATCATGGAGAAATGCATTCATAAGCAGCTGTTAAACCACCTAATAGAAAACAATTTACTAGCCAACTGCCAACATGGTTTTAGACCATTTCATAGCACCACCTCTGCTCTCTTATCTTTCACTGACTGTATTAATAAGAATCACAACAACAACACTCTATCCTCAGCCCTCTTCATTGATCTTTCGAAAGCCTTCAATATGATTAACCACCACTTACTCATTAACATACTCAAAAATCTGTCTCTAGACACACTGGTTATTCAATGGTTCCAATCATACTTAGATAACATACAGCAGGCTGTCCTATGGGAGAACAACTTATCCTCCCCACCTCCCAATTGCCCTTGGTGTCCCTCAAGGCACCATATTAGGCCCTCTCCTATTCTCTATTTTTATAAATGACCTATATTCTGTTATACCTCAAGCTACTTGTATCCAGTACGTGGATGATTCCACATTAATATGCTCTGCCACCTCACCATCTGACCTACAGTCCCTAACCCAAAATGTGTTTAACACAGTCGAGAAATGGCTTCTACACTGATGCCTCATTCTGAATCCCAAAAAAACAAAACTGCTATTATTTACTCCCACCCATAGGGCCTCCCCACTTAATTTTACTGTCACATCTAGCAATGGTACTATTATATCTCCTGATTGCACTCCTAAACTTCTTGGGGTTCTAACTGACAACAACCTTACCTTTGATTCCCATATTAATAGTACTATAAAAACAGTCAACAAAAAATTAAGATCCCTATACAAGATTAAATCCTTTTTAACTCCACTAGCCAGGACCACCATTGCCCGTACCCACTTAATCTCTACCCTTCTCTATGCCTCGCCTAGATATATGAAACTATGTAAAAACAACCTCAACAAACTAGCAATCTCCTACAATAATATTGCCAGATTTGCAACTGGGTCTGCCTTCAGAGCCCATCATTGTAATAATCTTAAACAGCTAGGATGGCTAGAACTGTCAAATATAATACTATTTAACCAGTTAACAGTTGCCCACAAGATCCTGTACCAACCTACTAACACCAATACTTACTAACCTAATCACCCCTATAATAACCTCAAGACCCTTCGCTCATCAAATAAACTACTTGTACAAATATATAACACTAACAATATGGCTGGTGACACCTTGTTTACCAACACTGTGGTCAAAACCTGGAACTCCCCTCCCAGAAGACCTAATGACCATTACCTGTACAACATTATTTAAAAGCAAATTGAAGCCATACCTTAAATCACAGTGGCTATGCTCTTGTTCTAACCCTGACTACCTCAATTTTCTCAGAGTACTAATCACCATACCTGTATAAACTAGTTACTTTTCTGTTAACTACTAAGAGAGTGTATAAGCTACCTACTTTTTCTGTTAACTACAAAAAGAGTATTCTCTTATATTTAATTTTTATTAGCTAAATATTTGAATGGCTAACCATAGTTGAAATTTACCATGATTCTGTTTACAGAAATGCAACAAAATGTAATGAATGGGATGATTATCTGTAAATTTAGCTGCATTTGTAAATGTCACATATTATAAATGATAGTGTGTTTTTTTGTTTGTTGGAGCTTTTCTCCCTGGGCCTCCTCTGAAAATGGACATATAACCAGTTGGACTATCCCGGTCAACAAATGTAAAATAAAATAAACAAAACAAAAAGGTGCAGTGCAGAGAAATTAAAATTTTGGAAAAAACAGATGGGAAATCAGTAACAAAAATGGTGGAAAAGAGGATCAGTCAGATCATATGACAAACACAAATATACAACATGGAGTGACTGTAAGAAAGGCTGATGATTTACTGGACTGAAAACAGAAGCATGTTAAATATCTCTGAGTAGACAGAAGGAATGGCCATTTGTCAATTATTACTTTAACTGTGTGTAGTTCTGGAGACTTTGGGCACTATTCTTAAACATTGCACTGCACAAACCAGGGATTCTATGGCACAGAGCAACATTATTTTTAGAAAAATAAAAATAAAATAATAATAAAAATAGAGAAAGAGGGAGGCAGATGGACAGAGAAAGAGATAATGAACTGGTGGAGAAAGCCAATGTTGAGACCAGAGAATGCATGTAGAATTCTGAGGAGATGTTTCAAAGAAATCTGATGGAGATGAGTCAACAAATGATGTTTGTATGATTACAACCTTCCAGTTGGGAGGGCTGTGGGATGATTTACTTAAAGAAATGGTGATGCAGGGTAGGACAGAAAATGAAGATGTTTCCTGGGGGGGGGGGGGTGCATTATGGAGGAAATGATATAGGGAAAATGTTAGAAGTTATAAGATGTGGTAAGTTAAAACTTTGGGACAATAATTCATGGACTTACAAAAGGGGTATTTATAGAACTAAAATATATTATTTTATAGTATCAGAAAGTTTAGTTATAGGAGAAGGGGTGGTAGTCGAAAGAATTTTTTTATCATTTTGCAATATAGCTAGAGATAAAGAAAAACAAGGAATATATAAAAATAGGCAAGGGAATACGATGCTACATGATAAAACATGGAATGAAGAAGGAAAGAGCTTGGCAAAACAATTTTGGAAATAATGTATTGCTATGAAACATTTTATAAAAACTGGTCTCAAAGGTGGATGATATTTAAGGAAAATTACAAAAATATTTTTACAGTGGGAATATGAAGGGAGAAAAGTAGAGAAAGAAACATACAAAATAACATATAATGATCCATTGGAAGATTTAGAACATAATGATAGAATATACTTTGACAAAAAAAAAATATATTTTAAAGGAATCAAGAAAAATACAAGAATTATTATAAAACCAAAGATTACAAAGAAAAAGAGAAGTATCCAGTTACTTAAGCAGATTAGTAAAAGTAGATGGTAGAGCAAGGAAAGAAATAAAAATGTAAAATGAGAAATAAAAATAATTCAGGAAAAGATTATGAATAGTGTATTACATATGTACAAGAAATGTTTAAAGTAAAAAGAAGGTAGTAAAAATCCATGGAAAGTAAAAAGTTAACAGAAAAAGAGAACGAGAAGTTGGAAAAGAAGATTTCTTTATATGAGCAAGATGAAGTATTAGGACAAATAAATACAAATTCATCTGCAGAACCAGGTAGAATAGGGCATAAAATGTATAAATATGTAAGGGTTTAGCCAAAACAAAGTTAAAGATTTTTTATGAAATGTTAAATGAAGGTTTTATGTATAAAGAATTATGTAGTGGAATACTTAAATTCATATGGAAGAAGGAAAAAGAAAACAAGTAAAAAATTGGAGACTGATAGTACTGAATAATAATGATTATGCGATCTTTATGAAAATGAAAATAACACAAAAGAGCTGTGTAACTAAATTGGAAAATGTTATGGAAGGTAGTGTATGTAAGTATGTATGTGTACACACACACACACACACACACACACATATATATATATATATATATATATATATATATATATATATATATATATATATATATATAAAATAAAGTGGAAGGGTAGTCAAGCATTATTTATGATAGTTAGAGAAGTTGTGGTTGATATTATGATAAGGCATTTTATACAACTGGCCATGAAATCTTATGGGTAATAATTAAAGAATACACTATTAGGAAATTATATATCTCAATGTATAGTAATAATAAAGTAAAAATATTTGTAAATGGTTGGTTAAGCCAAGAAGTGCATATGAAAAGTGGCCCTAGTCAGGGATACCCAATGAGTTGTGTACTGTTTGCATTGGTTATGTATGTGAGAGTATGTGAAATAAATTACAAAATGAAGGAGGTGGGGTATATAAAACCTGAAGAGTTGAGAATTCCATTTCTGTTAACATATGCAGACGACATTATAATAATTGCAAATAAAATCTGGATAAAAGAAGTAATAATTTGCAAAAATCACTGTCTAGTGGTGATAGGGATGGCTTTAAATAAAGAGAAAAGTAAAGGTTTAGGTGATGTAGTAAAGATAGGGATATATAGTTTACATTGAATGAAATTTCTGTGTTAGGTATAAAATTTGAGACTAAAGATATAAGTAGAATTCAATGAGAAAACAATAGAAGAAATAAAAACAAACCATTATTTTCTGGAGAAAATATAAATAATCATTCTGAAAAAAGGCTCATCTGATAAATTCAGTACTGATAGGAAAAATAGTATATTTAACAAGTGTGGCGGTGCTGCGGTAGCATTGTCGCCTCACAATAAGACGTTGTCCTGTTCGATTCTCAGCTAGAGCATCTTCTGTGTGGAGACATGCGTGAATGGGCGTACCTTCATTGAAGGTTGTGCGGCAGGGCTGGCAACTCGGCACATAAAAATCTACTGCCAATCATTAGCGGACCGAAGTTCCGCTGTGGCGACCCCTAACCGGAAAAAGCCGAAAGACACAACAACAACATTTATTTTACCAACAGTATTTGAAAATAAATTATTGCAGATTTGTTTTCATTTATATGGGGTTCTAGACTGAACCCAGTAAAAAGAGGAGTTTGTATGCAAATAAAGAGGAAGGAGGTATAGAGTTAATTAACCCAGTGGCATATGCTGCTTCATTAAATTTGAACAAAGTGTTAAAGTGGGTAAATAAAAAAGTTGAGAGATTGCTAGTAAAATTGTATCACTATAAGTATGATAAATTTTGGGGTATGGTTAAAAAAGAGTAAAAGACAAAAAAAGTGTATAAATGAAGAAATAAAATGTTACCAAGAAAAAGTCTTTTTGTGGAAAATAAAAATTGATTATATAGAGAAAGAAAAACTGTATGAGAATGTAATAATAAAACATTACTATGAAAAACCATGAGGAAATCTAACAGATGAAAACAATTATAAGAAGTGGTGTAATCAGAAAGTAGAATGTCAAGATTTTTTTGTGGAGACTAGTAATAGATAAATTGTTATTAAAAGTAAATATGCCATATAAAAAGAAAAGTAATATAATGTTTACATTGTCAAGAAGGAGAAACTATGAAATGTGTTTTAAAAATGGGTAAAACTATGTAAATAAGATTTTTTCTAAGATATAAAAGGAGTGGATAAAGTAAACATGGATATGATTAAATGTGAATATTATAAGAATAGAAGTAAACAATACGTTAAAAGAATAAATAAAAAGTTATTTTATGTCATACTGTTTATCTGGAAGACGCTGTCCAGTTCAACTCTAACCGAAAAGCCAAAAGACACAACAACAACAATTACTGTTTATCTGGAATGAAAGAATCAATGAAATTATGTTTAATGGTAAATGAATTTTAGCAACAATATTAAGTAAAATCAGAGGTGGTTATGAGGAAAGGAGTGGAGGTCTAACAGGGATAAAAATTTTTGCATGGTTGTAAGGAAAATTATGAATATTTGTAAATATATTTGTATATCTAGATGTTTATACATTTATAAATATTTGTATATATGTAAATATGCTGTGAATGAGTTCTTTTTTGTGTATAAATAAAGGACCCCTATTCTTTTCAATAGATGCTATGGGATCTTTTACATCTGCCTGAGCTACCACTAGCTCAGGCAAATGGGACAATATCTTTTGTCAACATACAAAAGCTCTGTCCTGTTTATAAGCATTCTTACACAATATGGTAAGACAGTGCTCACAATTTTCTCCACTTGCATAAGCACAGTCCTTCATGCATGATGTATGAATAAAAACATCCCCCTTCGATTACATGTAATTCATAAAATCAAAAATATCTGCATATGGGCTAGTCTCAGTGGGATATCTTCTGGGACAACTACATACCTGTAGATGTTGTTGCAGCTGTTAGTATAGTGACTCCCCAACTCCCCTCCCTTACTACTATGTTGCTTAGCACAAAGTGCTGAGCAATCTAGCACTAGCATGAAAACAAAAACTCCTCTCAGTAACTTCACTGCATGACAGAAAGGTTTCTACTGGCAGCACTGTTTCCTATGGTGCAAGCAAACCGATAGCACACAAACCTATCCCACAACCCCCACAGAATGATACTGGTGATCTCCCACCAATAGGAGTTTCACAGCACCACCTCCCCTCATTGTAATATTACGAGTGACAGTAGCATAGGTAAAGTGGGGCAAGACGAGCAACTGCCCCTGGTGCAACTACATTTGTGGTTAAACCTGAGCACTGTAGCACTCCATGTATGGTGTAAACTGTAGCAAGCAGTTTGCTACAGTTTACAAGTAAAAAAAAATGTCTAAATGCTGAGCACTGCAGCTCTCTATGCAGGCAGGGTATAAACTGCAGCAACTGATTGCTACATTTGTAGCGAGCAGTTTGCTACAGTATATAGGAAGAGTGTTTTTAAAACTAAAACCAGAACGCTGTAATGCTCCAAGTGGACAGGGTATAAACTGTAGCAACTGTTTGCTGCAGTTCTGGCAAACAATTGCTACAGTTTATATCATGTCTATACGGAATGTTATGGTGCTCAGGTTTCAGTAAAAAAAAAATCCTTCTTATAAACTGTAGAAAACTATAACTATAAATTAAACAAATAGTTGATACTGCTTAGACCAGAAAAGGAGCACTACAGCACTCAGGTTTGACCACAAATGCAGGCAGGTTGGGGGCAGGGCACAAAAATAAGGCCTGAATGACTGAACAGGAGGGAGATGGCATTTTGCACATCTGGTTACCTGGCTGGTGTGCCAGTAAAGTTTTTTTTTTTGTTCTTCAGTGGAAGAGCTTAGGGGTGTGTGGCTGTGTAATAAGCCAGTCAAGGCATAGATGCTGATCACTTACAGCTCATTACAGTGAAGTAGCAAAGTGTTTGTTTGTTTTTTTCTCTGCACTTGAAGAGCTGAGGGGTGGGGCACTGGTTCATAGTACCATCCCAGGGCAGTGGTTGAACTAGCTACTCTTCTGATGAATGAACCTCGGTCCACTGTCAGGCTACATTGTGAAACATATTTCAAGAATCACATCTAATCATGACAGTGGAGCCCAGTGCAGCAGTGACAGGTGACAGGCACCTTAGTAAGATATGTTCCCGGGCTGTCCAACCTTTTTGGCTAGGTGGCCACTCGGGGCCACATTACCATATCCAATATGTTTCTGTCCATTCAAAACAGTTTGTTGTAGGACATACTGAGGACCAGATAAAATGCTTTGGAGGGCTGGAATTTGGCCCTAGGGCTACCTGTTGGATACCTGTTTGACCTTACTTAGTATACAGATGTAGCTATCATCTTCTGTCCTTAGCTACCTGTTACCGCTGCACTGTGTAGTACTGCCATCCAACACAGTGCTCCTCTCCATAGCAACCACAGAACCTAGAACACACCTGTACAACATCCAAGAAATCTGGATGATTGTTGTATGGTGCTATGAACAACAACAATTCATGTCTATAAATTACAACAGTTCATGGCAGGATAGTAGACACAGTGCATGCAATACTTCTTGACCTCTCAACATTCCAGATATTTGAGAAATGTCTCTAATTTTTTCTTAGACTTTTTTTCATCTCTCCTAAAACTGGAACTTATTTTGAGATGTTCTAAGCAGCAGACTGTGTCAAAGCTCTTTCCCTGTACTTGGTCTACAAACTATTGAGAGGCAGTCTAGGCCAGGCCAACAAAGCATCCTCTGATCCTGCTCTGATGGACCTGTTGCACATCTGAAAAAGCAAATAGCATCATAATTACACAATCTAGGGGCTTAAACCATGTCTGCAACATAAATATTACATGTCAGGGGGACAAGTAGGTGTCTCAGACACTACTCCTTCTCTGAAACAGGGTTCCCATTCTTGTGAAGCAGCACTGTTATTTCCTAACCTGATTCAAGTGTAACTTAGGCCACTGAATGGGGAATTGGAAATTTACCCCTGGTCTGGTACCTCTGTCTCTGTTAGACAACGGCAACCTGTAAATGCTTGACCACATATGGCCAAGCCTACATAGGATCATAGGAGGTTACTAGGCTAATGGACTTGGGGCCCTTACAATCATAGCCAAGAGTTTATCCTCAAAAAGCAACCTCAGTCAGTGCCTGTTGCCCCTGTCAAAGAGGGAAACAGGTGGAACACCTGGGACAAATTTGTGGTTACCCATCCACTCATCAAAGTTGTGCTTGAAGAGGGTCAGTGAGGTGCTCTGTTTGACAAGTATGGGAGTCTATTCTAGAGATGGGGCAGCCTCTGGGAGACAAACCTGTCTCTCCAGCAGGTTTTGTTGATGTTGCATATTAGATTCAGGCCTTTTGAGTGGGTAGTACGTGAGGAGTTAGACTTACAGATATGGAGCATCTCTAATAGGGGAGGGTCCAAGATTGTCTTGCAAGTGAGACACAGATTGCCCCTGAGCAATCTGTACAATACCAAGTAAAGTGATAATGATTTGAGCCTGTCTGCATAGGACAGGTGTTGGAGGCCATGGATTATCTTTGTGAGGTATTTCAGTAGCCTTTCCAGTTGGTGCAGATGTTTGGAGAGGTACATCCCAAACAGGGATACTCGATTATTGGTCTAATGAGGGAGGAGTACAGAAAGGTAATAACCTCCTTTTTTCTGGTTGCAATCCCTTTACTTATGACATGAACCAGGTAAAAGGCTTTTCTGATCACTGCCACCACGTGATGGTCGAATGTGAGGTCATCAGCCTGTGTGCCCAGGTCTCTTACCAAATGGTTGTGTGCTTAGGGGGTTGTAGATGATGTAGTAATCAGTAGGTGTTGTGTTTTTACCAAATGGTACGATGATATATATTTTTGCATTTAGCTTGAGGCCATGACTTTGGCACCAGTCATTAGTTGCTGTGAGACCCTCTTGCAGTATGTTAACATCATTTGGGGATTCAATGACAGTACCATGTACTCCTTAAAATAACCCAAGGATATAAAAACTTGTCAGATACATTTGGGGAGCATGGCTAGGCTTAAAATGCCCCCCCCCCCCCGGATAATTAGCCTAGTAATCACCTATGATTCTAAGTACTACCATTTAAAAAGTGCCTATATTCTGGGGCCTTTTTCTTTATTATTGTTTTGTTTTGTCCACAGATTTGGTGGCAAAAGTTTAGAGGTATGTGCACAGATTAGCACACTGTGCCTATAAGTGTCAAGGTCTATTTCTACAAGAGCACTGACAGAATAAAGGCTAGTCAGAGAGGGCCACAACAAATGGCACAGTATGAGTAAAAGTCCACATAAAAGAAATACTTATTAAGAATGGTGGGGAACTGTGAAGAATAAGAATGAATATCTTAAACATATAAAAGGCATCAACAGTAGCCAGAGGGTAGAATTTCTTACAAAATGAGATGCATGAGAACAAACACATGTAATCTTAATATCTTATTTCTCATGGCTGATTCCAGTAGATTAAACTGATGTTTCTCTACCTGCTGTGTTTTATAACAGTGTTTATGTTATCTTTCCCACTTGGTTCTCTGGTTAGATTCTTAGCTGGGTTTTTTTTTTTTGGCACAGTCTGCATGACCTCCCTGTGATTATGTGGGCTTCATCATGTGCTCCAGAGCTTTAGTCTTCTTCTGCCTTCCAAAGATCGTCATTTTAGATATCAACCATACTGTGCTTAAATGTGCATGCGACTCATGAATGAGTGGCTACAAGCCTTGGGACAGACTGCTAATTTCATTGTTTTATGCCTGTTCAGGATAGGCTCTGATTTCCCTCTTAGTCCTGAATAGGATAAAATGGTACTAAAAACAAATGAATGAGGCATTAAGTAACTTGTATAATAAACCATAATTTATATATTTATTTAACTTTACTAAACAGGGGGTGGACTGGTCCAAGGAACTTTTTCAGCCATGGCCCGTGCACCTTGGCAAAGTTAAATACATTTTTCTTATAACTATACATGAGAAACTATATATGAGAACCTAGCTACAAGTATAAAACTCTGATCCTTAAAATGGCCAGAATTAATTTGTCTCTCACCCGCTGGTAAGATTTGAAATAAGGTTGAGAGCATGTATGTTAGCCATCTTAAGGCTATGTGTTTCCCCTTTTCAGATATAATCTCTAACTATCTCCTCCTCAACCACCTTAAGGCTAAATGTTTCCCCTTCTCAGATGTAATCTCCACCTATTTCCTCCTTACCTATTAACTTCCATCCATTTCCTGTCCATACATCAGAAAAACATGTACTTGTGTGTATATAGCATTAAACAAATATCTATGTTGTTAAAATACAAAATAAGAATTCCACTGTAATTACACTTGTTTATGTATATTTAGAGCTTTACTCCCCGGGCCTCCGCTAAAAATGGACATGTATCCAGTCGGACTTTCCCAGTTAAGAAATGTAAAATAAAAAATAAATAAAATAAATTATAAGAGAATTTATGTTTCATACAAGATAATACAAATGTAGCAGCTAGATTGAAAAGCATTTTGTTGACTACACATTCATGCGCAATATTAGTAAATGTCTTATAAATAAATAGTCTGATAAATTTTTATATAAGTAATTTTGTACTTTAGTTCTGAACTTCTACTAAAATCTAAAATGTATCTTTTAATTTTGTATTTTTGCCTTGTATCCAAGTTGTGTCTGAAAAGGGTCTTTGGATCAGTCTGCCACCCATATTTTCAAAGTTCAATCTATTAGTAAAACATGAAGATAGATTTGGATGCTCAAGGAATCATACAGAAATATTTTTTCATAAACTGAATCATATATAACTAATAATCTATGTGAGGAAGTAGGTCTGTTACAATTATGAATATATAAAAGAATGAATGGAAGAGAAATAAGGCAGTTCTTAAGGGGAGAAAATAAACTGTTGTATTCTATAACTTACTCAGCAGTGTCACAATGGATCAATGACCAAGACTTCTTCCTCATGGGTCCATAGTTTGAGCCTGGCATCATGCTACTTATAAAATCATGCATGTTTTACCAATATCAGCTGTTTTTTTCTTCACTTTTCTCAGCCTTCTAAAATGTGTTGTTAGATTGACTACTCTACAATCGCTAATATATTTTAACTTTGTGGCTTTGTTTTTGACTGAAAAGGTAATACAATGAACCACTTCACTTCGATAACTAGCAAATAAACAAACTGGGCAGATTATTTTGGCCACTTTGTCCTTATCTACCACTATAGTTAACACCCCTTTGTTTAAATGGTATACATTCTTACTTGGGCAACAAAGAAGTGTGTCTGTAGCTAGCCTCCACATCTAAGCATTTCCATATTGCATCTGACTTACAAATGAAATATTCAACAATTAAATCCATACATTTAGATATGTACATCTTACAATGCTTACAATACAACAACTGCTGTAATAGTTACATTTTATTTCCAATAAAATATTGTCAGTAATGGAGTTAGGACTGTAATGAGCACACTGGTAAATTTTTAATATCGCTTATACACCAGTTTCCTTTGTCCACTGCATTAAAACATTCAGAATGAGTTCTTTTTCGACTTGTACTTATTTACTTATTTGTTTGTGCATTTATCTTGAAGCAGAGTTTATACTGTGAAGTAATATCTGATTCTGATCTTTTATTTCATTAGGAGTACACATTTCATCCAGCATACAGGAAAAAAAAAAGCAAAGGCAAAGATGTCAAAAAAGATACTTTGCCCAATCCAATGCGTTTTTCTTGGAACCCTTTTGAATAGTATAGCTTCACTAAACAATAAAGTCTATAAAAAGCTCAGAGTATATGCAAAATAAAGAAGCTGGTTGTTATAGAAACAATAACAACAGATGTTTGCAGAAGAACAAAACAAATGACAATCCGAGATTTTATCAGCTTCAGTGTAGAACAGAAATTATGTCAAACAGTCTTAGAAAATGTGATGTCAGAATATACATATTTAATGTAAAGAGCTCAATTTGCAGAACATTTTGCAAAACAATTTAGGTGTACATTTGTCAAACAGTTAGTTGTTTTAAAAAGTAGATTAAACTAAGAGAGCAGAACCTTTTTTCCTCATAAACTACAGTTTTATGAACTATTTTCTCATGTTAAACTCCAATTAAACAGCCTTAAACAGCAAAACTGCATACAATACTCCTTCTTTGGGCTGGTAAAATGTTTTCTCTAAATTCCCCCTCACCGGGCCTTTTGATCTATCTGCCATTAGGATAATACAGAGTGATATGAAGGTGCATATACATCATGGTACATAAATTACAATAGGGATGCTAACTATATGCAGAATGCACAACACCATGGTTCTGTCACAAGTCTTCTACAGGTGCTTGCATGCATTTAGCTAGTGACACACCTGTTTGCTTCTTATTGCTTAAAAAAGGAAGTGCTCAAACTCCCTCTAGCCTGATTTCTCATTTATATGTAGCCCTGCCCAAAAGTAACCCTATAAAACTATATAGCTCTATCAGAACATCCACCCAGTTCACCCTCTTACCCTAAATCTACACATCTACTCCCTAACCCTAAATTCCTTGATCTCTCACTAAACCTAAAACTCCATCTCCTCCTCCCTAAACCTAAAACTTAATTCCTGCTCCCTAGCCCTAAAACCCCCTTCCTGCTCCCTAACCCTAAACTCCCCTTCCTGCTCCCTAACCCTAAACCTCCCTTCCTGCTCTTTAACCCGGAGCATCAATGTTCATTAAAGATAAATAACACCTGCAGATTGGTTACGCATCATGATTCCTTGGATATATTTCAGGTGCAATTAACTGTTGGTAGGACACCTGTTCAAGTCATTGCCAGCTACAGGACTCCCTCCATGAATCAAGACACCCACTCTGCCTATTTGGATCTACTTGAGTCTATCAAGATACATCTGAACACCATAGTTTTGGGTGACTTTAACTACCCATCCATTTGCTGGGGAAATTAATTGTGCACAAACTCACTAGCCCAAAGGTTCCTCGACTTCATTAACTCTAATACCCTGGACCAGCTAGTTGACACCCCCACAAGGGGTGCTAACATCCTGGATCTGGTGCTTACCAATATAGAGGACCACTGTATCACCCCCATTGTGAGGTCTTCCCTGGTGAGATCTGACCATAAATCAGTCTCATTCAAAGTTACTATCATGCATGACCCCCCCCCCCCCCGGCACCAACTAAAGTAAAAAACTTCTCCAAAACAGATTATGCCTCTTATGGGATGGTATAAATAGCTTCACTGCACCTCCTCCCTCAGATAAAACTGGCAACTATGCCAAGTTCTATACAAATGCTTTATACAAACACCTAAACAACTGCATTGACTCGGCCGTACCTGATAGGACCAAAACAAACTTCAAGGAACAGCAAACCTGTCTGGTGGACAACTGCCATTAATAGGCTTTACAATAAGAGGAAGAAACTGTAGTCTGAGAGTAAAAAGGAGCAAGCCCTAAACTGGAAACACTCCTTCCTCAGCTTAAATAAGCAAATAAGACTTCATGTGAAGTCCTCCAAAGCTAACTTCAGATACAAATTAGCTTCCTCAACTAAGGTCAACCATAAGGTGTTCTTTAGTTACATCCATAACCTAAAAGAAAAGGCGCAGATTTGTGCCAAACTGGTACCACATATATACTGAGCCTGTGGACATGTTCTATGAAAACTTCACTCCCCTGTCCCCACCACACTTATCCCAAGACATCCCTACCACCCGTCCTCTACCTTCTATCTCTAAAGAGCAGGTCATGAACACCCTAAGGTCAAAAATACAGCATCCATGGGGCCTGATAATATCCCAAGGCTGTGTCCTACATGGGCTCAAACAAGAATTAGCAACGCCATTGGGTACTCTTTTCAATCATAGTCTAAGCACTGGCTTTGTCCCAGCTGAATGGAAAAAGTCCAGCATTATCCCCTCGCACAAAGGTGGTGCTTCCACTGACCCCAGGAACTATAGACCTATTACCCTGAGTAGCCTTATCTGCAAGGCCATGGAGAGAATCATCATGGACCTTATCAACAAATATATTTGTAACTTCCAAACACTTGACCCTACTCAATTTGGATTTGTCAATGGGAGATAATGCCTTTTAAACCTGGTGGACTTCTTCAAGACAGTCACCAAGACCCTTAATGATGGGAAATCTGTGCATACAGCCTACCTAGACTTAGCCAAAGCTTTTGGCACAATCCCCCACTGAGGCATAATTGACAAAATCACCCAGCTAGGTATCAACCCATGTATCATTAGATGGGTTGCTAACTAGCTCACTGATAGAACCCATGTGGTCAAAATAGGGTAATCCACCTCCAAAAGCAGACTGTAACCAATGGTGTTCCACAAGGATCAGTCCTGGAAGCTCTACTGCCTGGAATCTATTTCTCCAAAGTGCAAGCTAAAACTAAAGGTCTGTGGCTGACAAACTTTGCTGATGCTTGCAAACTGGGAGCAGTAATAGACTCTCCAAATGATGCTAACATCCTACAAAAGGGTCTTACACAAACAAATGACTGGTGCCAAAGTCATGGCCTTAGACTCAATGCAAAAAAAAAAAACAATCTATCATCATTCCTTTTGGTAAGAGTCATGTTCCTACTAACTACCACATCAATAACAACACCATAAGTATGCACTCAGTGGTGAGAGATCTGGGCAGACAGGTTGACAGCAACCTTACCTTTGATCACCATGTCGCCACAGTGGTAAGAAGGGCATTCTATATTGCTCATCTCATAAGTAAGGGCATTGCCTCAAGAAAAAAAAAGTTATAACTTCCCTGTGCTCTTCCCTCATCAAGCCAGTAATTGAGTACAATGCCCCATTTGGTATGTACCTTCCCAAGCTCCTGTAGCAATTGCAGAGACCACAAAGGTTCCTCACAAGGAAAATTCAATGTCTTCAGCATCTGTCCTATGAGGATCATCTGAAATCACTGTCACTTTATTCTGTTTCATACAGACTACTCAGAGGTGATTTCTGCCTTGCATATAAGGTCATCTTTGACCATTCATTACTGGAAATGCTGCATATCCATAAGTCAAATGGTACATGGGTTACTCACTCTAATGGCTTTACCCTGGTATGTGACATTAATAGAACCTACCGGAGGGACAAATTTGTCTACCAGAGGTTACCTCACCTTTGGAAAAGACTCCCGCTCTGCTTAATGTCAAGCAGAGCACCTCATTGGCCCTCTTCAAATGCAATCTAGATAACTGGATGGGTAACCATAAATTCACCCCAGTGGTTCCACCTATGTCCTTCTTGGACAGGGGTGATAGGTGCTGATCATGGAAATAAGGGCAAAACTTGGCTAGGCTTGTGAGGGCCCTAGGGCAGTGATGGAGAACCTTTTGGGCTTGACGTGCCAAAAATTCGGAAAATGCCCTAACTTGACTCTGCTGGTGTCACCCCCCCCCCCCCCAACAGAAGAGAAACAATTCTTTACATAGCAATAAGTAAACTAGAAAAAAAGCCGGTATTTACACTTACTAAATAATGCAAATACATCATTATAGAATAGACAAGGTGGGATAGAACAATATGACCAATTTACACATGAAACGGGAGGGGTAACAAAATGAAGCTGCTACTGCCTTTTATATGTCATGACTAAGGGGTGGACTTGTGGCTGTAAACAAAGACTGCTATCACATTTTAATCTGGTATTTTCTAAGTAAAAACATTGTGTTTTATTTAAGACAACTACAACAAACTAGACAAAAAGCAGGAAAGAAAACTTCAGTTGTGTAACTTTTCAGTTCACTTTAAGAAGAAATCAAGCAAAGACAGTAAGAGAAACATGGGAGCCAACATGTCTAAGAGCACACTGAGTAGAAATAAGGCAGCCAGAGTCAATACAGTAGAAAAGTGTATAACAGAAAATGTCGGTAGGTATATCTCGTGCATCACGGTAGGTAATGAATGTAATACAAAAAATATAGGACAACAGCTGAGAAGATAGCTAGATAGAAAACATGTGTCACTGCCTGAACATAACCACTGATGATACAAATGAATCCTCCATATTACTTCAAATGCAGTGTCATTTAAAATATCCATTTACTATATAACGCTATGAAGGAAGCGATTATAAATGGAACTATAATATGAGTCAAAAATCTGGACAGTTGAGTGTTGTGCCTTCTGACTACTTGGAATGATATGCTTTTACATATGATTACCATTTTCTGAAATATTAAAGAAATAAGCTTTCACAACAAACAACCAAGCCAAGGAAACTCTACAACAATAAATATTTTTAAGCGCTTTACGTGGATCATATACTGTCCCAGCATTGCTTCTGAATCCAACCGGAAAGCCATCTCTGCTATACCTTGATTTGGTATTACACTGATCCACTGTGCAATGCAATTTCTTTCAGAATCCTAAAGGAGTTAAGAAAAGCATGACCCAGTGTTTGTATCTTATACCAGAATTCTGGCTGTCAGAAACAGACTTCCAGCAACCCATGCAATTTTTCAAGCTAAAAAGGACAATTTAATTGCTGGCAAAACAGCAGTCAGTAAATCTGTGAATTCACAGATATACCTGTAAATACATTTATATTTTACTTATTTATTTTTTGAAGTTCCATATTAAATTAAAGGGACAAAAGCAGTTAAAAATATTTATCGTTGCAGAGTTTCCTTGGCTGAACTTTTTGGTTGTTCGTGTGAAGTTTTTTTTAACACTGCTTTGTATTTTTTAAATAAGCTTTCACAACTTACATTGTTTTCTTACTGAGATTAGAGAGGTGATGATACTGCCGCCAGTATTATAGTGAAGTTTGAAGTGGACTGGACAGACTTCCTGCGCATGCCACAGACACAACGTTCCTGTCTAAGCAACACTAAAGATAACAATCATGAGGTGCGGAATTTCAGGTTCTGTCTCTGGAGCTCTGCTGAATGTGTGCCGATTGGTTACCTCAGCTTGCAGTTCAACCAATCAGCTTTAAGAAAGGTTACCTCAGCTTGCAAATTAACCAATCTACTTCAAGAAAGTTGTAAACAACATAGAATTCCAGGTTTACATTGTAAACTCTGGACATCCAGACAAAGCCCTTTATTTCTGGACAATCCGGAAAAAAATGGACAGGTGTTCATTAAGTTTATTTGGTAACTCAGCGTGTCACTGAAAACATCATAGCATGTCACCATTGACACACGTCAGGTTCACCATCGCTACTCTAGGGTCATTAACTTAGTAACCTCCTATGATCCTATGAACTCCCCTTCCTGCTCCCTAACCTTAAAACCCCCTTCCTCCTCCCTAACCCTAAATTCCCCTTCCTGTTCCCACAACATGGATGCTGCCCAAACTCATATTCAAGTCATAGCATGAGCATCAACCTACATGAGTTAGAAGGCACTCAAATCCCTGGTATCAAGACAGTGGTTTTCAAGGGCTTGGAACTCAAGTGCCTATAGGGCTCCCTACTGTCACATACATGCACCATTTAGTCATTCATTTTGGAATGCAAATAAAGCTTTTACTGCAGTTATTTCAAACAAATAAATCTGGATTGCTTTCCAGCTCCTTAAAATTAATTTTTGCATAGCATTAAAAGCATTTCTGTACTGTATCTGATCTTAATGCATAGAACAATAGCTAAAACATCTTTAATTCAAGAACTTATGGTAAAATTGCTGCAACTCCCATAAAAGAAACTAACTTGGTTGTTATTTAAGCAATAACCCACAAGTGGGTGTGTGTATATCAGGATGTACCCATGGCTGGTGTGGTTTGATCATGAGGCAAAGCTTGAGTGATTAAACACTGTGGGTAAATCCTGATATACCCACACCCAAGAGTGGGTTATTACTATTTTGCAATGACATTATTTAAAAAAGAAATTGCTTTCCTTTCTTAAATAATCAGTCCCCAATCCTTCAAAGCACCAGTCTCGTCCTGTCTACTATAAAAGAGAGCAACCATAAAGACCAGCCAGCAAAAAGGAGGAATCTCTGATCAGATACAGGCAAAAATGACAGCAAAGAGCAAAAATCATCAGGCTTAGGCAAAAAAAAAAAAAGGTGCACTCAGATCATCTAGGGAAAATTGAGAAAAAATTGATAAGAACACTAGGATAATCACAGTTTCCCAAAATTGGAAAAATTAGTCCAAAACAGAATAAAAAATTAGTCAGGAAAACAACCAAAATGACAAAAATACACCAAGCCCACGGAGACATCAATCTGAAGAGGTCAATCTCAAGCCCCCCCCCTCCCCAACCCCCAAACATCTCATAACCCCAGTCCCTGCCCCCCTGACCATCTCAAATGCAATGTATCATCGCCTCTCCAACAAAAAAACAGTCCTCAATGGGACCAGATGGTGTCCCCAAGGCTAGTCGAACTCCAAGAACCAATAAAACCCAAAAGAACGCTACTGTTATCTTGTAGAATTTACAGAAATAAACGCCCACTAAAAAATCAGTCACACAGGTGGTCCTCTACATCAAAGGTGGAAAAAGGTGGTGAAGCAAAACTACCAGCTGACTAAGCCTGACATAAAGCTATAGCCCTGGAAACTATAAGAAAATAAGCCTGACTAGCTTGGTCTGCAAAGCTATGGGTGGATATTCTCCCACACAGACCTACCTTTCTACCCACTTTGGCCAGATTAAGGCCCGGAAAACCTGGTGGATTTGGCAGAATTCCTCCATGAAGGCCGAGGTGGATCAGGTGGAGTACAACCTCCAGGAACCTGGCGAAAAGCCTACCTACTCGGCCCCCATAGATACTCTATACAAGCAAATATAAACCTTCAAAGCCATATGATAACTCTGCACAAGCTGCAGCTTGAAAATAAACCCCAGAGAAACTATGCCTGTTGGACTCCAAACCCAGTGTGCATCCGTTCCGTCCCAAAGTCCACTGAGGAATCGTCTCAGTCTCATATATATATTTCTTAAGTTTAAGTTATATCCAGTCGGAGGACGGACACTGGTTGGGATGGATGACTGACCAAGTGATAGATGACTGCAAACCCACTGTGGACGACCAACTCCAAATGACCTCAAACTGGACACCAGAATATGCTCTCCAGAGCCATGCCACTGCCCTGGCCTCAAGCAAAGCAGCCAAAAAACAACAAAAAAAAACTCAATGCAAAAGAATTAAACAAAAGTGCCACACATAGGTACCATAAGGTGGTAAGAAGAACAAAGTGGTAATCCATAGGATTAGGAACTCCATATTGATTTGGCAACCACGTGGGCATAGCCCAAGCCAATTTTAGCAAGGCCAAAGAAATTATATTTAGGATCTAATCAAGATCAGGGAGGTTCTTGATCCACGTCTCATTGCATCCTCCTCATCGTTTCATCAGGTGAGTACAATGCCTTTTGCTACATGGTACCCTTTACACAGTAGGTACCAGCAACTGACACCAAAAGTAACAGACCCACCCCCAAAGTAAAAGACCCCAGGACCACATACCATCAAGCTCCCATAAAGAAACGGTTGAGCTCTACTCAGTGAACTGCCGCCTGTTCCTGCGGCTGCACAAGCTGTCTATGCAGCCTGGTAACGATCCCAAAACCAAAAATGAAAAAATCAAATCCCATGAGCATCAGAGAGAAAATTCGAGAGCACTCGAGACTTGAAACTCAGCACGACAAATAAAATAGGACAGGGGGAAGATTCATTCCTTTCACTCTCTAGGCTCCTGGAATAAAATCCCAAATCCCAGTCCCAGAGTCCCACATTGACTCTCTTTCTTGATGAGTGGATGATGGATGGGGAGATCGTAGGTTTACCTCCGGCATCACCTCTGTGTCTGTGTTACACAGGCACACAATATACTAACAAAAAAATATAGCAAAATTAATAAAAAAATGGGTGGCGAAAGCCAACACACACTCTGCTTAGGCTTAAAAATGCTAGGGGGGCAGATAGCCTAGTATGAACCTATGAACCTATGAACCTATAACATCTTTGTATAACAGTGTTGTAGTGTCCCTCCACTTTGTTTCCTGTTCTTTTGTGTTTTTTAATGTACTGCGCATGTGTATGCAAGTTCCATTTCCACACTTGCACAGTACATTGACTGGTGTTATTGAAGACAAGCAACAGAGAAAAGAGACTCTCCATTGCATTTTTATTTTATTTTATTTTGGTGTTGTTGAAAAAAGAGAATCTCCATTGTGGTTTTATGTGGAAAAAATTAAACTATGAGGCAAAAATCTGGTCATTCTGAGAAGATCTGGACAGTTGAGAGGTACAAAAGTCTAATGAGATTTATGGAGGGACAGCACAAAAAAAGAAGGAAAATCAGGTACATTTCTGTTTTTTAATTTTGAGAATGTACCTGATGTTTCTTCTGTTTTGCATTGCCCCTCATTAACATATTCCAATAGAAAAGGCTGGCTGCTCAATGGTACGTTAATGGCCAGACATTTTTATTGGCATATGCTCGATTTACAATGGGCACACTGATTTGGCTGTACAATCAGCGTTCTTGTTTTGAACAACAATCTCCCATCATTGTATAATTTCCTTGATAATACTTACACAGAGACACACTTCATAAGCATATAAAGAAGTGTGCCTGTGTCTAGCCTCTACATGTAAGGCATTGATCATTATCTTAAGGCCAGTATAAAAGAACATCTCCTAGAACCATTATAAAATCATCGAGTTCAAAAAACTGATTGCATTATGTCGACAAAAGGGTAAATAATTACTGGTCCTATTCCAGACAACATTCTAAAAGAACACCTATTTTATGCAGACCTGCTTCTGATATTAGAATATTAGTTAGACTCCCGGAACACTCCTTTTATTCACTCAATCTTTCTTTGGAAAACCACCTGACCCACTTCAGACTGGGACTCACTAGGCACAAGGCAGAGTATCTATTCCTGAATGGGGTGCCAGACCATTACAGGATGCACACATGCATTTATTCTCACACGGTATGTGCACATATAGGTAATTCAAAGGAATGCTGATTAATCTACTGTATAACTTTGATATGTGGGAGCTATTAAACTCTTACAATGGCATTAAGGGAAAGTAGCGTAAGGAAAACATTTTTAATTTTCTATCACTATTCCTTTGACATATGTCTTTGAAACAGACTTTGGCCATACTAAGGAGAATGAAACTTGTGCCATCACACATGCAAAGTTTAACTTAGTGTTTTGAAGAACAGGATAAGTGCAGAACTGGTTAAGCAAGTGCATTTTTTCTCCAAAAGCACCAGTTAAAATATCCCCAAGACACTTGCCAGTGTGTGTTTAGGGTCTGTATTAAATCAGCGAATGTTGACTTATTGATCCCATGTAATCAAAAGCTTACAATCCTGAACACTTAGAACAGCGATTTTTTTCCCAAAAAAGAAAAAAAAACCTTTAAAACATTACATAAAGTGGGGGGGGGCTGTGCCCCCCACACCCCCCTACTTAAATATACCAACTCCGAAATCACACTACAGTGACGAAAATGGCAAAATAATGAAGGCGGCCAAGCGATTTCTTTCCCAGGGAAAGAATTCGCTCATATGCCGTTTCTGTATTTTGCTGTTTCGTGCTTTCAAGTTCGATCAAGACACATTCGAAAGAATGCATCTTTGATCATATAAGAGGGAACCTGTGTTTATTATGGTTAGCTTAAGATTTCAAGAAGTGTGGGAAGTAGCAGTGGAGCTGCATGGGTGCCTATATTACATAATCGAACTTTTAAAAGTTTGAACGTCATATGGTCGACACCATATGATCAAACTTTTAAAAGTTTGAAAATGTAATAAAAAAATAAACCAAAGAAAAAACCTACCTGAACAGTTTAAGCAGGGGGCAAGCCCCCCTGCGCCTCCCACACCCCCCTCTTTAAATATACCAACTTTTTAGATCGCACTACAGTGCAGAAAAGAGAAATCTTCTCATTCCGCACTGTACGGAGATCTCCGTTGAAAGGTTCGAACTTTTAGAAGTTCGATTATGTGGTGTTGACCAGGTCCACTTTTAAATGTCGAAATACCAAAATCTCGAGTTTTGAGATACCGAACTCAAAACATCGAGGTTTTGGTATCTAAAAGGATGTTTTTGCAAGGGGGGGGCAAGCCTTTCGACCATATGACGTTCTAACTTTTAAGAGTTCAAGAACGTGATATAGACCCGATGCATGGGGATTTGTCTCATACTTTCTCTGTTTGTCACTCTCATGCCATATTGCGTTTATTATTCTTGCAGTGTAGCAGAACAGAGATGTAGTTTTACATGGAGAATGATATGCCCTATCCTGTGTAAGTTATTAAAGCCATGAAGAATTTTTGCCATCTTTTTCCTGTACAGTATGATAGCTATGAATCTTCTCCACAGCGTCTTCTCTCCCACAAAAAAGTAAAAACAAGTTCTTATTATCCCCATGAAACAGAACAGATGAATCTTATGTGAGCACTTGCCTACAAAAAGTACCCTAGGTATAAATGTGTCTACCTTGAAAAGACAGACATTTTTGTCATAAGGTTAAATGAACATCCTTCTGCCTTTGTGGGTCCTGTGAACATTATTCCAAAATAATTCACAGCTGTTTTTCTATTGAAGCATTTTTCATTATACTTTGGGCAATCCCATAATATTTAATAATTCTGGAATCTATACAGCAGGCAGATAAAATACACTTTCTGGTAGTGGTGAGTTCAGTGATGTCACCTAGGTCTTTAATATGCAAAACATCGACCATTTTAAGAAAAAAAAAAACAACAACCTCCTAAGCATAAGTAAGTGAAGAACTAAGAATGTCAAAGTTAACTCCGCACTACACACAGGCACACAAAAACTTCACAAATGAAATCTAGGGTTGTTTTGAGATGACTAATAAAATGACTGATAACATAAAAGATTGGGAGGAGAGATGAAGCAGCACTTGTGGGTATCATTCAGGAGAGGGAAATGCTAGTGTGGTGCTGCAGTGAGTCTGATCCAACAGGTTGCACAATCATTTCAAATTCAAATGGGGTGTAAAAGTAGTAAGTCAAACTTTCCATGGTGGTTACCAGACTTTACCAAATCTTTTCTACATTAGCAGTTACGAAGTAGAGATTGATTTATCTGGATAATTATAAAGGTACATTTCTGATACATGTCCCATGCTGATATATCACACCCTTTCCACGTGTTCTGCTTTATGAACTGCATGGACTAGGCTGCTGGTGATTTGATTTATTTTTTCACATCTTGATTTAGCAAAAAGATAAGTTGATGGTTCTTCCTCACAGTATCATTCTTATATTTAAAACTAGAGTAATATACATCTTGTACATACAGGGATCAAACTGACCCTTTCTGGTCCTCTCCCAGCCAATAAAATTGTTTTTTTTAATAGAAAGAGAATCCCACTCCATATTTAAAGTCATGTATGAGTTAGGGATGGTGAGTAAATCAAAGTGCATATTTGTAGAAGGCCATATGGCTAAGCAGTAAAGATTTGTGTTATGGTTAGTAAGTGTCTGGCCTGCTTAACAGCTGGAGTTTCATGATTTCAATCACATAAATGATATGAGGCTTAGAGATGATTATTTCTGGGGGTTTCATGGCCATAAGTCTCCCTGAGATTGCAAGACAGTAGCTCTTGGTCTGTAAAATGTTTGCTTTTCTTTGTTGATTCACTGATTGTTCATAATAGGTGTGCAACTTTCAGAGTTCTGTCACTCATTAACAGCAGGAAACAGGAGATTCTATAGGAATAAAATATCTTCTGTTAAGGCTTCACCTTGTGTTGCTTCTCCGAGTCATTTCTAGAACATAGTCATAAGCAGGAGTCCCTTGATGCATAACTTAATGTTTTACCATGATCTGCCTTCAGACTTTGGATCTCATTTTCCTTATAACTGCCAATATGATACATTTCTGAATGTGTTCCATTTCCCAGGAACCCATATCAAACTATTTTTGATTCAGGGCATCCTATCTTCTCAGCCTTAGGAATGCAGAATCATTATCCTCATTGATGTTGAATGGCCAGAGGTACACAATGGAAGGAAAATGTCAAAACAGCATTAATGCAGCTAAACGACTCGTTTAACCTGCAGCATGCCCAATGCATGAACATGTGGAATGCAAAGTTCCATAACTGAGACAAAAAAAAATCAAAAAAACAAAAAGAAAACTCCACACAGCTTTAATTCCAAAGGTGAACATCAGCTCTACTATGGCCTTTTGAGCTGTGGTGGATGTGAGTAACGATTTATTGGCTTGTTAACTAGGTAAAGTGGGCTGGTACAAAGTGTCAGCCATGATGTAAAAGACAGTAAATGTGATATCAGCACAAGCACATCTTTAATATGCAAAACAGCATGACATCATACATTATTTACATCTACGTCACACAATGGGAAAGAAAATAATTTCAGTGTTGTAACCAGTCCTTTAGCTGCATACAATTTAGCATTAGAGCGTGGATTACTTACATGTGGTTTGGTGTGGGACACAAAGTAAGGTAAGGAGAATGAGATTTATGTGGACTCACTGAAAGTAGTTTCATCAAACAGAAACAATTTAAAAAATATTCACCAAAACTACATTCAGCAAACATTTGAGGAGATGCCCAATGCCCTCGAAATTACATGCTTGTACAACAATGGAGAAAGAGGTAAACTCCGCTGTTGGTAAAAGTAGTTTCAAAGAACATATTTTAATCTTTTCACATTTGGTGAAACTACCTGGAAACGTGACACAGTCCCAATGATTGAACTGAACTGAAAGGCTCTTATATATATATATATCCTTTCTCATACGGAGTACACTAAGTTTGCACAAGCTGTATTCAAGAGCATCTCCATACTTTTTGTCCCTTCCAGTCACTCAGAAAGATTATACTAAGTGTACTTATAGTCTACATTTTCTGGTAATCTTTGTGAATCCACTTCGATATTTAAGGCTGCAGGAAAATCAGTAGGAAAACTAAAATTAGGAGGAAGAAGGTGAGAGTTTTGGTTGTGTCTATTCAATCAGAACGGTGTACACTTAGTGTAGGTATTAATGAATCCCAGGGAAACTGTGATAGTTCTACATGAATGCAGCATACAGTTAAACTGTCCTTCAAAATGAGGCCTTCCTCAGCATGTTGGCACATTCCCTAGCAAACATATACACCAAACATGAAAAAATATCATAATTTTTATAACCTAAGTCATAAACAAATTGTAATATCTGTACGTGTGCAACACACAGTTAAACTTCTTTCACCACGTTACAAGTATGGACGGCGTCTTCAAATGAGGCCCCACTCAGCACATGGACATGTTTCCTAGCAGAGCTGTACACTGAAATATGTAAAAATATCAGTTTTCATAATCTAAGTCATAAACAAACTGTCATATCTGTACATGCATTCAGCATACAGCTATAGTCCTGTTACCATGTTGTAAGTATGGATGACATCTTCAAAACAAGATGTTACTCAGCATCCTGACATTTGCCTAACAGAGTTATCCTACCTAGTATGAGAATTAGTCAAAGTAGTAAACAATTTAATAGACTTTTCCTTACCACAGTGGTTGTACTTGATCATGGCATTTAGATATCCATTTTTTTATCTATCCGTGGGCATTACGTGCATGTTGCCAGTATATCCTGGATTGCTGCTGTTATGGAGATCAGTCAAGAACAGATCAATATAATTTTTGTTTAGGTGAACTACATCACTTCTGAAACGGTGAACATCTTCTGCGGTGATGCTGTTATGGCTGATTATTGATCCACCAGATGTGTACATCAAACTACGTGCTGGAAAAGTATGATGTCAGAGCATACAAAATGGCAGTAAGACCACCACTACTGCATCTTTCAAAAATCACCTTGCTTTGAAACTTTAGTACTTTGAGTGGATGAGTGATGACACCATTCCTTCAAACATGAAACACAAGGATGTTAGGCCCAGGGTAGATGTAACGCTTCTCATCCAACAATTGTAGGAGTCCACCCCAATGCGTCCCTCTTCTTGCAATCCAGTGTACCTTCACACTAGATGCGGAGAAGCTCAAATTGCAGCATTTATCACTTCTAGTGGCATGGCTGATTGTAAGAATGACCAGACACCCACACTCTAACTTGTTCTTCCACTCGTGAAGCCATGTCAGTCTGTCACTAAGTAGAAGCACCTGCACAGTGTCTCTCTGTGTGTATATATATATATATATATATATATATATATATATGTGTGTGTGTGTGTGTGTGTGTGTGTGTATGCATAATATGAATTACCTTGTTGCCATTTGGAATATTCACTCCTATCCACAGGGTTATTCATCTTTTGCATATAAAAATGTTTGTTACTTGCAATGATGCAGAGATACATACCTACCAACCAGCAAGAATAAAACAACATGCACAGTCTATCAGAATGACAGTAGGTACAGATCACTGTAAAGGGAAACATTCAGGCCATGACCTATTAAATACATTTACACAAGGGATAGTGACAGAAGGCTACAAAAAGGGCTTGTGTAAAGAAAAAAGCAGACCGCCACTCTACTAATTTACCCAGGACAGGCATGGGGCTTAAGTGACAATGAAGGCCATCCGAAGTGTCCCCTACCTGTGCTGGCTGCCTACTCGGACTCCAAGACTGGCGCTGCTTCACAACTCTCTTCAGTTTCAGCGGTCTGCCTTACCTCTACTTTTTCTGTTTGTATGTGTCCTTTCAGGAAAAGAAAGAAGGAATCAGAAGGTGAAACGGACATTATGTGTTTTGCCCTGACCCAAATCCTTTTTCCTGAAGGGAGACCGATGGGGCTACAAAAAGGACACATGTAGAAAAAAAAAAGCTTTGTCTTTGATTTTTCTGTTTACGTGTCCTATCAAGAACATCAAAAAAATTTGGGAAGAAATCACTAAATTTCTAAAAGTTTTTTTTTCAGATTCCTTTGTACTAACAAAATCTCTAATTTTTTAATGTTAATGAAAATACAGAAATGAATAAAAAAGATTTATATCTTGTTTGGACTATACTTGCAGTAGCAAGGAAATGTGTAACGAGAAAATGGAAGTCATCTCATGAACCCACTTTTGTAGAATTCCTGAAACTGATGGAAGAAACAGGACTACTGAAAATTAAAGTAAAAGAGCTGACAATCACTTCTAAAACATGGATCAACAGTCCTTGGGACAAAATTCATTCCCTTATTGAGACATTAAAAATGAACATTGACTCTTAATGAGTAACCTAAATAATTTCAAAGAATGTTTTTTCCTCTCTATTCTCTTATTTTTTTTTCTCTCTTCTTGTTCAGGCCATTTGTAAATATTGTATATAGAATGTTATAATATTTTATCTAGACAGATGAATGTAAGTCTAACTATTGCTATATTTGGAAAATAAACATTTCTTAAAAAAAAAGAATTAAAAAAATACATTAGAAGGGAAAACTCACCTCATATATCTTGCCCTGACTGAAATATCTTTCCTGAAGAGACAGTGACAGAAGGGCAATGCAAAAGGCACATATGAAGAGAAAAGGCTTATCTCTGCTTTTTCTGTTTGCATGTGTCTTTTCAGGAATGGAAAGAAGGCACCACAGGGGGAAACAACTAAAATCTATTTTCCTGGCCTAAATACCTTTCCTTAAGTGACAGTGACATTGGGCAACAGAAAGGGCACTCTGCTTTTTCTGTTTGCATGTGTCTCATGTTTGTTTTGACCTAATTACACCACACATATCCAAGACAACAGCACAGGGAAACTGAGCTGAAGAATCTTCAAATATCCTACTTCCATCCTGGATAATCCTAAGAAGGAAGGTATCTAGGTATGAGTATATAACTTTATTTCTGTCTGCCATGGCATACAGTACATCTTTGCAGACAGCAATCTGCTAGACCTCTGTGGCCATGACACTCACCAAAGCATTCAACACACAGGTTGATTTCACATGTCAGGCATCCCCATTAATGCTCAGCACATTTGCCCTTACTGGCACAGTTTCTGCTTCTTGATTTCTACCATTTCACTGGGAAGTATGATCCAGGCTCAAATAAGCTCACAGGCTCTGGGACAGTAATCTCAGTGTACCTCTTCCTCTTCTTGTAACTGGCAATGAGGTGCAGCTTCGGGTTACTTCAAAACTACAAGTGTTGCAGGAATAATGCATCCAGTGCATAACACTGGATGGTGGCTGTTACTTTCACAAAACATAATGAAATCTTTCACTTGGGCCACATTCCACAAGAACCAGAATATGTACAGCCACCTTTCCTTGTGGTTGGGTACTGTGCCCTGAGCTGATTTGCTCGATCCATCCCATTCATGTAACTGTTGTACATGCTTATAACTGGTGGATATTGCACTGATCCCCATTCATGTAACTGTTGTACATGCTTATAACTGGTGGATATTGCACTGATCCCCATTCATGTAACTGTTGTACATGCTTATAACTGGTGGATATTGCACTGATGCCCATTCATGTAACTGTTGTACATGCTTATAACTGGTGGATATATTCATGTAACTGTTGTACATGCTTATAACTGGTGCATATTGGACTCATGCCCATTCATGTAACTGATTCATGTAACTGTTGTACATGCTTATAACTGGTGGATATTGCACTGATCCCCATTCATGTAACTGTTGTACATGCTTATAACTGGTGGATATTGCACTGATCCCCATTCATGTAACTGTTGTACATGCTTATAACTGGTGGATATTGCACTGATCCCCATTCATGTAACTGTTGTACATGCTTATAACTGGTGGATATTGCACTGATCCCCATTCATGTAACTGTTGTACATGCTTATAAATGATGGATATTGCACTGATGCCCATTCATGTAACTGTTGTACATGCTTATAACTGGTGGATATTGCACTGATGCCCATTCATGTAACTGTTGTACATGCTTATAACTGGTGGATATTGCACTGATGCCCATTCATGTAACTGTTGTACATGCTTATAACTGGTGGATATTGCACTGATCCCCATTCATGTAACTGTTGTACATGCTTATAACTGGTGGAATGGATATTGCACTGATGCCCATTCATGTAACTGTTGTACATGCTTATAACTGGTGGATATTGCACTGATGCCCATTCATGTAACTGTCATGCTTATAACTGGTGGATATTGCACTGATCCCCATTCATGTAACTGTTGTACATGCTTATAACTGGTGGCATTCATGTAACTGTTGTACATGCTTATAACTGGTGGATATTGCACTGATCCCCATTCATGTAACTGTTGTACATGCTTATAACTGGTGGATATTGCACTGATCCCCATTCATGTAACTGTTGTACATGCTTATAACTGGTGGATATTGCACTGATCCCCATTCATGTAACTGTTGTACATGCTTATAACTGATGGATATTGCACTGATGCCCATTCATGTAACTGTTGTACATGCTTATAACTGATGGATATTGCACTGATGCCCATTCATGTAACTGTTGTACATGCTTATAACTGGTGGATATTGCACTGATCCCCATTCATGTAATTGTTGTACATGCTTATAACTGGTGGATATTGCACTGATCCCCATTCATGTAACTGTTGTACATGCTTATAACTGGTGGATATTGCACTGATGCCCATTCATGTAACTGTTGTACATGCTTATAACTGGTGGATATTGCACTGATCCCCATTCATGTAACTGTTGTACATGCCTATAACTGGTGGATATTGCACTGATGCCCATTCATGTAACTGTTATACATGCTTATAACTGGTGGATATTGCACTGATGCCCTTGTTCCATTATGCTTGATTGACAGCAGAAATACTGGGCTGTTATCCCTCCATTCAATAGCCAACAGAACTGCATGTAGAACCCTCAAAGTTCTTTACCAGTGCTCCATTTGTTGGATGTTAGAGGGCATCCTGACCTATTCGTCAACATGGTTCTACAGCAGTACAGACCTTCTTGTAGTGATTGCTGTGTCAGAGGGACAAAACTAAATAAGTTATCAAAGTAAATGTGATGCTTCTTACCTATCAGTCCCCTAGCTAAGTCAATCACAACTCTGTGTGCCAGCCTGACCTCAGTATACTGATCTGCTGTTCCATTGTCCACCTGGAATTCATGTATATAATCCCTGTGAGAGTCTGCCAGCACCCATACCGTAATTACAAAGACATATATCTGGAGCATTTCTCCCCAAGCCTCCGCTGAAATTGGCTTCATTCCAAGTCAGACTTTCCCAGTAAATAAATGTTAAATAAATAAATAAATGCTATACTTCTCTGTCTTACCCAGCATAAATTCCCCAAATGACAAACATTCAAAGAAGTGATTCGTGGTTTTGTCTACTGCTAACTCAGTTGTCATGATGCACATTGCACTGTTTCCTACATGCGCAAAGTATGGCATCCAATATGGGTTGTACAAGGTGCATGTCATGACCCATGGAGCCCTGAGGTAGACTCAAGTGGTTGCTGTTACAGTGAAAATGCTGCCAAAGTTTTTCAAACCTCTCTCGGGTCATATAGTCAGCTATTGAGAAATGGGGTTTATACTGTAACATCGAAGTCTCAAATCTTCGAATGCTACAATATAGAAACCACTACATCAAAAGCAGAAAATAGCTAAGCTGTGGAACATCGAAATCTTGCCTAGAGCAAGATTTACTGTGATGCAATAGTTACTGACCTTAGGGTTAGGGAGCGGGTTAAGGTAAGTGGATAGGTAGTACAGTATGTATGGTTTAGTGTAGGGTTACAGGTAGGGTTTTGTAAAGTGTATGTGTGTGTATTATTTAGTTTATTTAGGTATAGCTCCTTAGGGTAAGTATGGCTGCCACACCTCCAAAAGAGCTAGCATGCCCAAACTGATAAACCAAATAAAAAAGCCAGCACTCAGAGGCGAATAAATATTTTCATGAGAATTAGGAGAATATATTCTGCAGTCATTGATTTTCAGAATGCCAGGCATGATCTTGAGGGTAGATTTATTGACAGGGGTTATAGGAAATCAGTAGTACAAAGGGCCAGTGATTGGGCGACCAATTGTGAGAGATCCAGTTTAATTGAGTATAAAGCTAAAACTAAAGAGGACGGATTGGGGGCCATGAGATTAGTTACACCATTTGGTAGCAATATTCATTTATTAAAGGATGTAGTCAACAAACATTGGAATATTCTTTGGGCTAATGTAGAGCTGATCAATGTTTTCCAACTAGATGCCAATTCTCCTTTAGGAAGGGAAGAACACTTATGTCTTATTTTGCTCACTACAAAAATACTTTTTTAGATTATGTAAATCAACATCAGCTTACTCTAATGGGAGATAGGCTTGTTGGCTCGCATCCTTGTGGACATTGCAGTTTGTGTAAAAATATGTTCAAAACTACATGTTTTAGCAGTAAAAACACTGGTCAAATCTTTGACATTCAATTGACTGGGTAGTGTATTTGGTTACTTGCCAATGTTCTGCCTTTTATGTAGGGCAGACTTCTAGGCAACTAAGGAGTCACATTTTGGAACATCTGAGTGACTTATGACATAATAAAATGACCAATGCATTGTAGAGACACTGTCAGTCACACAAAACTGCCACTTTTGGATTTGTCATTATTGACCAGGTTAAGGGAAATAGATCAACAAAACAGGGTTGGCACACTATATTAACTCAAAAGGAAAGAAAATGGATTATTAAGTTGGGCGCCCTATTTCATCCAGGGCTTAATGATAAATTATGAGGGTTTTTCTCACTTATAATTTTTATTACTAACTTTATATGTAGCAACAGGTTATCGGTGTAAGGTTAGTTATACATTTGACATTATAAACATATTGCTCATTTTGTTTAAATGCTTTATATGTATTTGGAGGCTTAATTAGTGAAATGGGGGAAGTGATGTCATAATTGGGGATATATAATATGTATAAATACTGTTCCTTAATTGTGAATGTAACATCATTGAAGAAGGTTTGATGCCGAAACCGGTCTGAATGAAGGAAGGGAAGGAATAAAATATTTATTCACCTCTGAGTCCTGGCTTTTTTATTTGGTTTATAAGTATGGTTGCCACCCATCCCATTGTCAGAGGGACACTCATGGGTTAAGCCACCTTATCCCCTTGCCCACTGTATCAAGTAGTGCACCCTGAAAAGTCCCGCTTTTGCGATCACACTGAATTGCCGTGGAAAAGTCGCAATTATTCCGGCTTTTTCACGGCAATTCAGTTATGTCACCAACCCAGACCTGCAGGCAAAGCTGCTGCCTGTTAGGTCTGGGTGCTTTAATTCATGCAGCAATTGGCTGCAATTCACGAAAGGGGTGGTGATTGGCACAGGAAGAGTCCTGCAAAGATCGAGGCTGTAGGAGCGCTTTGTTTTAAGCACTTCTACAGCCACTAAAAAAACGACCAAGATTTTTTTTTTTTTTATAACAAGTGATCCAGCCAGCCATCCTCCTCCATCCAGCCAGCCATCCTCCTCCTCCAGCCAGCCAGCCATCCTCCTCCATCCATCCAGCCAGCCAGCCAGCCAGCCAGCCATCCTCCTCCTCCAGTCATCCATCCAGTCAGCCAGCCAGCCATCCTCCTCCAGCCAGTCATCCATCCAGCCAGGCATCCATTCATCAAGCCATCCATCCAGCAGCTACTCCCACCAACCAGCTAGCCACTCCAGCCAGCCATCCATCCAGCCCCCAGCCATTCATGCAGCCAGCCATCCATCCATTCATGCAGCCAGACATCCATCCAGCCATGCATCCATTCATTCAGACATCCATCCATCAAGCCATCCATCCAGCTGCTACTCCCACCAACCAGCTAGCCACTCCAGCAGCCATCCGTCATACACATAACAGCATCTCCTTCACCACTCTGGTGGTGACATCATGGTAGAGGGTGTGACCAGTGTCATATTGGCCACACCCCCATGTCCCACTTTGGCCTACTTAAAAGGTGGCAACCCTAAGGGTAAGTGTGCGATAGTTACGGATAGGTAGTACTGTATGTATGGTTTAGTGTAGGTTTAAAAGTAGGGTTTTGTAAAATGTATGCGTGTGGCTTATTTAACTTTTGGTGTGCTTGTGTTGTGTGTGTGTTTCTCGGGACAGCAAATATTTTCCCTGGGAAAAAATTTGCTGTACTGAGTGTTCTATATTATCACATTTCAAACTTCCAAGTTCGAGCTTATGGTGTTCGATATTTTGGTAGTTCGATTATGTGATATAAACCCGAGAAATGACCATATACATGGTGGGGTTTCTCAGTCTGCTTGCATTCTGGAGCTTGTACAAAAGATTTGTAGATTCTAACACCCAAAAATGTGCATATGTCTCTAGCACATACAGGAGTCTGCCTCTCCACATTATAGTGATATGTTTCATCAGCAATAAGGGGACACAACTGTTCTGGGAATATCAAATTTATGAAGTCCGTCTCTGTAGAAGCTAGGCCCACTTTGGTTACAGGACAGATATCGATGTAGGTTATTTGTACTTTGTCAGGAAAGAAGTTAAATCATGCCCAGTGAATAAGATATATCAGAAGATCTGAAAGGAAATGAACTGGTGCAAGATATAGCTCTCTACATCTTACCTCAAAAATAAGGGACAAAGCTAAACTAATGTGGGATAAAGACCCCAACTCAAGTGCATTTTTCAAATATTGTTCTGATTTACTTCAAAAGGTAGAATAGTAGCATGATTTACATCAAGGTGTATTTTCTGTAAAAAGTATGGAAATGTAATGTCTGCTATTGTAATCTTCAATCCTTTGCCAAAATAGTATGTTTCATGCAGAACAAATCAAGCACCTGATGAAAAATCAGGGACGTTCTCTGTAAAGACAGAAAGTTACAATAATGGAATGGCAAAGTCTGCAAGTGTAAATCAGATAACTCTAACAAATAGGTATGTGATACACAGTACACAAGGAACTAGGGTAAATTATTTCTATTTAGGTCCATTGTACAAGTTATGTGCTTTTTAAAAACAATGTTTTACAAGTCAAGATGGTTACTTGAAATCCAAAGATCAAATTATAGCAGCAAAATTATTTATTTATTTATTTTACATTTGTTGACCAGGATAGTCTGACTGGATACATGTCCTTTTTCAGTAGAGGCTCGGGGAGAAAAGCTCCATATATACATACAGAAAAACTGTTACATTAAATAAGTTAAAGCAGTGTTACAAATACAATACATAGGATAAAAGTTATTCATTCTGTCATATATAAATCTGATGTGTTAAAGAGTAACAATTAGGAAGCAATGTAGGGGTGGCCAAAACACCTCTTTAGCACATGTTTATATTCCCAGAGTTAGTCAGGATTAGAGCAAGGACACAGCCATTGCCTTTTAAAACACTGTTTCAGATTTTTATGAATTGGGTTAAAACGGGTTCTGAAGTAAGCTCAGCAGGAAGTGAGTGACATATTTTGCGAACAGAGTTGGCATATAGAGAGTCTCCAGATGAGTTGTTGTTTTTGAGGATTTGGACTAGTAATTTGTTGGATGAGCAAAGTGTCTTGAGGTTGCTGTAAGGAGTGATAATTTTTGTAAGTACGGGTATGTTTTCAGGTTGGTAGAGAATTTTATGTGCTACTATTAGCTGATTGTACTGAAGTTGGATAGGCAATTCTAGCCACCCTAGATTCTTTAGGTTCAGACAGTGGTGTGTTCTGTATGCTGCTCCAGTGGCAAATCTAGCAATATGATTAAAGCAGCTAGAGAGTTTATTAAGGTCAGACTTACTGAAGTTTGTGAAGAGAGAGGATGCATAAAGGAGGGTGGAAAGTAGATGTGTATGGGCAATTACCATCCTAGCTAGCGGAGTGAGGAAATTATATTTTGAAATTATATTATGATGAAGAAACAAGAGATGCCTTTATTATGTGATTGCATTTTATGTGTACTTGTTTCATGTTTTGTAAACCTGCCCCTACTTGGAAGGCCTTTTTTTTTCTTTTGTATGGGAAGGTGAGAGACATTTTAGGTACTTAAGTTATTTTCTTCAGTGGGACATTTGAAGATTTTGCAGCAAATTTGGCTTTGCCACTTGCAGCTCTACAAGTAATACTACCATTGAGGTTTTGTTGTGTTTCGGAATCTTTAATTCCTGTATTGTGCATTGCATCTATCTTGACAAATGTACTACAGACTTAATAGTTATCTTAAATTCTAAATGATTGCCCTCTGCCATGTAGCTTAATGTATTCTTTGCTTCTGTAATACAGATCTTTTTCATATTTTTAAGTAAGCAATATGGTTGGGACTACAGGAAATTAATGGACTCCCTGAGGGTGTAGTAAGGCCCAGTGCTGCAGGTGGAGGGCCTCCACATCACTTTGAGGTCCATTATTTTCTCATAATGCCAGCCCTGGTAGGTTTTGTTGCACTTAGAAAATGGCAATAGTGGTGCTTTAAGCAGTTTTAACTGTTCTGGAAATGCTTGCTTTTTATTCTCAAGTTCAATGGATCTCTAACAAACAATATATTGATATAGAATGGAAGTGATATAATCATTATTTACAAAGACTAATTAAGCACATTTTGCAAAACTTTGGCTCCTTGTGGCATTCAGTAGAAATTGTAAGGAAGGTTTGTGAAGAACTGTAATCAGTTCATTCTACCACCACCTAGGAATAACTTGTTTAGGTTATCACTTTTAGAAAAGCTTGGCTAAGTTAGGCAATATAAAATTAACCAAGCAGTAGTAATGGTGAATAGCTAGGCTTTCTCTGTTGTTCCTTAAAGGAGTACCATGCCCACAGACTCAAAAAATATGTTTATTTCATCATGATTTGGTGTTTCCTACATTTTAACACTACTCTGGGACTATTTACAGGTTTTTAAATGTTTTATACATAATTTCTGATTCTGACCACATGGGGTCTGGCATCTTGAAATAATTCTGATTGTTTAGTCTGCCTCTAGGTATCCCACAATGCAGTGCTTGTCTGTAAAAAATTACATCACTCAGGCCTTTTTGTTCCTAAAGTTCCTGTCACTACATTGATTTTACTTGCATACACTGCTGTCTTTCAGTCAGTTTTAAGTAACATTTCATGCCATTCAGTGACTACTTAAAACACAAACAGTACAAATGCCACCGAAAAGTCTTTCAAAGTGCTTTTGACTATTGCTTATTTTTAGAATGGCTAAATTGCAGTCTTTTGTGAAACCTGAATTGTAGTACTTTGACTCATCTCACATACCCCTTCACACCTAACTTCCCTAGCTGTCAAAGTGCTAAGGGTAATTTGAGCTGTTACCTGCTGTGATTGATAGCTCACAGCAGGAGAGTTGACTCGTGTACTGTTTCCTTGTTCTAGTCTTTACTTTATGTATGAGTAGGGGGAGGACCAGGGAGCTGTGACATCATAGCATGGATGGGTTTTTAGGACGGTCATGGTGATATCAGTTTGGGGAGGAAATTGGCCAGAAAACTACCTGTATTTATTGGCCTTGATGACATCAATGAATTGGAGACTGCAGCAAGCTTTTCCATGGCAGGATAAAAGTTTTTTGAAAGTGAAACCACCACAGTACAGTAAGGTACTGTTCTAGTGGAGAGAAACAGTCTATATAAAATATTTAAAATGCTGTATTGTTGTTTATTCATAGCAGGGACAATAAATAGGGATGAAAAAGGACAGATAAGTTGAACATTTAATAAGAGACTCCTGTTGTTGTCCTTTAACTTAAGATAAGATATTGGGAATACATTTGGTGGTAAAGTAGATTAATTAGAACAATGGCATGATGCATCCATAGTGACTCATTCCCTTGCCAGTTACCCAACTGTGTTGCAGCAAACTTCAGTATTATATACTACCCATACTCTGCAGTCTGTTCTCTGTACATGTTACATTTTTTTTGAAGAAGATCTTCTCAAGATCAGGTTAACACCAGATATTTACCTAAGAAGGTGTTGCTTTCAGCAGCCACTTCAGTGAATCTCACTCCAGGCACAATGATATGAATTAATTGAGACTGCCTTAATGTCATTTCTGAGGACCAGTAATTTGCTGCAGATTTTGCACTTTGTTCTTGAGTGTCTTACTACTGAACATCTTGCTGTCTCTGTTCATACTTTGTCAGTTTCACAATAAACTGTAGAATTAGAAGTGTTTGGGGGGACAGTCAGAGCACTTAACTGTCTGGATTTTCACAGAATGTCCAGATTTTTGCCTCATATTTTTAGTCTATTCCTTACAAAATGTGTGATTTTCTGGTAAATAATTGAGGATTAAAGTAACTAAATAAGGATATACATTTGATCTTCAGACTTTATATCCTTCAGAAAATGCATGGGAACACAAATCTTGATAATCTTGCAACTTTCTAAGTTTATATGAGCAGTATTTAAAATCTGCCCCTATTTTGGGGAGTTTGTCAACCCCCCCTTTATTTTAAGCTTTGTCTAGATTTCTTGCACTAAGAGGTTGAGAGCTATGGAGACAGTCACTTGTTTTAACAAACTGCACTGAATTTGATACAAATCCTACAGGAGAGTATTCTTAGTTTATTATTTAGTTTATTCTTCAATAAGTTAGGTTATGGATAGTAATATGAATCAAAATTTTCAAACATAAACAGGAATAATAAGATAAAGGAAATCCTAACTATAATAATGAACTACATAAAAAGGAAAACATTACTGTTTGTGGCCAGAGCATTTCATGTTTTTTTATTTCAATGAAGAATTCTACATGCTTCTTGTATTAATATACTTGCTGTTCATCATACCAAGTTAAAATTGGACTGTCCTCAGTAAACTTGGCAGTGAGTACTGCCAATGCGTATTTCTGACAGGGCTGCATAAAACTGTTATGTTTCACCTTGCATTTTCTCCATGGATGCATGTAAGTATGCATAAGGTAGTTGTACTAACAGAAATTCCAAAAAAGATATGTTTTACTTTAAGTAAGTCAAGATGCATGTCATTTCTGTTATTTTTTTAATTTATTTGTGTAGAGAATGAGCAGAAGCTAAATCATTTTTACTACACTTGCTGACATCCATATTTTGTAACAGGAGAAAAATGATTAAAAGCAGTTTTAAATTAATTTTATATGAAAAGTAACTTTTACTTATTTAGGTCATTTTCAAATGTAATAAATAAAGAAGCCATGCAAACTTTGTAGTAAGCCCTAGTAGTTATCAGTTTTATCACACTTCAAAATGAGCATATTAAAGTTAAGTATGTCTAACATGTGCTTCAGACAACAATGAAATGCTTCATGTAGCAAAGCACTAAATGTTAGCATCTTTCCTTTAATTTTTAGGCAAAATTAAATGTAAACTGTTTACTCTTAAGTAGCTTCAACAGGCTGCATGTTTTCCTGAATGATGTATTTAAACAAAAACAGCTCCTTAAGGAGATAATTAAATAATGTGTTACTTTTTCTACAGAAACAACTTCAAATTTTGAATCTGCAGAAAGACTAAAACTGGATGAATTCCTGTAAATAAATTCTTACAAAGATGCCAGAAAAGGGATCCCAGCACCTTTATAGACCTTTGCTAATGTCAACTCATTGAGTTTGATTATTTAAACACGTTTAAAATTATTCACTTTTTTCTCATCTGCATGATTTCAATATGCATGCATCAGGCTGCCTAGACAGGCTCTGCCCATCACACACAACTGTTTTTTTTAGTATACAGCTAGGCTCTGTACACAAGTTCTGCACAGTTTAAGAATCATTCTGGAACCCTTCCATCCAGATTAGACATTTGCTTAATGTTGCGCCTTTCTCTATCCAAGTATAAATATTATCCATTGCTAGCATATTCTGCAATATTTATCTTAAAAAGGAGTGTAATGCTCCAGTAATGTTCATTACCTGAATGACTTATCATTACTGTAATGTGCTATCAAACTGTTCTTCCTTCTTGTATTGCTGTGCCTTACCTCCTCTCCAGAGTAGTTATTGGAATAACCAGTATAACTCCACAAGAGTCTTTTCCCCATAAATAACTATTCAAAGACAAACAATTCATGTACATTCTTTCTAAGTTATGCATGCTGGTTATTAAATATCATAAGAGTAATTTGTTACTGAAGCACATAGTTGCTTGACCTATCCATTTAATGTACATTATGTTCTTATCAATAGTTTACTGCAGAAGATTCTAACTACAATCTGATTACTGGTTCATAGGTTCACAGGTACTTACTAAGAGATTGATCTGTGAGGATATTAAGAAGCCTAGCCTTACATTCCCATGGTAGTCTTTAGCCCTTATATTTTGTATACAAATAACAGAAATGGGCAAACAAGGACATGTTAGGACATTTACATGCTTCCTCTATTCACAGAGGACAGAGGCACTAAACCAGGGGTGGATATTCTATTTATTTTACAAAAAGATTCAGATCCTTTGAGTGAGTGTTTATCATACCATTGGATGTGTGGATGTCTAATAGGTCTGACAGAATAGGGTCTCTTGAAGGTCTATATGCCAGGCAGAGGTAGCTTCTCAGTAGCCTACAAAATACTGAGAAGAGGAACAAGGCTTTGAGATGGTCTATATAGTTGTTAAAATTTAGATCCTTATTTTTTTTAGTGAGTAAATGTGGTCATTCCAGTTGTGAGAAGTGCTTGGCCAGGTACATAAGGAGAGGAGCATTATACTCAACGATCAACTTAATGAGTGCCAAGTTCAGTTGAGCCATTACAGCCCCGGATCTGATGCACTACACAATGTTATAAGTTTCGTCCTACAGTCAGTTGAGCCATTACAGCCCCAGATCTGATGCAGTACACAATGTTATAAGTTTCGTCCTACAGTCAGTTGAGCCATTACAGCCCCGGATCTGATGCAGTACACAATGTTATAAGTTTCATCCTACAGTCAGTTGAGCCATTACAGCCCCGGATCTGATGCACTACACAATGTTATAAGTTTCGTCCTACAGTCAGTTGAGCCATTACAGCCCTGGATCTGATGCACTACACAATGTTATAAGTTTCGTCCTACAGTCAGTTGAGCCATTACAGCCCCGGATCTGATGCACTACACAATGTTATGAGTTTCGTCCTGCAGTCAGTTGAGCCATTACAGCCCCAGATCTGATGCAGTACACAATGTTATAAGTTTCGTCCTACAGTCAGTTGAGCCATTACAGCCCCGGATCTGATGCAGTACACAATGTTATAAGTTTCGTCCTACAGTCAGTTGAGCCATTACAGCCCCGGATCTGATGCACTACACAATGTTATAAGTTTCGTCCTACAGTCAGTTGAGCCATTACAGCCCCGGATCTGATGCACTACACAATGTTATAAGTTTCGTCCTACAGTCAGTTGAGCCATTACAGCCCCGGATCTGATGCACTACACAATGTTATAAGTTTCGTCCTACAGTCAGTTGAGCCATTACAGCCCTGGATCTGATGCACTACACAATGTTATAAGTTTTGTCCTACAGTCAGTTGAGCCATTACAGCCCCGGATCTGATGCACTACACAATGTTATGAGTTTCGTCCTACAGTCAGTTGAGCCATTCCAGCCCCAGATCTGATGCACTACACAATGTTATAAGTTTCGTCCTACAGTCAGTTGAGCCATTACAGCCCCGGATCTGATGCACTACACAATGTTATAAGTTTCGTCCTACAGTCAGTTGAGCCATTACAGCCCCGGATCTGATGCACTACACAATGTTAGAAGTTTCGTCCTACAGTCAGTTGAGCCATTACAGCCCCGGATCTGATGCAGTGCACAATGTTATAAGTTTCGTCCTACAGTCAGTTGAGCCATTACAGCCCCGGATCTGATGCAGTACACAATGTTATAAGTTTCGTCCTACAGTCAGTTGAGCCATTACAGCCCCGGATCTGATGCACTACACAATGTTATAAGTTTCGTCCTACAGTCAGTTGAGCCATTCCAGCCCCGGATCTGATGCAATACACAATGTTATAAGTTTCGTCCTACAGTCAGTTGAGCCATTCCAGCCCCGGATCTGATGCAGTACACAATGTTATAAGTTTCATCCTACAGTCAGTTGAGCCATTACAGCCCCGGATCTGATGCACTACACAATGTTATAAGTTTCGTCCTACAGTCAGTTGAGCCATTCCAGCCCCGGATCTGATGCAATACACAATGTTATAAGTTTCGTCCTACAGTCAGTTGAGCCATTACAGCCCCGGATCTGATGCAGTACACAATGTTATAAGTTTCGTCCTACAGTCAGTTGAGCCATTCCAGCCCCGGATCTGATGCAGTACACAATGTTATAAGTTTCGTCCTACAGTCAGTTGAGCCATTACAGCCCCGGATCTGATGCACTACACAATGTTATAAGTTTCGTCCTACAGTCAGTTGAGCCATTCCAGCCCCGGATCTGATGCAATACACAATGTTATAAGTTTCGTCCTACACTCAGTTGAGCCATTCCAGCCCCGGATCTGATGCAGTACACAATGTTATAAGTTTCGTCCTACAGTCATCCTTTTGATTCTCTCGGTCTCCAGTTATATAAAATGTGTTTCTGTATCACTCATGCCCAGCTAGCAGTCTGCTAATGCTAATTTTGGCTGTGACAGTTTTTCTTCCTTTTCTTTTTAGAATTTGATTGTTATATGTATCCTAGATTTTGAACATTGCCTGAGATTAGCTAAGTGGAGAAGTCAGTACCAGTAACAGAGCACACTATCTAAAGTGTGTACATCATCTGGTGCAAGTGAGTTTTATAAATTCCATCTTGGACTAACTTTACTGGACGATCAATAGCCTAGTAATATATATAAAGTTTCAGAACATACTATCATGCATTTGGAATACAGACACTAGATAACAGGGGGTTGGAATTTATTGGAGAAAAGTGGCAAAGGAACCAAGGTGTTGGGAGCAAATAACTAGAGAAAGAAAGGTAATAGCATGGGAAGAAGCCAAGAATTTATTTGGATTGCAGGCTAGAGACTGCCTTCCCTATCAAGGATTGATATCAGAGTTCATAGGTTCATAGGTGGGTACTAGGCTATCAGCCCTAGGGCCTATACAAGCCTAGCCAAAAAGGTACCCTGTCTTTCGCCACCCAAGAAAATTATTTTCCTGTGCACCTGTCGAGCAGAGCCACAGAGGTGATCCCCGGGGTGAATTTCCTATTTCCCATCCAATCATCAAGACTTTTCTTGAAGAGTGCTAATTGGGAGCTTTGTTTTATATAGATAAGTAGTTTGTTCCAGAGTATGGGAAGTCTCTGGAAAGGAATATATCCTTCCAGCATGTTCTGTTTATTGTGGTGACAAGGTTTAGGTCCCTAGAGCATGTAGCTTGGAGGGATTGGAATTTCTTTAAGTGAAGCATGTCCAACAGCTCTAGGTTTGACATAGCTTTGTATGTTAGGCAGAGATCGCCTCTGAGTAGGCGATATGCGACAGAGTAAAGCTGGAGTTTTTTGAGACGGTCTGCGTATGGCATCTGTTTGAGGCTGTTAATCCTCTTTGTGAGGTATTTCTGTGGCCTTTCCAGTTGTTGTAGATGTCTTGTGAGGTACATACCAAAAGGGGCGTTGTACTCTATAATGGGTCTAATGAGTGATGAGTAGAGGGGAACAATGGCCTCTTTTTTCCTGGATGAGAAACCTTTTGTGATGAGGTGTGCCATGTAGAAGGATTTCAAGACTACTGTATCGATGTGATTATCAAAGGAGAGACTGCTGTCTGCCTGTGTCCCAAAGTCTCTTATCACACTTTTGGTGTTAAGTAGACTACCACCTATGTGGTAGCTCATGGGTACAAAGTTTTTACCAAAGGGGATGACAGTGCACTTTTTGGCATTGAGCTTGAGGCCATGGCTTTGACACCAGGCATCTGTCTCACTGAGGCCCTTTTGTAGGATGTCCACATCGTTAGGAGTTTTGATTATGGATCCTAGTTTACGAATTTCGTTAGCCAAAGACCTTCTGTGTTAGCCTATACTTCAGAAAAGTAGATACCAAACAGGAGAGGACCCAGGACTGAACCCTGTGGTACTCCACTTGTCACTGGCCTGAAGTTGGATTTGGAGTCTGCTACTTTCACAGTGTGGGTTCTGTCAGTGAGTCAGTTGGCAACCCATCTTGTGACATAGGGATTTATACCTAGTTTAGTGAGTTTATCTATAATTCCAGAGTGGGGGATGGTGTCAAAAGCCTTGGTGAGATCTAGATAGGCTGTGTGAACCACCTTACCCTCATCTATAGCTTCGGTGACTGCTTCAAAGAAGTCTATCGGGTTTAGGAGACATGATCTGCCTTTTACAAACCCGAACTGGGTGGGGTCCAGAGTTTGGAGATTACCAATGTCTTTGTTTATAAGTTCCATGATGATACATTCCATGGCCTTGCAGACCAGGCTTGTTAGGCTAATGGGGCGATAGTTCCCAGGGTCCATGGTGGCTCCCTCTTTGTGGAGTGGGATAACAGTCGCTGTGCGCCATTCAGTGGGCAAAAAGCCTGAGGTGAGGCTATGACTGAACATGGTGCTTAGGTGGGGTGCCAGTTCATTCTGTAGTTCATGTAAAACACAGCCTGAGATGTTGTCAGGTCCCATGGATGCTGTGTTCTTGGCTTTGGAGAGTGTGGTTTTTACCTGTGCAGCCGTGATTACAGGAACTCTGCATTCTTCTGGTATAGAGATAGGCCCTTTAAGGGATGAGAGGGGGGTAAAGTTAGCACTGAACCTATCTGCCAGGATGTTGGCAATATCAGTTGATTCTATATATTTACTGCCATTGTGCTGTAACTCGGAGCAGATCTAAGTGATGCCATTGAGATTCTTGACATAGCTATCGAATGCTTTGCAGTTGTCTTTGGAATCAGTGGCGATTTTGTTTTCGTAACTAGCTTTGGAGGATTTTATGAGGGATCTCAGCATCTTACTGAGGCTGACCAGGGAGTTTCTCCAATCATGGGAGTTTACTCTTTTTTGCAACAGTTTCTTTCTTCTGTTGTAGAGTTTGTTTATGGCAGGGGACCACCAGATTGGCTTCCTTTTTTGGAGAATAGCATCTTGGTTCTGTTAGGGATAGCACAATCCATGCATTCGTGTAAGTGCTTATAAAGTGCATTTGTGTAGGATTCAGTAGTCATACCTCTATTGTCCGTCTGCATGGATGTCGTGAAGTTTGCCACTTCTGTCTTAAGAAGCGTGAAGTTGGCTTTGGAGACATTTTTTACAATGGTTTCCCTAATGGGGGATGGGGGTGGGATGTGGATGTCTAGGGTGATTAGCTTGTAGCTTGTAGTCAGATCTGACCAACAAGGAATTGACCTCTGGTGTGGAACACCGGTTACCCATGTTGGTAATGACCAGGTCTAGGATATTGCTGCCCCTGGTGGGTGTGTGGATAAGTTGATCCAAGAGGTTGGAATTTATGAATTCCAGAAAACGTTGAGCAAAAGAGTTGGTACATGAGTAGTTTTCCTAGTTAATGGTGGGGTAGTTGAAATCACCCATTATTTGGGTGTTGGGTTGTACCCTAATATTTTCCAGTGTATCAACAATTGAGGAGTTGGAATCCTGGGGCATGGTAGGGGATCTGTAGCAAGTTACTATTTGGATTGCTGTCTTGCCCAGAGTTAGTTGCACTTGGATAATCTCGGATACATTATGCTGAGCAACTAGCCTGGAGATGTGGATATCCTTAATGAATATGGACATGCCTCTGCCTTTAGTGTTTCAATCCAGGTTAGGTGGCCGAAAGGTGTGGTACAAAATATAGCGTGGTAATGCAGGGGTACTCTCTGGAGCCATGAACTAGGTCTCTGTCACTGCACAGATGTCGATGTTCTCCATTTTAAGGAGTGCCTCGAGTGAATGCATTTTGAGGTTTAGACTTCTAGCAGTGAGTAGCATTACCCTCAGATTTTGCTTGCTTGTACCTGTTACAGTGGTGAATTTGTCATTTGAACCTTGCCTAAAAAAGGCACTATAGGGGTGGCAAGAGCCTTAGCCAGTATCCAGAATCCCAAGAGCGACAGGTGCAGGCCACCTCTGGCAAAGCATTGTGGTCTGTTGATCATGTCACCCCAGGCAGACAGATACTGGATCCCCTTAGAATGACACCAGAAGTTAGCCAATTGTTGAAGTCAATCATTTTGTCCTTGTACTGTGGTATCATTCTGGGTGATGGCAGGATGCTACTCAGGGCTAGGGTCATACCTGCCTGGGCTACAAGATCAGAGAGCTCCTCCATGTCTCTTTTCATGTAGTCCAGGGAGGTACATCTCAGGTCATTCACACCAACATGGACAATGACAGACTCATATTTGTACCCGTTGTGCAGTGACCTGAGTGCATGCATTATGTGGCGGATCCTGGCACCCGACAGACAGCTAACAGTAACTTTCTCCTTGTTTAGCCTGGTGAGTGAAATATCAGTGTGTCTGACTAGTGAGTCACCTATGACTAGAGTGTTGGGTACGTTGTCATGCCTTATGGGCTGTAGTTGAGTGCCACACTGAGTTTGTGGGCTATGTGTCATTTGGGTTGTGTTGGGGGGTGGTGGTTGCTTGCATTTCTGCTTTGGTGGTCTCTGTTGCTTGAGCAGAGTTTTATTGAGAGCCTCTGTGAATGTAGGTGTGTGTTTTGATGGTGTAGGTTTTGAGGGACTATGTGATGAGTGTGGTGTGGTGCAAGTGTTTACCTTCTCCTCTTCACTGTCTAGTCCAGTCTTGGGTGAAGAAAGCTTTGCTTCCAGTTTGGCTATATAAGTGCAACTCTCACAGTTTGTAGTGTTGGGTGGTAGGAGGAGAGTGTTGTCTGTGTACATGAGGCAATTGCTGCATTGCCCCAAGATGCCCAGATTCAGCAGATAGACAGGAGAAAACACTGTGAGCTGACCCTTGGACATGCCTGGATAGGTGCTTATTTATTAAGTATTAAAAACTGTTTTCCTCTAGACAAGTAGTAATTTGTAGCTTATTTAGTGCTTATGAGTTCTGAACAAGTGCTGAGATTTGAGTGCTCAAACTAAAAAAAAACTGGCTAGTTCTAAGGGAAAATTTGAAGAACAGACTTTATGGCGCCGGGAATAGTTTAACCCTAGCTAAGCAGCAATGCATACAGTGTATTTTTTTTTTAATTTAACAGTAGCAAATGAGCAAACTAATTTAAACAAATTAACCAATAAAAAGCTAAAAACTGAGCCCCGTTCCAGCAGTCTTCGATCAGACAAGTTCTAAGTGCACACTCCTGCCACTAGGGTGCAGAGGAACCTTCTCCAAAAAACGATGGTCTGGATTAGTGCTCAAGTTATACAAACAAAGCTAGATAAAGCAGGACTGAATTTAGTCTATGCTACAACAAACAAGCCGTATGAATTTCAGGTAATTAGGAACATATGTTTTGAGAGTGTAATGAGTTGGCAGACCTAAAAAGAATATCTGCAGACTACTCTATCAGAAATACTGGGTGAACAAATTTGATATAACTACGGAAATTATTTTTGAGCTAAGATACAGAATCGGAATTGCCTAGACATAACAAGACTTTTCTGAGTCTAATTATGGTGGCTGTCAAAAAAAGCTATTATTAGAGAATGGAAATCAAAGTCTAAACCAACTGTACTAGAAGTAGCAAATATAGTAAAAGAGATAAAACAATTGGAAATTAGATCTTTAGAAAATGTGCACATTACATAGAAAAATGGGAATTCTGGGAATAATACATGCAGAAAAAGAAGTTATGTCTTACCATAACGTTCCATCTGTATTGTTGATCCTCATTCAGTCATTACACATGGGTATGGTTCCGAGCTCGGAACTGAGCCGGCCATTTTCCAAGCTCGCGTCAGCTTCAAACTCTCAAGCTAAATTTTTACCCACAATCCCCCCTCTCCCTGTTACCTCAGATTGAGTTTGCAAGTCAATAAGGTAGAGGCTACCTCTGGTCAAATAACCTAAGAGAACCGGATGGTGAGATCCACTAGAAACCACAGGAGGGAGAAGGAGGCAGGGTCATAATGACTGAATGAGGATCAACAATACAGATGGAACGTTATGGTAAGATGTAACTTATTTATCTGACATTGTTAATCCTCGTTCATTCCTTATGCATGGGGCAGAGTCCCCAGCTACCTCTATTCCTGGGAGGCTTTCATGGAAGGACATTCCTGAGCACCATAGAACTGAAAGATGCTCTTCCCCTGGAGGCCAAATCCAATTTGTAATGATTGATGAAGGTATGAGGCATAGCCCAAGTTGCAGCTGCACAGATGTCATGTAAAGAAGCTCTGGCATGGAAGGCAGTAGAAGTTGCCACCGACCTTGTTGAATGAGCTTTCATGGTAGTAGGCAACGAAATATGACATTGTGTATAAATAAAGGTCACACAATCCTTCAACCATCTAGCTAATGTGACCTTAGCAACAGCAGATCCTAATCTAGGTCCAGAAGGCCAAAAATAACTGGTCAGATTTACGAAAAGTTTTAGTCCTGTTTAAATAAAATCGGATTTGATTGTGGATATCTAGGGTATGTAGGCAATACTCTCCTCTGTTTGAATGATTGGGAAAGAAAACTGGCAATTCAATGCCTTGATTAATAGACATTTCAGAGATCACTTTAGGCAGAAATGACGGATTAGTTCTCAGAGACACTCTATCTATGAAAAATCAAGTATGGACTCTTTATATATAAAACTTGAAGCTCAGAAATACGTCTGGCAGAAGTAATGGCAACCAAAAACTAGGTTTTCAATGACAGACACTTGAGGTCGCACGAAGAGGCTGGTTCAAAAGGTGACATTGTCAGAGCTTGTAGAACTAATGATAAATCCCATGGTTGAATAGGTTCTCTAGAAGGTGGCTTCAGATGATTCGAACCTTTTATGAAGGTCTTGCACAATTTATGGGACATAAGAGAGGAATCTTGGACACCCTCATGAAAATTAGAAATTGCAGCCAAATGAACTCTAATGGTAGAGGCCGACAGACCTGATTGAAACAGGTCGGCCAAATAGTCTAGTATTACTAACACTGGTGCTGAAAAGGGGTCTGTACTTGTTTATCATTCAGCCAACAGGTAAATCTTTTCCACTTGCTCAGATAAGTAATTCTAGTGGAAGACTTATGAGAAGCAATGTGAATATCACATACTGGTAAAGAAAGATCATTCTGCCTGGCAATCAAGGGAACTGGAGTAGCCAAGCTGTGAGCTTCAGGTTGTTCAAGTTGGGATGAATCGGGTTCTGTGGATGTGAGATCAACTCCGGGGTTGGATGGAGAATCCATGGTCGATCTAGTAGGTGAGGCCAAAGGAAGGGGAACCAAATCTATCGAGGCCAATATGGTGCTTTGAGGATCACCTTGCTCTTCAACTGATGGGCTTTCTTCAGAAACTGGGGAATGAGGGGAAAGGGTGGAAATGTGTAAAGAAGACCCGAGGGCCAATCGTGGACTAGAGTGTCCCTGGGTGACTGTCCCAGAGGGGGAATCAGGGCAAAGTAGCTGCTGCATTTGTGGTTGGTTGGGGATGCAAAGAGGTCGCAGCAAGGATGGCACCAGCGGTGGAAGATCTCCGCCGCTATCAAGGGATTCAGGGACCACTCGTGAGGTTGAAGAATGCACCTGCTGAGTCTGTCTGCTATCACGTTGGAAGTCCCAGGAATGTGCGTTGCTAGAAGAAAACGGTTGGTAGCCATCGCTTATTGCCATATCCTCATAGCCTCTTTGACAAAGGGGGTAAGATTTGGTTTCACCTTGCTTGTTGATGTACCAGACCACCGCCATGTTGTCTGACTGAATCGCAATTGTCCCAGAAGGCAGCAGGGGATGGAATGCTTGCAATGCCAGAAGCACCGCCCTCAGCTCTAGAACATTTATATGCAGATGGGCCTCCAGTTCAGACCAAGTGCCTTGGACTGTCTGTCCCTGACATAGCCCCCCCACCCCACCAGGGAGGCATACATGGTCACTGTGGCCTTGGGTTGCTGGGGGGAGAAGGGATTAGACCATTGTGAGAGATAGTGTGTCACCCACCAATTTAAATCCTGTTTGCACCTGTGGGTTATATGAATCATGGCTGAAAGGGGATGCTGAAAAGGATACCATTGAGTGAGCAGTAGCCATTGTAGAAGCCTCATGTGAAACCTGGCCAGGGGAACAATGGTGATGGAGGCTGCCATGGAACCCAACAGCTGTAGAACCGAGTGAGCCGTGGATTTTTCCTTTGAAAGGATTGGAAGTAGTTGTTGCTTTATCCTTAGAATTCTGTGCTCTGGAATAGCAGCTCTGCAGTTTTTTGTGTCCAAGATAACCCCTATGAATTCCGTCGACTGAGATGGGGTGAGATTGGATTTTTGCCAGTTTATCATTATGTCTAGCCTTTGAGCAATGAGGAGAGAGTATGCCAGGGCTTTTCCAAGTAGATGTCTGGTGGGGGCGGAAATGAGCCAGTCGTCTAGGTATGGAAACACCTGGAATCCTTGAAATCGCAAGTGAGCTGTGACAACTGCCATGCACTTTGAGAACACTCTGGGGGCTGTAGAGAGTCCAAAAGGCACTACTCTGAACTGGTAGTGACTGGCTCCCGCATGGAAGTGCAGAAATCTTCTTGATGGCCTGTCCACCTTTATGTGGTAGTACGCATCTTGAAGATCTATAGAGCACATCCAATCGTCTTTTTCCAACAGTGGGAGGAGAGACTGTATTGTGACCATTTGGAATTTTTGTACTCTCACAAACTTGTTCAATACACTGACATCCAAAATTGGTCTCCAGTCCTCGGTTTTCTTTGGCACAAAAAATATTCTTGAGTAGAATCCGGATCCTATCTGGTCTGGAGGGACTATTTGGATGACTCTTTTTCTTCGCAGCTTTTCTGTCTCTAGTGCTGCTTCTTCCCTTTGACTGGGTGGAACGTCGGGAAGATTTTTTGATGGGACGGGACAGAGATCAAAGGGGATATGATAACCTCTGGTTATAATCCTTTGTACCGGTGGTGATGGTTAACCAGGCAGAAGGGTACAAGGAGAAACGTCCCCCAACTGGGCCACTCTTCAGGAGCACTGGTAGGATTGGCCAGGGAAAGAATCCCTGGAACCCTGGTTACATGGACCCCCCCGCCCCGAAAGGGGTGTCTTCCCTGTGCGTTTCCCCCCTCTGCCTCGGGGGAGAACTCTGCCTGTGTGTCACAGAAAGGACCCTGAGATTTCTTGAACCATATCTTCCCACTCATTTGGTTTCGGGAGAAAGCACATTGAGGGGAAGAATAATGGACACCTACAGCAGAAAGGGTCTTACCATCCTGTTCACATCTGGCCAGTGTGCTTTTAACTTTGGGCCCAAACAACGAGGAGGGCTCAATGGGGGCATTAACTCATTCACTCCGGAGCAGCTCAGAAAAAGCTGCCTGCTTAATTCCACCATAGGAACAACAGTGCAGCCTGAGCTCATTTTCAGAAAATCCATTTGTAATACTATACAGAAAACAAATGTTCATAACTCTTTAACTATAAGAGCTACACTAAAAATGTAAACACGAAAGTTGTTCAGCAGACACTGACCTTTCCAACAGTGTAAATGTTGATAGTGCATATCAAAGTAATTACTAAATATTTGGCAAAGAATGCTGATATTGTGCAAATTTTTTAACTTTTTGGAAAAGCAAAGCACAATATCTTGGTCTATGTACCATGCAGACCCATACAATTTGAATTTAATTTGTTAGTATGAATGTCAGCTTTAAAATGATACCTTAACCATAACTGTGTGATGTTCCTTTCATGAGATATTCACAGAAATATGATTAGTATATTATTTCTCATAATTGATAAATAAAGCATAATATCTAATCACCTGTAACAGAGCCTACATATCAGTGTAGAAGTAGAAGTTGTGCATCTGAATGTCAGCTTCAAAATGATGCATCATTTGTGTGATTATCATGCTCCCTCGCAAAGATATGGGCATAACAATGAGAAGTATTGTAAATGTATAATTTTCATATTCGTACAAGACTAAACAAACTGTGATATCTGCATGTGTGTACAGTGCACAGACACAGTTCTTTTACCATGTTGTAAGGAGTAACACTGTCTTCAAAATGATGCATTACTTCACACAATGTGGTGCTCCCTTGCAAAGTTATTTACCAAAATATGAAAAAAATCATAATTTCCATAACCTAAGTCTGAAACAAACTTTGATATCTGCCTATGAGTACAACATACAGGCACCATTCTTTTACCATGCTAGAACTATAAATAATCTTTTCAAAATGAGGTATTACTTAGCACATTCAGATGCTCCCTTGCAAAGTTATTTACCAAAATATGAAAAAAATCATAATTTCCATAACCTAAGTCCGAAACAAACTTTGATGTCTGCCTATGAGTACAACATACAGGCACCATTCTTTTACCATGTTAGAACTATAAATAATCTTTTCAAAATGAGGTATTACTTAGCACATTCAGATGCTCCCTTGCAAAGTTATTTACCAAAATATGAAAAAAAATCATAATTTCCATAACCATGTCTTAAAATAAACTTTGATATCTGCACATGTGTCAAACATACAGGCACAATTCTTTTACCATTTTAGAACCAGCAATATTGTCTTCAAAATGAGATATTACTTGGCACATTCAGATACTCCCTTGCAAAGTTATTTACCAAAATATGAAAAAAAAATCATAATTTCCATAACCGTAAGTCCCAAACAAACTTTGATATCTGCACATGTGTCAAACATACAGGCACAATTCTTTTACCATATTAGAACCAGCAATACTGTCTTCAAAATGAGATATTACTTGGCACATTCAGATGCTCCCTTGCAAAGTTATTTACCAAAATATGAAAAAAATCATAATTTCCATAACCATAAGTCTCAAACAAACTTTGATATCTGCACATGTGTCAAACATACAGGCACAATTCTTTCAAAATATGAAAAAAATCATAATTTTCATAACCTAAGTCCAAAACAAACTTTGATATCTGCACATGTGTCAAACATACAGGCACAATTCTTTTACCATGTTAGAACCAGCAATACTGTCTTCAAAATGAGATATTACTTGGCACATTCAGATGCTCCCTTGCAAAGTTATTTACCAAAATATGAAATGAAAATCATAATTTCCATAACCATAAGACCCAAACAAACTTTGATATCTGCACATGTGTCAAACATACAGGCACAATTCTTTTACCATGTTAGAACCAGCAATACTGTCTTCAAAATGAGATATTACTTTGGCACATTCAGATGCTCCCTTGCAGTTATTTGCCAAGCTCAGAGAAATTAATTTTACACAACCCATTTCATAATAGTGTTTTACTTACTATACTGGTCCGACTTAGTCATGGGTGTTTTCCATTCTTCTCACAATCATGCATGGCTCTCCTCACACCATTGTGGAGGTTGGTTAAGAACAACACAATGCCCTCCTCAGTTAGGTGAATGCCATCCCTTCTGAACCGGTGAAGATCTTCGGCGGTGATGCTGTTATGACATATTGTCGATCCACCAACCCTGTGCATCAAGCCATGCATGAACGCATTCTGTAAATGTCTGAACAGCAGAAGACAGTCTTACCTTATCTGAAATAAAGCATGGGTGGACACTGATAAGGGTGCACAGCCAGGGCACATGTAAAGAGAAAAAGCAGGATAAGGACCACTGCTCCACTAATATGCCAAGGACAGGCATGGGGCTCCAGATGTTGGTTATCTGTAGTGTCCCATAGCTGTGCCGGCTGCCCACTCAGACTGCTGATACCACTATGGTCTCATGACCTCCTTCAGTGTCAGCAGTCTGCCTTACCTCTGCCTCATCTCTTTACATGTGCCCATTCAGCAATGGACCTAAGGGATGAGGGACTGAACTAACTCACTAATTGCTGTCCTGACCTTCATACATTTACTACTCTCACCTACATACACTGACTACACCTGAAGGCAGGGAGACTGAGTGGAGAGCTACATTAAGGCAACATGTCAAAAGACCAAGACTGACCCAGGTTGTGTCTTTTTGCAGGTGTCCTTTCCCAGAGGGAAACATTGCATCACAGTGGCACACCCAAGCCCATGCTTACCTAGGACAGCAGCACTATGGGACTGTGCTGTAGAGTCTCCAAGTTCCCAACTGCAATCCCGGTGGATCACAAGATCCATGCTGGCTGGGTATGCCCCCTGTGATGCACCCAGCAACATAATATTCGGCGATGGGACAGCATAGGGTTTTCGGCTGCTCCCTTTCCAGTGACTCCCAGAACAGCAGAAGACAGTCTTACCTTATCTGAAATAAGGCATGGGTGGACACTGACAAGGGTCCACAGCCAGGGCAGATGTAAAGAGAAAAAGCAGGGTAAGGACGGCCGCTCCACTAATATGCCAAGGACAGGCATGGGGCTCCAGATGTTGGTTATCTGTAGTGTCCCATAGCTGTGCTGGCTGCCCACTCAGACTGCTGATACCACTATGGTCTCATGACCTCCTTCAGTGTCAGCAGTCTGCCTTACCTCTGCCTTTTCTCTTTACATGTGCCCATTCAGCAATGGACCTAAGGGATGAGGGACTGAAGTAACTCACTAATTGCTGTCCTGACCTTCATACATTTACTACACTCACCTACATACACTGACTACACCTGAAGGCAGGGAGACTGAGTGGAGCGCTACATCAAGGCAACATGTCAAAAGACCAAGACTGACCCAGGCTGTGTCTTTTTGCATGTTTTTGCAGTACATCACAGTGGCACACCCAAGCCCATGCTTACCTAGGACAGCAGCGCTATGGGACTGTGCTGTAGAGTCTCCAAGTTCCCAACTGCGATCCTGGTGGATCACAAGATCCATGCTGACTGGGTATGCCCCCCGCAATGCACCCACCAACCTAAGAGCAGTTGGCAAAAAAAAACTGAAGAGGGACCTTCCTGGCATTGGTGCTGAAGGGCTTGGCTGCTAACTGACATGGGGGCACAGAAAGAGCACATGTACACTGAAAAAGCAGGTGAGGCACTCTGCTTTACCTCTGCCTTTTCCATTTACATGTGTCCTTTCTGCAATGGCCATTAGGAGTAGAAGGGAGGTGCTAATGTAAACCCTGTTGCCCTGACCTACATACACTGACTACACCTGAAGGCAGGGAGACTGAGTGGAGAGCTACATCAAGGCAACATGTCAAAAGACCTAGACTGACCCAGGCTGTGTCTTTTGGCATGTGTCCTTTGCCAGAGGGAACCATTACATCACAGTGGCACACCCAAGGCCCACAGCACTATCGGAGAAATTTATGGCCATGGTACTCTCCAAAGCATTCGACACACAGGTTGACCTTGCAAGTCGGGCACCCCCATGATGGCTCAGCATGTTTACCCTTGCTGGCACAGTTTTTGCATCTTGATTTATGCCATTTCACTGGAAAGTGAGAGCCATGCTCAAATCGGCTCACAGCCTCTGGGACAGTAATCTCAGTGCATCTTTTCCTCTTTGTGTAACTGGCAAGTAGATGCAAGCCTAGGTTCCTTTGGCACTGTAACTGTGTTGCCGGAATAATACGTTCAGAGCATGACAGTTGCTGATGTCTGATACTTTCACGGAATATAATGAAAGCATTGACAATGGCCACATCCCATAAGAACCAGAACAAGTACAGCCACCATTTTCGGGCTTTTCTGGCACTGGGATACTGTGTCCTGAGCTGATCTACTCTGTCCACCCCATTCATGTAACTGTTGTACATGTTTACAACTGGTGGACATGGCACTGATACCTTTCTTCCATCACGCTGTCTCCTGTATGTTCTGGAGACTGGCAAGGTTGGGTTACAGTTAGTTGACAGGAGGAATACTGGTTTGCTATCCTTCCATTCAGTAGCTAGCAGTGGTCCACTCTGCAATTGCTTGTAGTAGCCTCGAGCTACTTTTCCAATGGCCTGTCTGTTGAATGTAAGAGGCCATCCTGACCTATTGGTGCTCATGGTTCCACAACAGTATAGATCATCTTTCAGCAATTGCTGTGCTAGTGGAACAGAGGTAAAGAAGTTATCAAAGTAAATGTGATGCTTCTTGCCAATCAGTCCCCTAGTTAAGTCAACTACAACTCTGTGTGCCAGCCCGACCTCTGTATTCTGTTCCGTTTTTCCAGTGTATACCTGGAATTCACGTACATACCCATTGGTCGAGTCTGCCAACACCCACACCTTAATGCCATACCTTTCAGGCTTACCAGGCATAAACTGTCTAAATGTCAAGCGTCCACGGAAGCCAACCATGGCTTCGTCTATAGCCACTTCACGATGCACATTGTAACGTGTCCTGCATGCATGAAGTACTGCATCCAGTATTGGCCGTACGTGATTTAGCTTGTCATGACCCACAGAACCCTGTGGTAGGCTCAGGCTGTTATCGTTGGCAGTGGAAGTACTGCTGAATTTTTTCAAACCTATCTCTTGTCATGTACTCTGCTATTGGGAAGCGACCGTATACATGGTGCATTTCCCAGTACTGCCTCAATTCAGGAACATGTACAATAGACATGTATATTCTGACACCCAGAAATGTGTGTATGTCTCCTGGGCAAACAGGACTCCACCGCGTATCAACCTTGCCTGCTGCGGCCTGCCTCTGCGCAGCATAGCAATTTGTTTCATTAGCAATACAGGTGTATAGCTCCTCTGGGAACATCAAATTCAGGAAGTCCATCTCTGTGCTATCTGAGCCCAAGTGATCTATTGGTCCTACTGGCCCCACAAATTCCTCAATGTGTAAAGTTTGGAGGTGTTTTTCCCACGTGATCTTACGTGGTGGGCATGCTCGGCGTACCTGACTGGGTTGCAAGGAACAGTTGGGAATGGGAAGGGCTGAAGGGTTGAGAGATGGTGCTCTCTCAATGCCAGTAGCAACTGTACTGCTTGCAGTTAGTAGTGAACTACTGACACATGCTCCCTGCTGAGGCACACCCATATCATTCTCTGACAAGGAGCTACTTGGACTCATATCTAGAGGATTATCTCCATCACAATCACCATACTCTGGACTACTTCCCACATCATACACAGTTGAAGGCACATCCACACCCTTATCAGCACTTGCAGTGCCATGCACTGTGGAGGACTGCATAGTTGTTTCAGTCAGACCAGGTGCTTTCGTGAACACAGATAAAGGCATGGCATTGTCTGCGTCATACTCTGAATGCACTTGGTGGCCATTGTGTATGGCCAACTTGTGTGTGGGCACCTTCCTTAGGTGTGCAAGTGGCACCTCATCCTCACTGTCATGGTCACTGTCATAATTACTGGTCATGTCTGCTTTGGCAACTCGTAGTGGTCTTTCAGGAATGGCGGCCACAGGGGCATCATCCGTATCACAGGCACTGGCCTTTTCACGCAGACGTGCAAGTGGAATGTCATCCTCTGAGTCATAATCATCATCCTCACTCTGGTTGGCATTATGTGGTACATCAAGGTGCATACCATTGTCTGAACCACTGCTACAACCATCACAGTCAGTTTCCTCACCCAACATGTAAATGCTGCTTGCTTTCTCCTCAACAGATGGCATCTTTGGTGGTGGCTGTGTTGCTTTACACTTGAAATCACACCTGAAAAACACAATGCAATACAACATTCTGATGTAATATACCTGCACAGAAGCACGTGAAAAGCAATGCACTTATTTATATATAAATATATATACACACACATATACATACATATATATATATACATATATATATGTATATATATATATATATATATATATATATATATATACACACACACACAAATCTATATATTTATATCTCCATCTATATATATCTACATACACATATAAATTTGTGTGTGTGTGTGTGTGTATATATATATATATATATATATATATATATATATATATATATATATATATCCCCAGCTACTTTACACCCTGGGTAACTCACCAAACAGATATGCAAATAGTCTAACAGGTGAAATATGCCTCTGGTATCTCACTCACAAAAGGAGGTATCAATATATTTAATGCTAAATAAAAGAGCAAGACTATAATCAGTAACTCAACAGAATGACTTCATAGTTCGAAAGCACAGGAAATATTTTACCACAGCAGTGCAGAATAGTCGCAAAGAAATACAACATAGTTGGATATTGTCATTGCCTTATAGTTAAAAACAATTTATGATTTTCTGTCAAATAAGAGGATGCAAGGCATTCAATAATAATATATATATTCAAATTCTTCATGCAGTACACCACAAATCCTCTTATTCCAGCCACTTTCTCATGAAAAAACAGCAATTGAAGATGTAATGTATACATTTTTTCTACTAGACTGCTTACATTTCTTGAAATTGTATACATGACATAAATGAAAGTAGTGTGGAGGGGTGGGGGTGTATTGCAATAACTGCAAGTGGAGAAATAGCCAAATGTGAGTTGTGCATTCATCAATGTGATAACAACTTCTACTTATGTGAATAACACTGACAGCTGCTGACAGTTTTACCTGAAAAGTGACAATGACTCAGTACTATATTGTAACTGCACTGTGCTAATGACTTGCAAAGTTATGCATGGCCAGACACAGGTGATAATTGCTGGCATTCATTATATTACCTTCTGCAGGTGTTAAGCAACACAGTCATAATCTGTTATAAGGCCGTAGTCACTCAAATAGTATAACACTTACATATTACTGAGCCCTTCCTCCCACCTAAACTCCACACATGACTGACAAAGCCCGGAGAAATGCATAACAATAACGTAGCTCCATGCTTTCAGTAGTCACTATGTAATAACCTTTTCTCACTCAGGCAACTACTCACTATAATCATATTAATAATAATAAGACAAGCAGAAATAAACTAGGTAGCTTGTCTTCTGCCATAGTTTTACATAATTACACACATTATTTACATCTAATTTCTATACCAGAATGCAAAATTCAAAGCTAAAATTGAAACAGCTGGCAACAACTATTGAGACACTCCATTTCTATTACTGAACCAAAGGTTACTAAGTCGTTCAGTGCTTTGAAGGTAAAGAACAGGATTTTCAAGTACAAAATCAGCTACCAATGAATGGACGGCATACATATATATCGATATGCACACATTTGCACAGACTTTATGTATATATATATATATATATATATATATGTATGTATATATATATATATATATATATATATATATATATATATATATATATATATATATATACATACATACATACACACACACACACACACGAAAAAAAAAACATCAGGGGTTTTGGAGGATAGCTAATAGCTAGTTGATGAAGAATATCTCACTCATGAAACTACTAATCACAAATAGAATACTACAAGCAGAAGTGATTTATTGTCTGCTTATTTTACATTATACTATTTACTCAATGGTGTATCCGATGTCTTATATGCTAGTATATTACACTATAAATACATTTCTGTGCTGTATTCTAAGTAATGTAACTGTATGAAATTGTCACACTTAATTTCTATGCTTCCCCAGTAACCCATCGAGTTGTTTGTATTGTGTATGCACAAGCACCAAAAAGCACAATAAACTATTTTGCCCAGCAGTCACTTCAGCAGTCAGACCATGTATCCACAAGCACTTCCCTGAAATACAATGAATTATTTCCCTAAGTAACATTACTATGTCCAGGTATACATGCACCTCAATAAAATGTTTCCCCCGAAAAACACTACAGTAACATTTCCTAGTGTGTGACACCACCAGCATGAACACTTCAGCCTAGCAACCCCTTCAGTCGAATGTTGAGGTATGCACACTTTCCCAAACGAAACGTGTGTAACATTTCTTAGTATGTACAAGCAGCAGAATGACGCATTCCCCCAGTCAAGCCCTTCAACATAATGTATGCACAGGCACCAGAATGAAAGATTTCCCAAAAACAACCATTCAGTAACATTTCCTGGTATGTACAAGCACCAACAGGAAAAAAATCAGAAATAAACACCCAATGTGCAGGTGGGAAATTGCATCAGATTATCTGTTGAATAGCCATTCATTATAATCGGGGTACGGGTGTAATATAAGACAGAGTCATTACCATCTGTTAGGACAAACACCACAGTAATTCAGTCAAAGTAGTACAGCACTTATATCTTACTGACCATTGGATATACCATGGAACACAGTGAAGACAGTCAAACAATGGATAAATAATAATATGGGACAACACTGATGTTGCAAAGAACTGGACATCCCTACAAAATTTAAGAAAAACAACATGATCACTGGTCAGGGAGGCTGCCAAAAGACCTACAGCAACACCAAAGGAACTGCAGGACTTTCTGGAAAAGTAAGGGTGTGTACTACATGTGACATCAATATCCCATACTCTCCATATGTCTGCACTATGGGGTAGTTAGAAAAGGCTTCTGTCTAACCCTAACACAGAAAAACACCCAGGCCAGGCAACAATTTGCAAAACAACACATCAAGTCTCCCAAAAGCATGTGGGAAAGTGTGTTGTGGTCTGGTGAGACCAGCATGGCTTTATATAGTGTGCCAAAGTAAACTATGTTTGGGGTGGTTGCAAACGACATAAGATAAATGCATGTTGTTTTGTGTAATACCTAAGACTGCACCCCCAATGTACATTTATCTCCCTTCCACTTCCTCTCTATGTCTCCCTCTCAGATTACTTCTTTCTCCAAGAACAAACAAATGGGGAGAAATACAGTTAACTTATCAAATACATTTATAGTGAAGCAACTGGCCTGATAAAATTACAGTAACCTGCAAAAGAACAAAGTCAGCAAAGAATCTGCCCTATCCCCACCCACTATCTGCCCATCTTCATCCATTTAATTCTGAATCACATTTACTCTTCTCACTTTCAGACTCTAACACAATACTGTTAAAAGTTTATAATAAACTGAGCTAGCTGTAAGTGCTCTTATGGTTCTCTAAGTGAAATTAATTATTTTCTAGCCATTAGTAAAGCAAAGTTGCAGATTTATGCATTTCCTACACTAGCAACTCCATCAATGAAATGTGCTCAAATATTTAGTCATCATATGAATGTGCAGCTATAAATCAGTACAGTGGTCTAACAATTAAAGCATGCAGTCAAGACTAGGGCTTTGTTGCAAAATGAAATCCTTCCTGCCCTCCTCAAACAATCATATAATGCTATCACAAATATTTTCTTCTGCAGCTCTACTTACCAGCATAACTAAATACTCTTTCACAGACATTAAATTAAGAAAAACAATAACAGATCAATATAGCCTTTAGTAATTTAATTTAATCTTAAAAATGTTTGCACTACATGCGTCTAAGCTTTACTTCTGATCTTCGTAAAACATCCACACTGCATCTAAACAAATGATAAATGTATTATAACCGCACCAGGAATTCTGCTCACTCAGATCTGCACCACTAGAAGTCACAATACTTTTAGGTGAGCTGGCTTTCTCTAAAAAGGAAAGCTTGCTCCCATCTGTGTCAGGCTAAATGAAAATATTGTATATAGTTAATCTGTTATATAGTACTACCAGGCTGACAGTTAACACAAGCACATATTGTAATGAAAACCAAAAACAGAATTGTCTCGATTGTTGCTAGAGGTTTTCAAAAGGAAGGCACTCTTGGATACTACGATTTCTAAGGCTTTGTGAAATATTACTTCTGAATAGCACTCTGATTTTTTTTCAGTACATGACTAACCCACTTCCAATTGACAATTGCCAACCATCTGTCATATAAAGTCACAATGTACTGACTGTACTAATGTAGTAACTAAAGCACTAAAATAGGATTTTAGGTTTTTAAACTAATGTTTTTATGAGCACTTTACAGACTAAAGGCACACACCATAGTATCAGATAGAGGTCAACACCTCTGATATGGCACTGCACCACATTTTATAGTATAACAACCCAAGGCTAGTTTAGTCTTACATTTTACAACGCAAACTTATGTTGATGCTACTAATGCACTGACCCTTTCACAAAGCAAACATAAAAGTTCCGAATATGATCAGATATCGGAAAATTAAGAGAATGCAACCCACTAGTCAGCAGTTTGTTTTCACTGAATAAAGTAGATCACCATCAAATAATGATTTAGCCAGCCAAAATTAATCATTTATATAAACATTCTAAATCTAACATTCCACTGAAATGCTGTCTAATCATAATACAAAAACAATACTACAAATCGCAGGATATTTGCGTTTTACACAATACATGTCTAACTACAAACTGCAACAATTTCTGGATGCTACTAAAATCACTCACAAACGCAAAATAGCGTATCGTGCGAATATCAACAAATACTAACAAATCAAACTCCAAACTGCAGACTTACTATGCTAGTATGTAGCTAGTTTTCCAATTAAAAAAATATACTATTAATGCTTCTAACATTAATAACCATCAGAAATGCTTCAAATGTCGGTATCTGTAAACTGTTAAACTTTCGACCTGGCTAAAATCTTGCCTAGTGTTTGTCAAATATTACAAAATATCTGCTGGAATATTTCTCTTCCCTGATCTTGACCAATGCACACCTACCTGTCTGAACACATGTGCCCAAAACTAGCCTTGGATGCTCAGCATATTTCCATTCTTAAAACAGGACATTTTTTTCCATGTAGGTTGTACATATAAGAAGAATTAAAGGATATGGTGAATGACTGCTCAAGCCTAAAATGTCAAATCCCATGCATATATAAGATAAGGTATTGCTTGTGCCATTACTGACATCCTAACAAAGGGGATATCCTCTTTTAAGTATTTATCCCCTCCCCTTAGGCTAGGGGCATGCAACTTGTATTACTGCAGGGGCCACTGTTCCTGTCTATGCACGTGTATGCTACTGTGTACCTATTGAGAAAGGTTACTGCATTCATGGCTTGGTGAATTGAACACACAACCCCAGCACCACCCCCAGATATCAGTGCCACTCTTCCAAAAGATTGTGACAAGGGGCAGCCCTATTCAGCCCCATCATTCCCAATGATAGGGTTCCCCATTCACCCCACAGGGGGCTGAAGTAGATGCCTATGCTGTGAACATAAGTCACCTGGATTATACTCTGGGTTCATCTCTCTATTTCACTGGAGCTGGTATTTTCCCCATAAAACTGAACATCAACTCCCTGCCCATAAATGGACTAGTGGACTGGAGTGGAACAAAATAAATGCTTCTGCCTTCTCCTACTCTAGACTACAACACTGACATAATACAGTACATCATACCAATCCAATGTGCTCCAGCCCATAGCTGTGATTCTAAAATAAGGCACAACATGAGAACATTTTCAGGATAACTGAACTATACATGCTTCTTTAAGTATCTACCATGAATAAAATAAATCTCTACCTAACGCCCCAACCAATAATCTTTACTAAACATGATACTGGTGATGCTCTATCTGCCACGTCAGCTGTATAATTTTCAGAGCAAGCAAATGGTGCAGTCTGACAAGCCATACCTGCTACAAACTGTATCTTTGATTCTAAAATAAAGTGCCTCAACACTTACTTAGATTTTAGATTAGGCTGACAGTACTTGGTGCTAAGCCATACTGCTCCAGACAACAGCTGAAATTCCAATATAAAGTGCAACTTTGCTGAATGGAAAAAGAACACTCTGCCTAAATGCTGTGTTTACTACTCACCAAATACCATAATGCCATGCAGCACAGTCATCCACATTTTTCCTAAGTAAAGGAAATGGTCCATAATCACATTCCACACATCCTCCTACTCTAGACTCACAATCCAGCACCTGCAGCCCATTAATTAGCTTATATAAATCAGCCTTGTAACTCTCTTGGCTCAGCCTGCATTTCCACTCTGTGCTAACAGAAGGCTTAGCCACCCTTATATAACTTCTGAATAAAGGTACAGACACTGCTAGAGAGATGTTTTTAAATGCATTTAAATTTGTTTATTTGGTAGGTGAACAGGTCAATTCTAGAACATTTTTAGACATAGGTCAGGCAACAAATGCAAAGATAAATACAATATATACAAATGGTCAGTTAACAGTAAGCCATTTAACTAACCAACATATTTATCAGAATTGAGAGAAAGCCAGAGAACCCAGAAAAAAAGGTGGAAATAGAGTCCATTCAAACTCCACTGAGACAGTAAGTAGAGGCCAGAACAGTATCTAATTCTGAATATCAGCAGGCTTGAAATGTTTTTTCTTCAAGTGTTTATAAACCAAATGGTGTCATAGAAATCGGACATCATTTCACTTCTGATACAACTACCTAATTGAAATAAAAATAAATTGTCCATTGTTTGGACCAAACCTCATTTTAAGGGGTAACCTTCTAGTTAATTTGATCAGAAATGACACTGAGGTTTTGGGAAAAGTACGGACACTTTAGTATAGTATGTATCTGTACTCAGAAATAAAGATGAAATACAGGTTGTGAGGATTCCAAACACAACTGCCAGTAAACAGTAAACAGTAGTGGGTTCATTGTAATTCCAATTAAATGGAATCTTACAAAGGCACAGTACTAAAGAAGGAGCTGATAATATGACAGTCACAAATAGAAGTCAAGAATGTCTTGTTAAACCTCTAGGTAACTGAAAATAAAAAATCTGTTAATGGTCCGTCTTGTTTCGCATATCACGGGAAAGCAATGTGCAGCTTTAATGTTGGCCTAAAGCGTAAAACATTCTGATCAAGCACCGAAGATAGTTATGACACTGAGGCCAGTGTATGTGGTCAAGATAAAACAAACCAATCTCAGATGACAACCTGGAACCCAGCCAAAGCCAATATGAATGCCAACTTCTAACTTCCTGTAAAAAGCGAACATGCAAACTGTTGAAGTGATGACAAAGCAATTCCAGGTTACTTCAGATACAACCACCTAATTGAAATAAAAATAAATTGTCCATTGTTTGGACTAAACTTTGTTTTAAGGGGTAACCTCCTAGTTAATTTGATCACAAATTACAAATGCAAAAAGCGACATACACACAAATGTCAAAGGGCCAAACATTCTTTATCTACAAACATCACACCACCTCAAGTTACCAGTGTCAAAGGATCCCACTTTGGTGACAAACAGGACTCTAGTAATCGCATGTGTAAAGAACAACAACGTTCAACAAGCACAACATTTCATAAATTATTACTCTGTAAAAGAACGGGGGGTGGTTATGAAAGCAGATTTCCAAGGAGTTCCGCAACAAAATTGAAACTGGGTACTGTTACATTCAATAACACGAAGAATGCACAAAACGTTTACCTGCAGAATGTAGATTCAACACAAAGCAGACATAAGTGATCATCAGCGAACTATACAATTCAAAAAAAAAAAAAAACAAGCGAAGACAGAAAAGGAGAAGGGAATATAGCTGTATCGGATGTGGTGCTGGTTGGGAAGTATCTCACAACTCAACGGTATCCACTATTGCTCATATACGATACAAAAAGCGAAAGTGGCACACAGCAGATGGCCTCACTAATGGCCAAAACGGATGCAGAAACAATGTGCTCTGAGTCCTATTTACACCTAGGCTAGCACACCATATATACCTACAAACAAAACACATTATAAAATATGAAACCCCAGGGTATAACCCTTTGCTGTTTAAACTGAGACAAGTTGCCATTGATCTTAGATTTCTTAAAAAAGACATGCAAACATACACACACACACACACACACACATACATATAAATATAATACAAGTATACGCAGATGTGTACAGCTGTCCTCTGCAGGATATCCCAGAAAGGTGGTGAATCATAACTTAGAAAGTAATACTTACTATGAGAAAAAGAAGGTAATTGTTGTTCTGAGCTGAACGGGAACTCCTGGTAGTGCTGTCCGTGAAATCCTTGAGTGCGGAAAATAAAATAGAAGATCCAGTAGCAGGTAAAATCTCCAATTCTTTGCAGAAAGAAAAGAAATACCTGCTGCTGGACCCTCTTTTTATTAGGAGGAAACAAAAGAAATTTAGATTGGGGGAGGAGGTGTTATGCAAGTGGTGGCTTGGATTGCAAGAATCCGATTGGTTGCCACCACTTGCTTATCGAGAACTTTTAAAACAGATTTTCTGCAAGAAGTTTAATGTAACCTTAATGTAAGAACATGCTGAATTGTAGCTATATAATGTAAATTACACATTCAGTTACGATTTCAGTGTGTTTTACATTAAGGTGAACTAGAAATCTGCAGTACACTTTCTCTGGCCTGTGGAAGGCACTCGGGGGTAACAGCTTGTAATTTGTACCTTCTCATGGCATGCTCGGGGTTAAGCACACAGGCGCCATGAGAAGGTACTCGGGGTTAATGAGTTAAGAAAAGAAGACTTAAAGGGTTCCGCAAAGTTGCACAAGCGCATCCAGGCGTGTCGTCTCAAGGCCGCAGCTGAACCCGTTGCAATAGCTGCTCCTTTTGATGTGTGAGATATCAATCGCATAGAGGAGTTAGATATAGATTCAATGGTGGCCATCTGAGAGGCCACTTTGTCACGGACCTCATCAGACACAGCACCAGCCAAGGTTTCAGAGAGCTCATAAACCAGATCCCTCTGAAGCCTGGTAAAATGTGCCATATAATTCAGGGACCTGATAGCAAAGGTTGCTGAAGCAAAGGTGCACTTCTCTATCCTGTCCAGGGCCTGGGACTCTCTGATAGGTGGATGGACAGTCTGTCTTTCTTCTTCTGCCAGATCCTTTTTTGTTGTGGCCATCACCACCAAAGCATCCACAGGAAGACCTTTGGACCAATGGGGATCCAAAGCAGGAGGGGATAAGATCTTATCTGGCCTCTGGGGAATAGCTTCGATGGTATCAGGAGCCTTCCAAGCATGTTGCACGATGAGCCAGACAAGTTAATCAGCAGGTGGAGTAACCCAGGAGGTAGGGGGCCAGGCGTGAAAGGCCTGCAGGAACACAGATTCCTCAGAGGTCAGATTAGAGGACTGCCAGTCACCTCTCTGTTTCAAGATTTCGAGGATATCACCAAAGGATACCTCAGAGGGTGACCGAGGGGATCCTTCCCCCTCATCGAAATCTGTGTCTTTGGTGAGGGACTCCTCTGTGGAGTCCATGTGCTTCCTCTTACACAAACTTTTCCAGTGGACCTCCTCAGTGGGAGAAGCAGGAGAAGTCAGCGGAAAAGGGGATTCCTGAGGGAATATGCCCTGTGGCCCCTGCACCCGGTGTCCACTAGGTGTGACTTGTGAAACCAGTATACCAGAGGAGGGCGGAGGTATAGACAGTCCGGAATCACCAGCAGCAGCAAAAGCCTTCTCCATCAGTTGGAAGGCTGGTCCACCCAAAGAGGAGTGTGTGTCTAGGACAGGGGGCACCCCTCCCCTAAGTGGCTCAGCCTGCCGACCCGGAGTCTCTGGATGGCTGTGGAGCAGCAAGCTATGCATGTCACAGCTGACATCCTGGGTCATAGCAAAACTTTCCTGCCATGAAGGCAACTGCAGTTCCTTAGTGAGATCCATAAAGGGAACCGCAGAAGGGGAAGACTGTGCTATATCCATGGACTTCAAAGGCAATGAAGTAGGAAAATAAGAAGGGGTCTCTGGAGATGGGTGATCACTTCCCAAGGAAGGATAGTGCCTGAGGGGTGGTATACCTCTGGCCAAGAATGCCTGGTCCACAAGACACAACACATCATGTTCGGAAAGGCTTCTAGTGGACCTCACGGAGACTGAGGGAGAAACAGGCCTATCCATAAAAGAGGCAGACTCTGTGCCCATCTCATCTGATTGCACAGAGGACAACAGTGCCGGGAAAGACTGGACTACTGTTGTTTGCACCGAAGAAGTCATCAGTGCCAAGGTCATTGTCTGCACCGACACAGGGATCAGTGCCGAAGTGGTTGTCAGTGCCGAAGCTGGAACCGACAAAACTGGAGTCAGTAATAAAGGCGTCAGTTCTGAGGAAGATCTTGGAGCCGACGCGGTCAAGGTCTGTGCTGACTGAATGGTCAGTGCCGATACAGTAGTAATGGTCTGAACCGAGGAGCCCCTCGGTGCCGATATATAAAAGGCTGCAGGAGAAGACGGAGCCGAAATCACTAATGGAGCCGAAGGCCTCAGTGCCGAAGGTCTAAGCACCAAAAACATTGGGGCTGACTGAGAAAGCTCCAGAGCCAAAACTTTAGCTTTTTTAGGTTTTGGTTGGTGGGAGTCCCCAGCCGGGGACAAAGGCAAAGATTTAGCCTTAGTACAAACATCCAAGGTTTTCTTATGGGCTCTAGGAGGGGTTGAGATCTCCGACCCAGAAATAGCCTCTGAAAAGGGAGATTTTAGAAGTCCCTTCAGTATCAGCTTGTTTTTCCTTTCCAACAAGGTTCTATTAGAAAAGTTGTCACAAATAGTACAGGGTAGATCAACAGACAAATGGGAAGCTCCCAAACAATAAACACACAAAGAGTGTGCATCAGAAGTAGGCAGTTTGTGTCCACAATCAGAACACCACTTAAATCCCGGACTACCTTTCTTATCTGCCATGACAGCAAATTAAACAGTAGAAAAAGTTACCAACAATGGTACAAGAGAGTACCCAAAGGTATGAGAGAAAAGGGTGAAGGATTACCAATGATGGTAAAGAGAGAATACCTCGCAGTAAAGTGGTAAAGAAAAGGCAGAAAAACCTGAAGAAATTATAAGCGCTAGATGCGATAGGGTAAATGACAATAAAATATGAACTTTTCTGACAGAAAAGTAGTCTATAAAGCTATTAAACAACAATTGACTATACTTAGCTCAAGAGAAGTAGCTTGACATGACCAAATGGCAACCCCTACAAATGAAATCTGAGGTAACAGGGAGAGGGGGGTAAGAGTTTAGCTTGAGAGTTTGAAGCTGACGCGAGCTTGGAAAATGGCCGGCTCGGTTCCGAACTCGGAACCGATACCCATGCTTAAGGAATGAACGAGGATTAACAATATCAGATCTAATTTTGGAGGAAGAATGAAGTTTAAAAGAAGGCAGAATTCAAATGAGCTACATAATGTTTGACTGGCAGTGACTGGATAGATTATAAGTGATGTATAATGTATGTAACTAAAAATATGACAGTATGGTTTGTTTTAATTTATATAAAGGTATGATTGCCCACATCATAAGTGATAATTTAACATATTTATTGTTGCCAAAAAGTATTCATTTGGTGGATCTAAACACGTGACTATGACCACTGCATTATTACAGAATTTTGGTGCTCTAATACTAACCTACCACAACCTCTGGTACCTCAAGGTTATATGATCATTAGTGATGGCACAATTGGTGGAATTGTCAGGAGTCACAACTGATTATTATTTGAAAAAGTTGAAACTGTATATGAAGTTGATGTTTACAGTATCCATACAATTAGGTTATCATGACAGAAAGATATTGAAGTTTTATCATCAGTTCTTCTGGCCAGTTCATTAATTTATAGTTTAGATAATCTACAGAAAATCAAAATTATGTTCATTCTGCAAGATTCTAATGGGTAATCTTAACCATAACTGGTTATAGCTTAACCAACTTATTGTATAGTAACATATCTAAAACATTTATAGGAGGTATCTAAGCCCAAGAGATGTGCTAACACAGGAAATGTTTCCTGTATTGACCATGTGTCAGATGAAAGTGGTCCTAGCATTAAAAATGTGAAGAATTATTTGGCATAATATTTATTTTCCTTTTACACTAATAGATGAAGTTTACAAGCAGTGTACAAGTTAGTTTATGGTCCTACTGAGGTCCTTTAGTAAATTAGATTACATCTTGGAGTGGGACAAATTATCATCTTTGAAATACTCCATGCATTACCAGACAAAGGACACTGATGTAAAAATGAAATGAAATTATTTATTGTAACATGTTAGAAATGTGATAAATGAAGCTGCACCCTTTTACTAAGCTGGAGAAATTAAAAAAAAACAGTGTCCATGGATTAACAATGCTTAGGAGATCATAAAAACGGAAAAAAAGATGCATCTAAAATTGTATGAAAATTAAGTAAAATCAGTGCTGATTATTATTTAAGAAATCCAAAAATTATTGTAAGTTACTATGCAGAAATAGGAAATAACACTGTTGGATTAAAAGGCTTTTAGCAGTAAAATTTCAATTAAAAGTTGGAAGATCTGGAATTAATTAGCAGGATAAAATACAGACAAATGCTTGTGGTTATGAAACCAAATTATGGAAGAAAATAAAAGCTAACAAAAGCTATTGAATTTATCAAGTGTTTTGATACATTTTCCCAAGTAAGAAATGAGAGTATTTTGGGTAGAATGATGGAGTCACAGTGGTTATCTTTTTTCATTACTTAGAAAAATTAAAGTTTATTTTATCACACTGATGAACAATACTTGATCTTAGTTAAATAGGACAGAAGGTAGTTAAGGTTTTTAAACTTAGTTTTAGAGTTTTTATTGTGGTCTATCACTGATGTATTAAACTATTCTAAGCTGGCTAATAAATTTAAAACATAACTGTACATTGCTTTGAAATGCAGCCAAGGTGAAGTATTTCATTAGCTGTTCACTTTACATAGTCAACCAAAGAAATTATGGTAAACAGTAAAACCTACTAACAAAATCATCTTTAAAGGCTCCCACTGGACAGTGTTTTATTCTAAAATATGAAATGCTATAAAGGATAACATAACAGCATCCCACTCACAAACTGTTCTTATAATTAACAATAGTCATGATCCTATATCTACTACCCTAGTATATAAATTAATTTCATACCCACCTTTCCTTTTTAAAACCATAGTGAAATCATGGGTAAAATGATTTTTCCAATATAGCACTCCATTCCACATGATTCACACTAGTGTCTTACAGCTTGTCAACAAAATCTTAAGTAAATTTATTGCATGCATATACAGCCTAACCCTTGTTTTCTACAAAAAAAATGTTTTAAGCACACTCTGTAGACCACAGACAAATACTGCCCATGGGATAAATTGCTAGAGAAAACTATCTATGGGCAAATTCTAGAATATATATTCAAAAAATATGACATTCTACTACATAAAGAAGATGGCTTCTGAGCCATATGCAGCACCACAGCTACCATCTACACACTGCCTGACCTAATCTTTAAATATATGCAAATAGACCTATGTCAGTTGTTCTTCATTTACAGTGAGCACTTAAACTGTTGGTAATACTATCCTCATATAAAAGCTAGCAAGCTATAGGTTTGCTGATAAACTCATCCAATAGTTGGACAGCCATGAAAAATTACAATCTCAATTTACAATAAAGAGGATAATACACAACCTTAAATATACAGGCCAATAAACCTGGTAGACAATTCCTTTGAGATTTTTTTTCTACATTCTTATTGCAAGATTTAAAGAAGTAGATCTCAGGAAACTCTTTATACCTTGTTCAGTTTATGTTTGCAGCTAAAAGGTCAGTGGCAGTTGCATGTTTACTCTCATAGCACGTAATGTAAAATATATGTAAAATATACAGCAGTACAAAAACAAGTATTACTTGTGTTATTTGTGGACACTGTATCCATGTTTGACAAAATAAACAGAATAAAGATGTAGAAAACAATGGCAAAGCAAGAGGGCATTCAGAAGATTTCCACATGGACACAAGTTAAATTCATGAAGTCAGGATAGCTAACATAAAACTTCAAGCCAAATAATGGAGTCAGGCAGGGATGTTTCTCATTCATGTAGATTATTTGTTTGCAAAGCTGAGGTAGACATAATGAGCTCAAAGAAAAATTAACTAACATCATCCATGAATAGTATAAATAATGCAGTATGCAATCTCATAATTCTCAAATAAATACAAAAAGAAAATCAAAGCTGATGACCTTTAGGCTGAAAAAAGGTAAGGATTTAATAGGAAAGTAAGGATAAAGGAAGAAGGGTCAAACAAAGTGTGTGACTTATATGGGGATTATCTTTGCATGCAATGGACTTAGGCAGATGTTGAATATGTCAAAGCAAAAATATATATATATATATCAAATATCAATGCATTTTGCAGACTGTGGCTGCACTGTTGCATGGAGTAATATTCAAGCCTCTACTAGAATTAATAAGAGCAAATATCTACCAGTTGGTAATGCTTGGTACAAAATTGTGATCAAATAAGAACACAAATTTATTAAAACACATAAACAAGGTATAAAAGAAGGCTCTATTACTCCCACTATCTTTTTTCTTAGATATGCATATGAGATTTAAATGTCAGGTAATTAATAAGAGAACACTGACAACTTCTTTTTAACTAGATAGGCTCATCTAATGAGACTTGATGTTGTAGATACTATGGAAGAAGTATCAAATGAAAAGCTTGTTTGGGCTTTAGGACATAAAAATCAAATGCTTTCGATGAAGTTGAAAAATGGCTTAGAATTCATGTTGATGTACTTGAAAAATTATCTTACAAAGAAAGTTGAACTAAGTAAAACATACATTCCTTACTTAAGGAAAATGATAAAAATCTCGTAGAAGATTAAATATTAAAACTGTGGGTCAGATTCTAAAAGACTTGTTGTCAGTGCATGTGACCACTTACACTGACAACAGGCAGAGAACAGGTCTTTTGGAATCTGATCCATGTAGCAAGCCTTTTTACATATAGACCTTACACTGAAGTAAGTCATATACACTGAGAGCACACCTTTTGGAATCAGGGCAGATTTACACTGAGAGTAACTCTTTGGAATCTGGCTCTATGAGTAAATCTGTATTTTTTGTACTCTTGCAAAGAGTTTAGGTTTAAATAATAACAATAAATATCTGTTAGTGTTAAGAGACAGAAATTGAATAACCATATATGCAAGATATAAATTTGAACTTCCACATGGAAATGTATGGACAAATAGAATAAGGAGTGGAAAAATATCACATAATTGCATTTGTGAAATTAATGAAAAAAATCGATACACATGTTATTACAATGTCCTGTGCGTGAACACCATGCAATATGTAATGCAAAAATATGTAGTTATAATGTGAGAAGCTTCTTCTTGTTTTGTCAGCTTGTAAATGATCATATCCATAGCTCATTGCAACAGTGACATTTTAAATGCACTCTTTCTTCCCGAAAATGAAATTTAACCATGGACAAGCCCTACATCCCATAAAATAGTTATTTATCTGCATTTGCTGACAGTGAAAGTCTGAGTGGGCATATTTGCACCTTTTTAGAGGACGCCTAGGGAGAAAGGAACTATAGTTTATAGTTGTGCATAAACATTGAAGTAAGAAAATCCAGTTGCTATAGCACACTATCATTCCTAATAACAGTGGACTGATTCTTGTTGCACTTACAGAGACAGCCTATGAGACCACATTATTGTTTGGCAGTACATAAGATTCCTTAAACAACACCACAGATTATTTTAGCAGTACTTCTAGAAACAGCACGTAAGAAGAACTACATTAAAGGTTGACAATAAATAGGTCAATTTTCTAGGAATCACAATAAATTTTTAGCAGTATGTTTATAGCAATGATGTGTTGAGACAAGTTGAATTAATAAACCTGAAATGTGTAAACTTGGTTTGAAAATTACCTGATAATTCATTCAGTAATCATCAATGTTCTGAAACAGGCGACTTTACCAAGGGTGTTTCACAAGGGTTCATTCTTGGCTAATCAATAGTCTAACATTTTGCAAATGACTTCCCATGAGAGCTACCAAATATAAATCCCATGCTTTATAAAGCAAGTGCCATATGAATTACCAGAGATCATAAGTCATCTCATACAATAATCCTTACTGCAAAAATGCTTCAACTCTCTCTCAGGAACTGTTTATCAAAATTAAATTAACTGCACACAGAAATCAACTGTGATGCTATTTGATATACCACATGGTTTAAAAAGTATACAACATATCTCTGCTTCAGACTCTTCAGAAATTCTACCACCAACAAATAATTGGGGGAGGGGGCAGAAATATATCTGAATCATTTTGCCCCAAACTTCACCTTTAACTCACAGACTGAATTTTAAATAAACAAAGTCCTAGCACAGCTGAAAATCTTTATAAAATATCATATCTTCTCATAGTAGAAACCAGATGTGCTAAAGGAACAGACATTTTAATTCTTAGAATAGAAAACATTCTACCCATCATTTCCATGTTAGCCCACAAAACACCATATTCCAGACAAGAGAAAATAGCATCCTAGGATTTATCAGTCTAGCCATTTCAGAGAATACCACTGAATACATTAAGTAAAACAAAATAGCTTCCAGTTTCTGCTAGGGAAAACTTCTTACTAAATACACCAGATTTCAAGATACTACACAGCAACTATGGCATTGGCAACAACTCCCTTTTATCCATTTTGAACATGGGGTGGGGTATACCAGCAACAGAGACTATCACTTACAGCTAATGTTCACACCACTGGGTGGCAATTATTCCTTTCTTATAAAGCAAACTTCATACAACAAGAGGGAATTCACCTCCAAATATCAGCCCTCACTATGATGTAAGTGAGAAAGATTTTTCTGAAATTGGACCAATATCCTGGAATAACCTTTCTAAAAAAAACACTGAGTTGGGAATGGGGTCCATTCCTGTTATTGTATTAGAAACTCAAAAGACTTGGAGAAATTAAATAGGGGCTGTAAATAAATATTAATTGCTATTTTTATTAAGAAATCTTCTATCTACATATATTAATGCAGGTACTATACTAGAATTTATTATTCTAGACATTTCAGAGAGGAGCAGTCATAAAGAAGAAAACCATAGTCAACATTTTTAGCTCTGCATGGACAAATGTCATACATTTTTGAATAGCTCAAGCTACTATAACACACTATAATTGTATACAAAATTTGCAAATCATATTTTAATTTCACAAAGGTCATTGTCCTGAATCTTCACTTAGTAAAAGCTGTTTTGTAACTATCAGGCCATTTTCAAGAAGCAGTTTGTGACGCCCCTGCACTGGCCCAGTAATCAAGAAGCCTCAGTCCTCACCACTGGCAACAGCTAGGGGACAGACACACTGGGAGGATGACAAGTACACACACAGTAAAGTGCAATTTCCCTTAAGAGCACACAGAGATCACAGTCAGTCTGGGGCTGTTTTTCCCTCTTTCTCCAGATCTGCAATAAGGCTCCCCACTGTTATGGCTATAGGGTTGAGATCTCAGCCGAGTGGCCAAGCTAAGACCTTCAGCACCTCTGTTCCACCAATGCTTTGTGTCCCTGCCCAAGTAGCTGACACACACACACACACACACACACACACACACACACACACACACACACACACACACACACACACACACACACACACACACCTGGGAAAGGCTGTCACAGGTTTACTAGCTATGCCCCCTTTTGCCCAGACTATAAAGTAGTTCCAGCTGTCACCAGCCAGCCTTATCAGATACTTATAAGGCCCTTCACAAAAGGTGTCAAATCCTACTGTGTAATGTTACTGTTATACAAATGGTAGTCTGACCAAGACATACAAGGCTATTTAAGAGTGGCCTGTACAGTGTCACAAAATACATATGCAAGTACTCTAACAGCTTAACTATGTCTCACAAATATCAGTCACAAAGATAGGTTTAAATATATTTAATAATAAATAATAAAAGCGCAAGACAATACTCAGTAACTCAACACTGTAACTTCAGAGTTCAAAATCACAGGAAATATTTAAAACAACATTGCAGGACAGTCTCAAACAAATACAGAAAACATCTAAACTAATCTTTACTATATTCCTATCTACATTTAAAAGAGATACTATGCCCTAATTCTTACTTACAGCACAGTAAGTACAGATGGTGATGATGAGTGGATGTTTCCAGGTCAAAAACAAAATACAAAATGCCCAGTCTCTCTCTGAGAGAGTTCTTAAATTAATATCAAATATTACTGCTGGGATAGCTTGGATGATATAATTTTTTGTCACCTGGCTTAAGTTCCCAAGCTAAACCCCCATTGCAGCATTTGACATCTCCTTGTGAAAAATACATAGCCTTCAGATGTTTGCAGTTGCTAGAAGACATAAAACCATAAAACACTTACAAAACAATGAGAAGGCACCATAGTTCTAGACATCCTGTCTCCTTGCTGCATTGAAACTAACCTTTAAAGCACAGTCATAAAACAATTTAATTTCAACTTATTTTCTTGGGTATGCTGTAGTTACATTTTTGAAGCTCGGTACATAGCATACAGTTCTGTATGAATCATATCAATATTCACAAATGACATAGAATTACTTACAAAATTCTAGATAGCTGAGCTGGCAGTGTAACACAGTAAATGAAAAACATTTCACTTATATGTTGGTGTCCTCTGTTAAATCATGAGAGAGAAAGTATTTTATTACACCGTACCTTTCCAAGAAGCCAGACAAATGACCAGCCTGTATTTACCTGTTTATCTATTTATTTAAATGTGTTTAATGGAGTAGAGCACTGTTCAAACAATGACCGATTACAGCACATCTATTATTTCCATGCAACAAGTTTGTCTCCTCTTTCATGCTCTCCCAAATCAATGGAGGTTTCAATTATGTGGCCTCAGTTATTGAAGCCCACTCTTTTACATTTCTCTCAAGTCTCTCTAATATCTAATGCATAAAAATCGTCATATTTTATAGATATTTTATAAGTATTAAATGTGCAAAGAAAATAGTATTCAACAGCATAAAATTAACTAATTATCTATATGTAGTGAAAACTACCAAATGTCCATTAAGTCACATGTGATACAGTTTGTGAAATCCACTATTTTATCTTCAAATCTCATTATACCATAAAGCACAATATTTGTGCTGAAAATTAAAACTAACTTTGTGACAGAAAAAAATCCTGGTCATTATTTTGAATCTGTAATTGTTTTGTCTGTTATCTCTAATAAGTAAAATCCACTATTTGCTCTTTATATTCATACTTCTACATATACTAAAAGAAAACACACAACTTCATTCACTCTGTAGAAAAGAAAATTGCTCACACCATTTCATGTTTGTTCTTTAAACTTGTCTACTGTTTGTTGTTTGTGACACAGTCTGAAATGTCATTTGAACTGCATCATTTTATGTTTCATAATACAATTACAGGCATGGTAACCCTATATGTATTACTACACACTGGTAAATGCTTACATTTCAGAAAGGAAAAGTACTTTCAAAACAGCAGGAAGCACCTCTTTAGATTTTAAATTCTGTCTACAATATCCATTAATCATCTCTGTGAGTACTGATATCTAAAATGAAGTACATGGTGAAAATCATTGTCCATATCCACTGGACACCTTCTAGCATGCATTGTCCCAGGTTGCCTAATTTGCCACAACACATATTAATTTTTGTGCCAGGAAACAAACTGAACCAATATCACCTGGACTTTTTCTGATCAGTCATTCATTTGGAATCAATAGCAACCTGTATACCTTCTCAGTTTCTAGCATTATCTTACCAAGGCCTCTCTGTCATCATAATAATCATGCACTCCAAACAATCATCTCCATCACCCTCTTTCTAAAACTCCATTTAATTAAAAAAATGTCATCTATATACTTTATGGTCCAACAAAACTTGTTGATGTTCTATGTAAACCAGTTGTACACAATTATCAGCAATTTTGTACCTATGCTGGCATCTTTAATAAACAAAATGCCTTAAAAGTAGATCCACCCATGTTGAAGTGGATAGTCTCCTGGATAAAAGATAGAACCCACATAATTAATGTGAGATGTGTCTCCTTGGAATGTACGAGGATAACCAGTGGCATGCCCCAGAGCTCAATACTGATAACCCTGCATTTTGATATCTACTTCTCTGATCTTCAGATAAGAATTAGGATCTTTGGTTAACTGAGTTTACAGATGACTGCAAACTGGGCATTATTGCCACATCTCCCACTGACACCCATTCAGTGCAGCAGGAACTAACCCTCATATACAAGCTGTGCACAGAAGAAGGGCTAACATTAAAAGTGAACAAGTAACTATTGTCATATTTTTTAAACTACTCTGTCTCCCTTAATGTACAATACAGCAAGTAGCCCACATCAAACTGACAATGTATTCTGGAATCTTGGAACCTGAATTATGAATTCCATTTCCTTTGACCACCATATAGCAGCAGTTGTTGCAAAATCATTCTATTTAGCACAACTCATGCCTAAATGCATATCATGCAGGTCAAAGAAGTTATAATTTGTCTGTACACTTCCTTAATTTGACTTGTTATTGAGTACAACCCTCCCTTTGCGATTTACCTTTCAATATATATTAAGCAACTGCAAAGATACAAGCAGTTCCTAACCAAACAAAAAATGTCGGCCTAAAAACCTTGAGGTATCAGAAAAGGGCTGAAGTGCTATCCCTTTACTCAGTTTCTTATGGGTTATTGTGGGGTGACCTATGCCTTACGTTCCACACCATTAGGGATCCCATCCTCATTGCTCCCCTATATTTCTACAAGTCAAATAGCTCCACTAATATCAAAATTAAAGACTTAACTTTCTACTTGCACATAAGTAAAATACATTGGAGAGACATTTTTTTACTCAGTGCCTACCTACCTCTAGAACAGAATCCACTTGCAAGTTAAACAAAGTAACACCCTAGTGTCCTTCAAACTAAGCCTGGATGATTGTATAGGTACTCATACATTTACTCTGGGACTGACTTTCTTTGCCATTCTTGGGAAGGGGGTTACAGCATGATGACAATGGTTATTGACAAGATATAAATGGTCTTCTGACTAAATTGCCTTGTATTTCCTACAATCCTATGAACATTCTTAGCTTCTTTTCCTGTTTATGTCATCCCACAAAACTCAAAATCACATCATTTGGGATTATAGGTCCATTGTTCCATACTTGAAGCTGCAGCACATGGGCTCACAAACCCCTTTGTTCTACATTTGTTTTACTCAGGTTAATTTTACTACTACTGAGCTTAGATCCTGAAACTGTGGATTGCTTGATATGGGCATCCTGACATTTCTCACTTCCACCCTCAATGGTATTGTATTTTAAAGTGAAATAAAAGTACTTTTTAATTTAATCATCTATCATTTAACAACATAATTGGGATAATCTTTAGACCCTTTATGAACCACTTGGCAAACTTCAAAGATGGTTGCAGGACACCTTTGTAACCAAGGAAAACCTACATATGCACAGAAGAGCATGCAGCCACATAGACTACATTTTATTTTATTTATTTTTGCCTTTGTTTACTTGGAAAGTCTGACTGGGTTTGGCTAAATCCATTTTCAACAGAGGCCCAGGAAGTCAGGTTTGAACCTCAAGCCTCAAGCTGTAATACGAAGATTTTACCACTAACTCACTATGCTGCCCAGTACTGTTTAACATTTTATTCTGATCACCTGCATCACTTATACACCTCTTATGTAATAATGATTTACAAATACAAACTTTACATTTGCAAAATGATGCGCCTGCAAAGGCAGATGCGTTTGCATAACTTTATTGGAGAATTATGCTTTGGCTGCTTTTAATTGCTAACTAATATTATTATCTTTTTACTTCCTTTCATCATGGCATTCATGACAGCACAGGCAGAAATTGTGATTAGAGAAACAGCATATCTGAGCAATGTTGCTTGGTTCAAATGTTTTGTAAAAGGTGTTAAAACAGTGAAAAGGGATGATTGAAAAACAGCTAGAAACAAACATCTAAGTTTTGTTCGGAATAGATGTTGATTTATGCAGCTGCTGTAACATGCTTGTTTTCTTTTCTTTGTGCATGTATTTAGTCATCATTTTGTCCTTTTGCTGCTTTAACATCCTGACTTTGATGAATACCTGACAGCAGAAGCAATCTGTTTCCTCTACAGAGCCGAGAGCCTTTATTTTACATTATTTTTTCATGGTGCCATTTCTTTGAATTGATACTGTGGTACAAAATATGCTAATGTGAGACATGTTTGTGTAGGCTGATTTTCCCTGTTCTAGGCAGCGTATTTAATCTTACATAGGCAGAAGAGATTACTAGAAATGTGATATTTTGTGAAGTATTCCCTTACTTTAGATGCATCGTCAACATATAGTGCTTCATTCAGTTCTTTTCATTATTGGTAGCCTTAACATTATTTAACTGTTTTATATTTTTATTCCAGTCCTATTTTTCCTTCTTCAGAACATTGCTTATATCCTGGTTTCCACATGCACATAGAAGAAGTTATAATAATATTATTCTTCCTCATAAAGCTGCTTTAATATTTTACATTATTACAAAACAGCTGTTGTATCATCATTTTATTCATGCTCTGAAAATAATCAAGCTTTGAAAATATATTTTCATAGGCATGCAGTTAAACTATAAATGCCATGTCTCATAAGGATCATTGTACCCTTTATTAGCATTATGTTTTATTTTCAATAAACATTTCTCACTACCACATTATTTATGATCATTATAACATTATGCAATATCAATTAAATATAATTTAAAAAATGAGCAATAAACTGGATGGGGTGAAACGTATAGATTATCAAGACAACAGAAAAATATAACTAGATCAAAAATGAATGTGGCTGTAACTACTGAATGGGTGGTAACAGAGCTTATAAAAATATTTGAGGAAATTTCTCCTTTTGAGCTGCTGATACAGCAAATTAGAAATGTAAGTGTTCCACAGGTGTATCCTGTGTCATTCACAAATCTTAAAGCCATACACAGACTCAGCAACAATAATCACAACCTTCTCAAAAGCAATATTGTCATGTTACTTAAACAGGATGTGCTCAACTTTAAAGTTCTAAAAACACCCAACATGCATTAAGAAAGATATGCTCTTCGCATTAATGTACTGAACAGTATGACAGAGGAAAAAAATATACTTTGCACTGAACATATTACAACCTATTTTCAGATGGAAGTTAACTCTGGTGTGAGACTATGATATATGTATTAGAGCACATGCAATCCTTTATGCAATGTGACTGGTATTTTGCAAAATTTTAATGCTAAGGCCTGTAGTAATCGTGAGATTTCCATTGATTCAGTGAATTTTGATTTGCTAAGACTGATTCATCAACATACACATTTCCATGAAAAAACTACCTATCTAGGAGCAGAGTTTTTTTTTTTTCCTTTTCTGCTCTGTTACCCCACCCTAGCATATGCTGAGTTTCTTTACTAATATGATACCCTTAACCAAAACAGCATCTGAATTGTTGAATTTTAGATGAAAATATATATGTACCTTTTAAGAGGCAGTAATCTTAACATTGAAAGGGTTTGTTTTTGTGTTGAAACAGCCATTTCACACCTTTACAAATTATTCTGCATGATGGGGCAACACATTGGCACAGAGGATAGCACTGTTGTCTCACAGCAAGAGGTTCCCCGGTTCTATTCTCAGCTGGGGTGCCTTCTATGTGGAGTCTGCATGGCGTCCTTGTGTTTTATGGGTTTCCTCTGGGTGCTCCAGTTTCCTCCCACATTCCAAAGACATGCAGTAGCTAGACTGGACACTCTAAATTGGTCATAGGTGTGCATGTCAGTGTGTAGTGTGGAAAAACTACTGCATCAGAGTTAACCACCCGATGGTGTAAATCTTGGCTCTAGATGATTGTCACCGGTGAAGTGACACCCCAACCTGATGTGCAAAAATGGGAAAAAGAGGTTATGGATGGCTGGATGGATGGATGGAAGAAACAGTAAATGGGGGCTAAGGGAACCCGACTCACCCCCATACATGTAATTAAGTATTGCTGGTCTTTGCATTACCTTTCTGATCCTATCTCATGTTAAGCAGCAAACAATTAAGCACCTGTCTGTGCTCTATTGCTTAAAGCATACATGTAGTTACCTGTAGTCATGTATGAATATACAATTTATGCATTGGCAATCTAAAGAAGTGTTACTTATGCAGTAATATATTAGTTGCCATAATATACTGTTTCCACTGAGCTGGATGGGGAGAAACAGATGCATACTAGTGTTGTCATGTACGGCCCTGCTCAATTTTCAAAGTACTACTAAGAGTTTACAAAGGTGACAACAACTCTTAATTGTGTCATCTTAAAGATACACAGTATACATAGATATCTTATGTCTACTAGGATTGCTTTGACTATTATTGTTCCTATCTTCCTAAGTGTTACGTGCACTGAATCAACACTATTCCAAATTTTCAATACAGTCAGGCAGGTTTTCATGACAAGAAAGAACAGAGAGAAAGAAGCCCAACCATATTCTCTGGGAAATTGAGAAGAAAAGAGACGTAGGAGGAGGAGAACACGAAAAAAGGGATGGAATAAAATAATACAGGAACGAGAGATGAGTACGAAAAACCACCATATTTTATGATGGCACAAACACAGATACAGGCAGTAAAGACAGAAGAAGGAATTAAGTTTTCAAAAGACAGAGATCAGAAAAAATAAAGAAAAGAAAAGTACAGCAGGCTCAGTGATTTTCAAGTATTTTTTTGACAGTGAGCAGCAGAAGAAATGTAGACACTGGTGGTTTGCAAAAGGAAAATAAGTCTGCAGTTTTAGGTGTTTTTATACATACTTAATTTCTTGATAGAGGAAACAGACAAAAAATACAGTTGCAGAAGTAAAAGGGTACATCTTTACCTATTATGTTAGTGTGTGTGTGTGTGTGTGTGTGTGTGTGTGTGTGTGTGTGTGTGTGTGTGTGTGTGTGTGTGTGTGTGTGTGTGTGTGTGTGTATAAATATATCTATATCTAAATCTATATCTATTTGTGAATGTATGCATGCATTCATATACGTGTGCGTATGTGTGCGTGCGTGTGTGTGTGTGTGTGTGTGTGTGTGTGTGTGTGTGTGTGTGTGTGAGTGTGTGTGTGTGTGTGTGTGTGTGTGTGTGTGTGTGTGTGTGTGTGTGTGTGTGCGCATGTGTGTGTGTGTGTATGTGTATGTGTGATGGACAGATGGCAGGGCAGGGTCCAGTATCTCTCACCCTTTGTCCTAGAACCCCTCCTCAAACACAATAAACACAGCAAAATAGCCAGCATGACCAGACTATAAAACAATAATAACTCAAACTCATGTCAAATAGGAAATGCTGTTAATCAAAGGCATTCAATTAACCAACATATACTGGCAGTGTCATGACTGCTCACATACATTATACAATCCTAAGCCTAAGAGCATTAACAGTATGACTCTACTATTCATTAACAGCATCCTACACCTGTCAGCAGCAGCAAATAGCACTGCTCACTCCATATTCCAGCTGGAAGGAAAGTTGGGAGGGGAATAGAAAGAGTCTCCTTCAGAAGGAGCATCCATTCTTCTACTCACCAGTCTGCCTATATGGGAGCTTGTCCACCCCCTCTTTCTTTCTAACTGAAATAAATAACATTGTTACCAACTAACCTGCCATTAATGTACACCAAATCATTCAGCAACAGACAGAAATGCAGTCAAAAATAAGTCAAACCCATTCAACAACAGATAAATAAATCTCACTCAAATGTATATTGTCTTTCCTGTACTAAACATGATCCCTGTCATCAATGCAACTCTAGCCACCTTGTGTTTCACAAACTTCCCAGCAGCTTCAACAGCCCTAAAGTGAATAGTACACCTCCAAGCTAATCTCAGAATAAACAGTGACCAAACTAAAACTATTCCTGCAAACTTCTGCTTCACTAACAAGGTCTTTTATGATTTATGACAAAATCCTATGCTTGGATTTCACACCCAAGTTGTTATTCCCTAAATGAATAACAACAGTATTAGGAGTTCCTTCCACACACTGCCTGCACTTCATCCAACATACCCACCACCTGACTTCAGTGTGGTCCTCTGTACCCCTATTTAGTAAACATTGCATACCGCTAAAACAAGAAGAAGGAACAGTCCTCCAGGTCTCACTGCTGCTTGCTTAGCTGTCCAAAATTTAAACAAGTGGTACAAAATGATAAACCTCTTCCCCCTATAAAAAAAAAAAACGGCCAAACGTTTGACAACACCCTCAAAAATATCGCCTTGTTTACTTATCTAACAGAGGATTGAAAAGAGTAGATGTTCAGCTGACTTCCCTGCTGAAACTAAACTGGATGCCCCACCTATCTGAAAAGAATATGTAGAATACCTGTCTCCTGCAAATCCTTTACCTTCAATGCCATCTTAAGTAGGCTGACAAACTGCAAGACTAATGCTGGTCTACCAACCAGCCACTGGAATATCAAATCCATTCTTTCACCCACTAATAATTTCCTCAAGCTACCACCCACACAACACAGCATAACATAATATTCCTCTGTCTAACCAAATCACACAGGTCTGCCTCATTAATAATACATACATCTCTCCAGCTAAGACTCCCCAACAAGTCACAGATGTGAAAAGCCAGCCTGGACTGCAAAACAAGCTTGTTATAATTGACTGATACCTTATAAATATCTTTTAACAACACCTACATCAAATGCTTCACCAAAGGAAGCCTATTGCCTCCTGACAGGCCCTGAACTCTCCCCAACCCCTAATTTTCCTGAAGATTCACCACTGTTTAGTAAAATCCCTCACACCCAAAAACCTAGCTTCAGCATTTAAAGTGACACAGCTCCCGCATCTCCCACCTAGATGTTCAGTATGTAACCATTAACTGAACAGAACAAGTCCTTTCAAGATTGGGTAACCTAACAAAAGCCATAGATGTACCTATAACTCTTCTATATGCTTTCCATGTTGATACTGCCCAAGACTCCTGTACTAACCACCAAGCTACACTTTCTTAATTCTCCACTCCCCCTTTGCCACAGCTACTGGACTCACCTTCACCTCTGCAGCGATCACCCAAAACCTGTAGAACTGAAAATTTAATCCCACATGTCTGTGGAATAGGAGGCAGGGAGAAAAGGGATGCCCAACCTCTCTTTGCTGACCCCCAACTTGCTCCCTCTCGCACTTCATTGCTCAGCATCCTGACCCTCCAGCTATGCTTTTACACAATATGTGCCCACCCAGGAACATTAACAATCAGGGCTCTCTCTCCAACACTGAAATGCTTGCCATTAACCCAATGACAGGCAAGCTCCACAGGAAACTCCCCCGTCATTCATGTTGTATTAGATCAGTGATAGCAATGCTCCACAGATAACTCATCTACCACTCATGCTGCACTTGGTCAGTGACAGCAAAGCTCCATAGATAACTTCCCCATCACTCATGCTCACTTATTTGTAGACCATAAACTTTTATTGTTCTTAAAATGCAAGCCACCTCCTCAGATACACGATCTGCTGACTGATTGCAACCTTAGCTCTCCACCACTTACATCCAGAATTAAGGACAGTAATGAACTAAAATGGGACAAATAGGGTGTGCCTTATAAATTATTAGTGCAACTACCTTGCAAAGTTGGCAGAATAAGAGAATGCCACTCTACCTGCATTTCTGAAGTAAATGAAGTTTGTAACTGTAAACACTGCCATTATGTATTATGTGTAACCTACGAGCTTTCTCTCAAAGTTCCTACTCTTCAGGGGTAAATGGGACAATTACACAGTATGCCCATAATTCTCAATGATTGCTCCCACCCCACAAGTAACTTTCCATGTAGCGAGACACGGAACTGTAGACAGCATACTGGGCAACCTGTTAGCTCAAGTATTCTGAGCAATGCCAAAATTGATGACCAAACCTTTTTTTAGAACTCCTGAGAAAATCCACCAAGTATCTAGCTTTTTAACAATATTTGACTTACAATCCATACCACAGAAACAACCTCCACCTTCAAATACCTAGGACTATAGCTTAATCAATCACTAAACTTCCCTTTCTACATAGACAGAGTGAGAGCAAAATTAAACTCCCACCTCATCTCATCCAAAAAAATGTTCCCATTTTCTATTTCAGTCAGCCAGAGCAGCCATCAGCAAAGGAGTTCTGTCTCAGCTAAAATATGAATTATTCGTTTTTGCACCACCATACTCCAGAAAATCTACAGCAGCATCTGTTGATGCATTCCAAACTCCCCCCTTCATGAGCATGACTGTATTACCCTAAAAAGACAAATGGCTACACATAAAACAAAGCTTTAACCTACTGTTAGAATCCCAACTCTGCAAATTACTCCAACTCCAGGAATGTACTTCCTTTGCAACTAAACTTCACAAAACAAACTCCACATTCAACCTGAGACACTACTGACAAGCCACACTAACTTTCATTACCCTTAAAACTAAACTCCACACCAGTTGCACATCCATTCTCCTGTCAAGACATCTACTCTTTGGCATGTTCTCCCTGTTGAGCTAAAGGAAATCAACACATACTCCAAATTCAAAATGCAACTGAAAAAAACAAGTCTTCATCCAAGACAAATGCTCCTGCTTCAATACAGGACATATAAGCCAATACACTGTCCCTCTCTCCTATCCTCTTCTCTGTTCCTCTCACAGAATTACTGGAGGTTGAACTAATATTAATTTTGTACATTACACACTGTTTGCTCACTATAACGCACATATACAGTTGTTGATACAAATAATTCAAAATACTCTGTTATTGCTTACATTTCTGCCTTTCTTGATGGTGAAATATTTTGTATTTCACCTGAGCTGATCCTGAAATTGGTCAGTCTTGATCATTTTTATTTATTTATTTATTTATTTTACATTTGTTGACCGGGCTAGTCTAACTGGATATATGTCCATTTTCAGTAGAGGCCCGGGGAGAAAAGCTCCAAGATAAACTAAGTGAGAAAAAAAACTTAAAAATCATTTTAACATAGGACTAGAAGAAGAATAAAACATATTGAGATATAACTCAACAATAACTCCAAACTAAGGGGTGGCGTAAAAGCAAAAAAATATATTAGGCTTATAAATGCCCTCGGGCAGATAGCCTAGTATGAACCTATGAACCTATGAACCTATGAACAAAGTGCAGAAGGAGTGAATCGAGAATTGATCAAAATAAATTTATTAAATAAAAAAACAAAAAAACACTGGAATCAAAAAAAAAAAAACTTATTATGTGATAATCCAAACACTTGAAGGAAATCAGGCTCTGCTCTTGTTTTGTTGGTCTTGGTGTATCCAAGAGCAGAGCCTGATTTCCTTCAAGTGTTTGGATTATTAAATAAAAGTCCAAAAGCATGCCAAAAACACACAATAAATCATAAACGCCTATTATAATCCACAAAGCGTTTTCGTCATATACTATAGACTTCATCAGATGAATAACAGTTCTGTTAATGAACCCTTTATATACTGTTTTTAATTCCATATTCAAACAATTAGCGTGTGATAGGGCTACCCATTAAATAAATTAAAGTGTTAAAGCCTCTCTCTCTCTCTAAGGAAATCATACATAGAAAAGGGACTTCACTAAAAAAGTTTTAAAAGATTATATAAAACATTCTATATACTTTAAAAATTGCCATGTTCTTGATTTGTTAATTTATAAATATATCTACTGTTTAAAAACTGATGAATTTATAAGATAATTTAATTTGATTAATACTATATATAAAATTTCACCCTAAACCCAACCCTGTGTCTTAAAATGCTGTTACTGCCATCTAGTGACCATTCTGAATGGTATCTATTGCTGTTCATAATTTAGCAGACCTTAGTTTTAGTAGAGGTTTGACAGTAATAAAATCATTTAAACCAGGAGGGTGGTCTGCTTGCAGGGTTACCTGCCACCATAATTCTCTAAACTCAATCCTATCTTCCCAAGGACCACCCCTAATATTGGTTTTGATCTGTTCTAAAATCATAAAACCATAACTAGTTCCTATACAGTTTTTAGAATGTTTAAAAAGTGCATTTGTTTCTTTTTTGTAGAAATATCGTACGTATGTTCATATATCCTTCTTTTAAGCATTCTTTCAGTCTTTCCAACATAGAATGAACCACATTTTTTACACACAGCTAAATATATTATTCCCCTGGTGTTACAATCGTAATGTTCATTACTATAAATCCATCTTCCTCTACTTTCCAAATAATGCTTTTCTGTGTTAAGAATATATGAACATTGTTTGCAACGACCACATTTAAAAGTGCCTTTTCTTCCTTTATTGGTTGTTCTTCCCCATTTATTTTCTAAAATACCTTTCATGCTGATTGAATTCTTATAGGTAATTTTTTGTGGAATAGTCCTTAGGTTATCTAAATCAGATATAGCCACAAAGGTTTGCCACTCTTTCAGGAAAATATTTTTAACATAATTGTTAATACCATTGTATTCTAGAATTAAGGTTTGTCCATAGTTTTCACCATCTCTTTCTTTGTTAGCATCATAGGACTTCTCCTTTTTATTCATAATGGGTTGAAATTTACTTAATCTCCCTTCCTCCACTTCTTTTCTTATTTGAGCTACATAATCAAATGGATACCCTCTTTCCAAAAACATTTTTGTTAATAAATCACATTCTGTAATAAAATCATCATTGGAACTAGTCATTCTGCTACCCCTCACAAATTGTCCTTTAACTATGTTTTTTTACAGTGTCCTGGATGGGCACTTTTATAGTGTAGGAAAGAGTTGCAGAATGTAGGTTTCCTGAATATTCTACTTTCAAAGTGAATTCCTTTTTTATATATTTCTATATCTAAATAAATTAAATTATATTCTGAAATTTTATGTGTAAATTTAAAAAAAATAGTTGAACTATTAATATAAACCATAAAATCATTCAACTTGTCTATTCCAGCTGTCCAAAATATTACTATATCATCAAGGAACCTACGATATAGTGTCCAACAATTTTTGTAAACTGAATTAAATATGTGTTTCTCTTCCCATTTAATAAGAACCAATTTTGCATAAGTGGGGGCACAGGCGGCTCCCATAGCTACCCCCTGTGTTTGTTGATAAAATTCCCCATTAAAATATAAAAAATTATTCTTCAAAACCAACTCCATTAACCAATTACATACTAATTTATCATTTTGGGTTAGGGAAATATCTTCATATGTAATCTCCTCAAACATTTTCATCCCTTCTTTGTGTGGTATTGATGAAAATAGGTCGATAATATCTATAGTAACAAACAAAAGATTTTCATGCCTTAATTCATCTGAGACCTCTCTTAATAGGTCCCAGGAATCCCTTAATACTGTTTTTCTAGATGCCCAAATTTTCTTAAGTTTATTATCTACGTATTTCACCAAGGGGTATGTCTTAGACCCTTCCACTGACACAATAGGTCTAAATGGGGGATCTCTTTCATATTTGTGAATTTTAGGTATACCTAATATTGTTGGCATTTTTGGTTTTTCTACTTTTAAATATGTGTATGTCCCATGGTCAATTAATCCATCATATAACATTTCATTAATGCTAATATCTATCTTATTATATGCAATATTAATCTCTAAGTGAAATATTAGTATATCTGTTGTCGTCCCATAAAAGGTTATGCATTTTACTTTTGTATAGTATGTTATCCATGAACACAACTCCACCCCCTTTATCTGGTTTCATAACCCTAAGGTTTTGATCTTCTTTTATCTCATACAGTATTTGTTTTTCTTCGTTACTCAAATTATCTCTAAAACCCATCTTATTATGTTCTTTTCTTATTTTCATTTCCAGGATCTTTTCAAAATTTCTCAGTTGGGGATGTATTGGAGGGTTAAAAATACTTTTCCTTTTTAGATTTGACCCTCCTTTGTCTTGGTTATTGGAAAATAACATATTTAAATTAACTTTCCTCAGAAACAATTTAATATCTAATAAACTCCTGGTAACATCTCCTTTTATAAAAGGAATAAATTTAAAACCTTTAGAAAACAGTAGAACATGTTCTTCTTTGATTGATACATTACTAAAATTATATATAGTAAAATTGTTAAAAATATACTTATTTCCTTCTACTATTATTGTATCTCGGTTGTCACCGTGGGGGTGGTCTGGGTGGTGATTCTTTAGAATCTCCCCCTCCCTCTCCCCATTCTCCCCCCATTCCTTGGAAAATTTACTTCATGTATATTGTTCCTATTCATCAATCTCTCTGATCTACGAAGGGGAGGGTAGTCCCCATCGTAGTTATCTAATTCATCATGAGTTAAAAAAATCATTTTTCTCATTTTCAACCCTAGGTATTTCATCATTAAATCTATTAAAATTACTATATCAGGGTTTAGGGTAACTTGTTTTATTTTTATAGTCCTTAATGTCCCTTTCTAATTTATTCATTTTCCTATTAATCAGGTCACTACATTTGTTATCAATTTCATCTCTCATCTTAAAATAATTTTTTTTTTCCTCAATAGTAAATATCAAATCTTCCTTAATCAACTGATCTAATTCATTGATTTCCTTATGAAGTGCTTCTTGACATCTAGTATTGTCCCTTATCATTAGTCATGTCAAGACCACATTTATTAAATAGTTCAATCAATTCATTATATAATTCAGAATCACAAGATACATTATTTGGAAATTTGTACACCCAAAGCCCTTTCAGTACTATTTCCCTTTGTATACATTCATATAAATAATAATTTTCAATAGTATATGTTCTATATTTAGTCTTATAGGAATCCCCACCGGCGGTGGTTTTGCCTTGGTCAGAATTTATTTTAAAAGAGTATTTCACATTAAGCCAGTCTTTAATATCCATAATCCCCTTAACGGGGAAATTGTTAACAGTACCTTTTGATTTGGCTCTAACGTCCCATTTGTTCACGCCCTTTTCAGGGTTTGTTTCTCTGCAACTATTAAATCCTTTCGCACCGGCTTGAAATACTGTTGGAGTGTTAGCCGGATTAAAAATTGGACTATTCATCTCTCTGGGGTCGCCGACGTCCTCCGGAACGTCAATAAGCTCCCTCTGGTCCTCATTTAGCAAAGCATTTCTCCCACTTCCTGAGGAATGACGATGAGCCAAATTTCCGTAAATCCCCACCAGTGATTGACTGAGGGGGGTTAACAAATCTATCAGTTCAGTGAGTTGCCCAATTAGCTTGCACTTTTGGCCAGATTCGTCCGGCCCTCTTGTCTCGGCAGATATGATCGCATCCATCTCTCCCACAGCAAAAGTAAACTAAGAAACGTAAAGTTTCAGTAGAGGCCCGGGGAGAAAAGCTCCAAGATAAACTAAGTGAGAAAAAAAACTTAAAAATCATTTTAACATAGGACTAGAAGAAGAATAAAACATATTGAGATATACATTGCAAATTACAAAATAAAACCTTGGAAGGATAAAAAGTAATAAGGTAACTATGTAGCTACATACATTATGTACTATGCAAAGGATAGAAAGTAATAAGGTAACTATGTAGCTGCATACATTATGTACTATGCAAAGGATGAAAAGTAATAAGGTAACTGTAGCTGCATACATTATGTACCATGCTTCTAGCAGGTTATAATATGGAAATCAGAGAGGACAAAGCAAAGAGCTTTAGTACTAGAATATTATAACAAAACAGTGTGAAATGCAGGTGATTATACAATAAAGAAGGACAAGTGATGAAAGAGTAATTATGTAAAATGTGCAACTAGAGTATCGAAGAAAGAAAAATCTTCTGTAAAGAGAATTTAGAGAGACAGAGGATAGTATGGCTAGAGAGAGAGACTTTGTTTAGTAGTAAAGAACTTTGTTTATTAGTAAAGAAAATGTATTTGTCCTAGAGTAGTGTAAAAGGTGGTATTTATAGGTTAAGAAAATAAAATAGTACATATGTAGTCAATAGTAGCAGAAATTTAGGTAAATCTTGTTGGCTAGATGCCTAGTCTGGTTTAGAACAGGGGCATAGCCAGTGTGTTGTTAGATAAAGTTTCAGTTTGTTTTTAAAAAGTGAGGGAGCGGGGAGAGAGGAAAGATCACTGGGGAGAAGATTCCAAGTTTTTCCAATAGCCTTAGAAAAGAGAGATTCTCTAGCCTTGTTATTGGGTTTAGAGGTATGTACCAGGTTTTTGTGAGAGGAATGTAGGGATTTCAGATTTATATATGGTGTGATGAGGGTGGATAGAATAGGAGTAGAGGAAGGTTTATAAAGGGTTTTATGGGCAATGGTTGGTTGGTGGAGTTTAATCATGTTTTGTAGTTCCAGCTGTCAGAAAAATATGTATTAATGTGTGTGCTTAATGCTAATTAGAAACTAAATTAGTTAACACGTTTTTCATTCTATTTTATATGCACAATTTTATATACAGCTTAATTTCATATGAGACTAAAAGATGCTTTTGAAACTGCAGTGTGCTTTCTGAAACTTGCAAGATGCCCTCTGATCTAGTAATTACTAGCACAGCAATATTCATGTTTATGCCTTTTGGAAACGTACTTGAGAAGCAGGTGATTATCTGCTAGGTCAGGAAGCAATGTTGCATTTCCTGATTCTAGTCAGACAAACTCTGTATTAGCACATTTTTGTCTCCTTGCTGCAAGATTAAAGTGCCTTAACCTGAACCTACCGTGTATTGATCATTTTTAAAGTATATTTTTCCTTTAACAGATTGGTCCTTCGAGCCAGAAACATATCTCTCACTCTGGCTCAGGTCAGAATTGGGCCCGGTGGCATGAACCTGTATGGAGAAGAGGCCACATCAGTTCTTCTGCTTTGAAAGACCTTTGACTGAATTGTCATTCAAAAGAGGCCAGTCACTGTTTCTGATCTGTGATTGGAGGACGAGTCAACGTTCCGGTGGGATCAAGACACGGAGGCTCAGGTAAGGAGAAATTTACCTTTTTCTGTTTTAGATCAGGGACTTGTTACAGTATTATTGTTTTTGTCAGAGAGATTTGCATGTGCAGATCAGGGACAAAAAAGATTGCTGTCTTGTCATAGATCAGGGAAACAGAATAGGTAGGCAGTTATTCTAGATAAACTGTGAAAAAGTGTAAGTCATGGTACCACGTGATAAAAAGGGTTACGTAACAATTTCTAACTTAGCTAAGGCAACATGGGAAATCAGTGCACAAAAGTTCCCGAGACCCGCCCTTAACCGAAGATGCAAAATATATGCAATTACAGCCTGCCGATAATGTTAGGTATTATACAAAATGGGTTAATAAGTACAAATTTGATGGTAATCTAGATAAACCTTCACTTATTAAACTTGTTAGACAACTTAAAACAGACGCAAAAGGTCAGCTAAAAAAGGAACGACAATTAGGAGTCCCTCAGGCACACAGGTGGCTTGAGGAAGCAAACCGCAGGGAACAAAAGATTAAAAATTCAAAAGCAATGTTTTTAGATAAAGAAGACAATAACTTGGTAATAGCAACAGCCCCTCCACCCCCTCCACTTCCCTTACCAGAATATGAAGCGAGTGGACAAGCTGATCCACCTCTGCTATACCCAGCTGTTCCTGCAAAACCAAAACCGTTTGTCAGAGATCCTATCGGGACCAGGTCTCAAGCATGCAACTTAAGAGGGGATATTGAATTGTATGAAATAAATAAAAATTCACAAGCTATGAGTGAAGAAGAGATATGTCCACTCATAGAAGTACCAAATCTGCAGGCAGGACAGGACCCAGCTCTTCTAGTATATAGACCGTGGACACCGGAAAACATCTGGAAAGCCACAGAGGGAATTCCCCATCCAAAAGTTAATTTTAGAAAATTCTTAGAAGACTTACAGGGCATGAGGTTAAGTTACCATTTGAATGGACAGGAAGTACAGAAAGTAGTCAGACAAATCATGGATCCAGATTGGCACATGATCAGTGGCAACTGGAATTCCCGTGACACAGAGCTTAGACTACTCCCACATAGTAACGCAGAACTGGACAACAGAGTGAAAGGTCTGACAGACCGAATCTCTGAGAAATGGAAGCCTAGGGCTGATTGGACTTGCATTAATCAATGCATACAACAAGAAGGTGAAACTGTTGATAGATATTATGCCAGATTATTAGAATGTTTTAATAACCATTGCGGAATGCAGGTACCTGAAGACCAAACACATGATTCCCCATATGAGCAGCAGTTAAAGAATGCATTTTTTTAAGACAGTATTGCACCCATTAGCAGCTTTATTACAAAGCACATGGTAGATCATCGTACAAACAGATTACAGTCATTACTTGAATATGCAAGACATGCCTAAAGGCATTTTAATAGCAAAAAGAAAAAGAAAACTCAAGTATTTGCAGTAGAAGATGGATCAGAAGTCTTTGTAGTACAAACTGGGAGGAAGGGTAAGAAAAATGCCCAGGGAAGCAAACAATCTGATAAATGATCAGAGGACTTTGAAGAGAGAAAGAAAAGGGGTGAATGTTTTAAATGCGGGAAAAAGGGACATTTAGCAAGGGATTGCAGGCAAAATAAAAATGTAACCACAGAAGACAAGGAGGGTGAGGACTGACTATATGGTAGTCAAGAATCACTGGAAAGGAATAAACAAGAAAAGACAAGTGCAAATGTAGTAGAAGGGGTAGATGACATGATAGAAGAGGTAGAGGATGTACATGAAATCACAGATAATGAAGAAAATGAAATTTTGGACTTAGCATTATTGAGCCTAGAGCTCTACTTAGCAGACACAAAACCAGAAGTTGCACTTCTGGTAGAAGGGAGGGAAGTTAAATTCCTGTGTGACTCAGGGGCTTCACGAACCCTGATACATCCTTCCAAACTACCAGAAAATTCAGAATCACTTGACTACATATTAGTGAAAGCAGCTAATGGACAGCTGTATCGGGAGCCACTCTCCCACAACATAGCGATAACTGACCCAGTTTCAGGGATGACCCAGAAAAGCAAAATTGTTGTTTCTGCAAAATGCCCAGTGAATCTCTTGGGCAGAGACCTAATGCAGATATTTGGCATAGCCGTAGTTCCAACTATGCAGGGTATGGAAGCACAGTGACAGATGGATACTTTTGTAGTGCGACCGGAGGGTGAAACATTTTATTGGTACAGCCAGGACTTGGTTACGACTGGTCCAGGGGCAGTAACTGAAGAACTGATGAATGTAGCCATCAGTAAATCCCCCTCCCTTGACACTGATAAACAGCATTTGTTGCATTGCACTCTATATTACTGTAGCAAACCAGGACCTGATAAAGAATATGAGCAAGAACTGTTTAAAAACCATGCTAACAGATTAGTGTTACAAAATTTGTACTGGGACACAGAAGGAAACAGTGTAGTGAGCTGTTCATTGCCACAGGAATTCCTAGCACTTTACAAATCTAATTAATTACCACATGTGAGTTTAACTAAAGATAGAAATGTGAAGTGGGCAGACCTAGGAGAAAAAGTCACAAGGTGGGAAAAGCATACAGAGTTAGAACTTTCTGAACAGGGAATACAAAAGCAGAAACTAAATTGGATAACGCAGACACACCCAGCTGTACACTCACAGGCAAGTGAGGACAGCTGAGTAGCACTCTTACTAGAGGACGAGAAAAAAGCCTTACGAGACATACCAGAGACTCTCTGGTCAACAGGAAAATCAGATGTAGGACTTATTCGTACAGCATGCCCAGTTACTATCATGCCAAAATCAGCATTTAGACCTCAAAAAAGACAGTATCCCTTGAGAAAGGATGCAGAAATAGGAATCAAACCTATAATAGCAGCTTTACTTAAGGAAGGAGTCTTGATAGATTCTCCCGATTCACGATGCAATACACCCTCATTTCCTGTTAGGAATGGTATGGTCCAAGATTTACAAGCTGTAAATGACGCAGTTATACCCAGGGCACCTACGGTGCCAGATCCACACACTTTATTGAATGATTTGAAACCTCAACAAAAGTATTTTTCTGTGGTAGATATTAGCAATGCATTTTTCTCAATACCGATACACCCTGACAGCCAACATTGGTTTGCATTTACATTTCAGGGGAAAAGCTATACATATACGTGACTACCACAGGGATATTGTGAAAATCCAACAATATTCACACAGGAAATGGCAAGTAACCTGGCAGGATTTATCCCACTGAAAGGCAGTCAGATTTTACTTTATGTAGACGACATTCTGCTGGCAGCCCCCACCCAGCAAAAATGCAGAGAGGATACCATAGCATTACTACAATTTTTAGCCACTCAAGGACACAAGGTAAACAAAAACAAACTGCAACTTTGGAAAAAACAGGTCAAATACCTGGGATATGTAATATCCAAAGAAGGCAGAATATTAGATGAAGACAGAAAAACAGCAATATTACAAGCACCTAAACCAACTACCAAGAAGGAAATGATGTCCTTCCTGGGTACTACTAACTTTTTTTGGAGTTGGATTCCAAACTATGCCTAGGAATCTGCTCCACTGACCAACTTGATATTCAAAAAGTCTATGGCAGCACAAGATTTATTACAGTGGACACCAGAAGCAGAATCAGCTTTCTGTAAATTGAAACAACTGATAGCTTCTTCATTTGTCTTAGGATTACCAAACTATCATAAACAATTTTTCCAAACTGTAGATTGTAAGGAAGGTTATATGACATCAGTGTTAACACAACAGCATGGGGACAAACAATGCCCCATAGCTTACTATTCATCACAGTTAGACCCAGTGGCGCGATCACTGCCCCACTGTGTGCAAGCAGTAGTCGCAGCTGCAATGGCAGTGCAGGCTTCAGCCTCAGTAGTATTGTTCCACCCTCTCACATTGAGAGTGCCTCATGCAGTCGCAATTATTTTACTGCAAGAAAAAGTAGCATATCTTTATCCTGCTAGACATCTTTCCTGTATGACTATACTGTTGAGCCAACCTCATATGACAATTGAACGATGCACAACTTTGAATCCGTCAACCTTGCTCCCAACCCCTGCAGATGGCAAACCACACTGCTGTCTGCAGGAGATTGAGCAAAAGACACTACCTAGAAAAGATCTTACAGATGTTTCCTTGGATGATGCTGAGGTGGCATACTATGTGGATGGCTTGTGCAGGAGGGGTCCTACAGGACAGAATCTAGTGGGGTATGCAGTAGTTTCTGATACTGAGATTTTAGAAGCAAAGTCTTTACCACACAACTTATCTGCACAAGCAGCAGAATTGATTGCTTTGACAAGGGCATGTACCTTGGCAAAAGGTAAATGAATTAACATTTTTACTGACAGTCAGCATGCTTTTTCTACTGTACATGTTTTTGCGCAGCAGTGGAAAAATAGAGGAATGATAACATCTACTGGTAAACCAATTAATCATGCGCAATTTATTTTAGACTTGTTAGACTCTATTCAGTTACTCAGAAAGTAGCCATTTGCAAATGCGTAGCTCATACCAAGCAACAGGATAGAATTTCAAAAGGTAATGCGAGGGCTGATACAGCTGCAAAACAAGCAGCTTCAGCTTCAGAAGTATTTCTTTTGAGTGAGGAATTACAACCATCTGAGATTTTAGACTTAGAAATATTAAAAACAATGCAGACACTTACTACAAATGTAGAAAAACAAAAGTGGATAAAACGAGGAGCAATCCTTGAGAAGGGACTGTACATCTCCAAAGAGAGGAAACCGATTTTCCCATCTAACTTGATTAGATATGCAGCTTTGTTGAGCCATGGGCAGTACCATGTCTCAACAGGGGGTATGGTACAGTTAGTGAATTGAGTGTTTACGACTTATGGATTTACAAACTACACAAAAAAATTTTGTGCAGCATGCCATGTTTGTAACAAGCATCATGCACAAGGGGCATTGAAACCTAAGCAAGGGAGTTTCCCTACACCACCGTATCCATTCCATACTATTTGTATGGATTTTATAGAACTGAACAAATGCGAAAATAAGAAGTACTGCCTTGTCATTATAGATATGTTTTCCAAATGGGTGGAAGCTTTTCCAACTAAAAATCCAGATGCAGCTACTGTTGCAAAAGTCCTCATTAAAAAAATTATTCCTAGATTTGGCATACCAGAAAAGATTTATAGTGACAATGGCACACACTTTGTAAATCAAACTATACAACAACTCACCCGTTATTTTGGGATTTCTCTGAAAAATCATTGCGCATACCACCCCCAATCTGCAGGATTAGTAGAGAGGCACAATGGGGTTTTGAAAAACAAGCTTAGGAAATTGATTAGTGGGACACAAAAAACCTGGGTGCACTGTCTACCTCTGGCACTGTTGAGCATGAGAACAGTTCCAAATGCAAAAGGGTTAACTCCTTTTGAAATTCTGTTTGGGAGGGCATATTATACACCTCAATGGAAACCTATCATGCCTGCAGAGCGGGAGGCTGACAGTTCACTTGCAGAGTATATGAGGCGAGTTTTGAATAACAAACATTTGCAGTTAAATTCTGTTTCAGATAAAGAACAAACCAGACCATCGGAAGCAGCAATAGCCCCAGGCACGTGGGTCTGGGTGAAGGTTGTGAAGAAAAAGAACTGGAGTTCTCCAAAGTGGGAAGGACCATACCAGGTACTACTATCAACACCCACTGCAGTCAAGATCGCAGAGAGAGCATCCTGGATTCATCTGACACACTGTAAACTGGTTAAGAACTTTGAAATGGACAAAAACCTTGTTACTGTTGTACAACGAAAACAAAATGACCAGGTATAGAGTAAACAGAGATGCAGAACAACCTCAGAAAATTTGCATGATTATTCTGATAGCTATACTGATAACATTGATGCTTTTGTTGTGGCCTTTCCTTTTCCCAGCCACAAGAGTTGAACTGATCAAACGTGATGCATTACTCATAGACTGCCATCCAAACTTTAACACTTACCAAGCAATTAAATATGTGTATGCTGAGACTTTTAATGTTTTGAACTGCTGGATTTGCACAGCTATACCAACAGCATACGGGGGATTATTAATGACTGCTGTCCCCCTAGGGGTCAATGAGACCTGGGAAAACTTGATTTTTGATACTACACCTGTGAAATCACAAGACAAAATAGCATTGTACCTACCTGTTACACAAAAAGGGATGACACTATTCAGGTGAGTTGGAGCAATTGCAATGTGACTGTTTCTTATAAATGTTATATTAAAGCCAGTAAGATTAAAACTATTTATGATACAAACTATGAAGCATATTTTGCGAAAATTCATAGAAATGTTGATGAGGTACAACATAATCCTGTTCTTTTAAAGCAGCTTTCCATTATTGATAAGAAAATGTTTCATACAGGGCAAGCTTATATCAATACTAAAGTAGAGAATTGTTATTTTGTTTGTGGGAAAAAAGCATATAAATAGCTACCTGAGAATTGGTCCGGCAGTTGTTTTTTGGGTTACCTGGTTCCGGCCATAAGACACACTGCAGCTTTGCCTCAGGGAAAAATTTGAAACATCAGCGAGGTCAGCAGTAAACCTAGAAGTCCAATTAAGAGACCCGAGAATCCAGTATGATGAATCGAAGCAGGATGGAGAAACCATAACTCCATAAAAAACAAAGATAAACTAACACACATGGACTTGAGTGACACCATTATATCATGGGCAGGCATAGCCCCTGCATATGGCGCAGTGAAATTGATTTGGGAGCTGAGAAAACTGTCTAAACTTCTCGAAGTTATGAGCAATGCAACTTTTTCTGCTCTCGAATTAGTGACTGATGAACTGAATGCTATGAGAACTGTGGTGCTACAGAACCGCATGGCTCTCGTCTTCACCCTAGTGGCGAGAGGTGGTATGTGCACTTTAATCAAATAAGGATGCTGTTCGTATATTCCTGACAACCAGTGCAAAATAAACAACCATCTTGAGGTGATCCAGCAAGTGTAGACCATGACAAAACCAGGCCCAAACCCTCTGATGGACTTTTTCCAGAATTTGTTTGGGGGGTGGGGTTCCATCCTAATGAACATCCTGATTGCCATTTGTGTGGGATTACGCCTATTAGGAGCATGCATTTGTTGTGGTATTCCCTGCATGAAAAAGTTAATCAAAGATTTTTATAGATATATCAGTTTCTGAGACTTTGTATCAAAGTACTGAAATTGAAGAATTGTTGAAAAGTGAAACACTTTCATAAGTTTAAACTGAATGACTCTTTTAACTGCAAATCCTGAATGGAAGAGGTTAGGAGAAGAAGCAAACTGTTTATTCATTTGAAAATAGAATTAAAAAGTATTAACAGGGGGGAAATGTCAGAAAAATATGTATTAATGTGTATGCTTAATGCTAATTAGAAACTAAATGAGTTAACACGTTTTTCATTCTATTTTATATGCACAATTTTATATACAGCTTAATTTCATATGAGACTAAAAGATGCTTTTGAAACTGCAGTGTGCTTTCTGAAACTTGCAAGATGCCCTCTGACCTAGTAATTGCTAGCACAGCAATATTCACGTTTATGCCTTTTGGAAACGTACTTGAGAAGCAGGTGATTATCTGCTAGGTCAGGAAGCAATGAATGAACAATGCCATATTCTATAATGTAATGATTTTGAACAATTAGCTCTGTTTGAAGTATGAGAACATGCAAAGCTGCAGAAGAAAGAGATAAAATAGACAAAGGACTGTTGGAGAAATGAACTGCAATCTATACTTGCTTTGTGCTCAAATTAGCCATAGTTCATAGGTTCATAGGTTCATACTAGGCTATCTGCCCTGGGGCAATTATAAGCCTAGCCCGATTCTGTATGGCTTACGCCACCCCTTGATTTGAGTATACTGTGCCCTTTTTAAGGTTTAGTTTACTGTGCCTCTGTCTAATAGTGACATGGGAGTATTCCCTGGGACAAATCTATGATTCCCCCATCCACTTATCGAGATTCTTCTTGAAGAGATTCAGTGAGGTGCTCTGCCTCACATGAACTGGAATTCTATTCCAGAGCGAAGGGAGCCTCTGGGTTATGAACCTGTCCCTCCAGCAAGTTCTATTTATTTCTGTGCTGAGGTTCAAGTCCCTCGAGCGTGTGGCTCTAAGGGATTTAGATTTACTGAGGTGGAGCATGTCCATTAATTCCGGATTTGACATAGCTTTGTATGTCAGGCATAGATCGCCTCGAAGTAGGGGGTATGCAACTGAGTAGAGCTGGAGTTTTTTTAACTGAGCAGCATATGGCATCTGTTTGAGACCCTTGATCCTCTTGGTGAGATACTTTTGGGGTCTCTCTAATTGCTGCAGGTGTCGGGTAAGGTACATCCCAAAAGGGGCATTGTATTCTATGATGGGCCTGATGAGGGATGAATAAAGGGGCACGATTACCTCTCTTGATCTAGATGTGAAACCCTTCGTGATGAGGTGGGCTATGTAGAAGGTCTTTCTAACCACTTTGGCAATGTGGTTTTCAAAGGAGAGATTGCTATCAACTTGGGTCCCCAGGTCCCTAATAACTTTCTCTGTACTTAATGGGTTTCTGCCTATGTGGTAATTTTGCCAAAGGGTATGACTATACATTTTTTGGCATTTAGCTTTAAACCATGGCGCTGGCACCAGTTATCTGTCTCTGTGAGACCTTTTTGAAGGATGTTTGTGTCAGCTGGAGAGTCGATTATGGCGCCCAGTTTGCAGTCGTCTGTAAACTTGGTGAGCCATAGTCCTCCCATGTTTGCCTGTACCTCAGAAAAGTATATACCAAACAAGAGTGGTCCCAGGACAGAACCCTGTGGGATGCCACTTGCGGCCGGTTTCGAGTCTGACATGGCACCAGCAACTCTCACTATGTGGGTTCTGTCTTTGAGCCAGTTTGCGACCCATCTTGTGACATAGGGGTTTATATTTAAGCTGGATAGCTTATCTATGATGCCCGAGTGGGGTATTGTGTCAAATGCCTTTGCAAGGTCCAGATAGGCTATATGGACTACCTTCCCTTCATCTATGGCTTTGGTGACTGTTTCGAAGATGTCAACCAGGTTCAAAAGGCAGGATCTGCCCTTGACAAAGACGAACTGGGTAGGATCTAGTGTCTGTAGGTCCCCAATGTCTTTGTTTATGAGCTCCATGATGATCCTCTCCATAACCTTGCAGACTAAGCTAGTCAGGCTTATGGGGTGATAGTTTCCAGGGTCCGTAGAGGCTCCATCTTTGTGGAGTGGGACCACTGTTGCTGTACGCCATTCTGTGGGCACATATCCTGTAGTGAGGCTGAGATTGTATAGCTGTTTTATTTGAGGGATTAGTTCCTCTTGGAGTTCATGTAGGGCGCAACCTGGGACACCATCTGGTCCCATGGAAGCAGTGTTTTTTGCTTTGGAGAGGGCAGCCTTCACCTGAGCATCAGAGATGTTTGAGAGACAGCCCTCTGCCGGGATAGTCACTTGCTCTTTTTGGGGGGGGGGGTGGAGTAGTTTGCACTGAACCTGTCTGCCAGGATATTGGCGATGTCTGTGGGTTCAGTGTATTTTTGTCATTTAGAAACAACTCAGAACAAGTCTGGGAGTTGCATCCCAGATTCCTAACATAACTGAAAAAAGCCTTATGATTGTCTTTGGTGTCCTGTGCAATTTTTCTCTCGAAGTTGGCCTTGGAGGATTTTATGAGGGATCGTAATTTTTGCTAGTACTGATCAGAGATGCCTTCCCTATTAGGGATTTTGCTCTATCATGTAGTAGCTTCCTCCTTCTGTTGTACAGTTTATTTATGGCAGGGGTCCACCAGACTGGATGCCTGCCTTTGGATGATTGGGTCTTGGTTTTGTTTGGGATAGCATGATCCATGCATTCCTGGAGATGCCCGTAGAATGCGTTTATATAGGATTCTGCAGGTTGGGCTGTAGTTTCCACTGGCCCTGGGGCGTTGAAGGATTCCACTTCAGTTTTGAGAAGTGAGAAGTTCGCTTTGAGAAGTTTCTCACTGTGGTTTTCTGGGCTGGGGGTGGGGTCGGGATGTGGACATCCAGTGAAATTAATTTATGGTCTGATCTTACCAATGAGGGATATACTTCTGGTGTGGAGCATATGTTGGTAATGATCAGGTCTAGTATGTTGTCCCCTCTTGTGGGAGTGGTGACTAGTTGTTCCATAGCATTTGAGTTTATAATTTCCAGGAACCTTTGGGCTAAGGTGCTGGGGCTTGAGTAGTGCTCCCAGTCAATGTTTGGGTAGTTGAAGTCACCCAATATAATGGTGTTCGGAGAGATCTTCATGTTCTCCAATGTTTTCAGGAAAGCCGAGTGGGATTCCTGACTTTGAGAGGGTGGTCTGTAGGATGCTATAAACTGAAAAGCAGTCTTGCCCACTGTTAGTTGCACATGGATGGTCTCCGATACTCTGTGCAATGCCACTAACCTGGAGGTGTTGATATCCTTGATAAATATGGAAACTCCCCCTCCTTTTGTGGTTCGGTCCGGGTTTTGGGGCCGAAAAGCATGATATGAGGTATAGCCTGGCAGTGCTGGGGTGCTCTCTGGAGCCTTAAACCAGGTTTCTGTCACTGCACAGATATCAATGTTTTCCATACTGAGGAGAGCTTTGAGTGCGTGCATCTTGAGGTTAAGACTTCTGGCGTTAAGCAGCATTACCCTTAGTTTCTTGTTCCTTGTGCTGTCTATGGGGGTGGGTTTGACTTTTGAGCCTTGCCTAAAAAAGGCACTATGGGGGTGGCAAGAGCCTTTGCCAATATCCGAAAGCCCAGTGGTGACAGGTGCAAGCTGTCCCTAGTGAAGCAACATGGCTTGCCGAGCATGTCATCCCAGGCTGACAGACACTGGATCCCCTTTGAATGACACCAAAATTTTAGCCAATTGTTGAAATCGATCATTTTGTCTTTGTACTGTGGCATCATTCTAGGTGAGGGTAAGATGCTGCTCAAGGTCAGGGTAACATTGCATATATCTAACCGGTGGTAGCCAAGGCCACGTTGTTTTTCTTAGGAAGTTTCTCACAAAAATTGATAGTACAAGCAAAAAAATCATGAAAACAACTGCTATGTAATGATGATGTTAAAACTTGTGATTTACTATGTCAGCTTGGTACGCAATGTCTTATTAGAAAATGTATAAAAATGCTTGCATTTCCTGATTCTAGTCAGACAAACTCTGTATTAGCACGTTTTTGTCTCCTTGCTGCAAGATTAAAGTGCCTTAACCTGAACCTACTGTGTATTGATCATTTTTAAAGTATATTTTTCCTTTGACACCAGCCATCCAAGCTGTTTTATATTTATGCAAAGGTGGGTTCTGTAGGGGTTACCTGTAGCAAACCTAGCAATATTGTTATAGGAAGTTTCCAGTTTGTTAAGGTTCTTTTTTGAAAGGTTAGTAAAAATCGGTGATGCATAGAGGAGAGGAGAGATTAGATGAGTGTGTGCTATATTTGTTCTAGCAGTTGGGGAGAGGTCTAATCCTATATAGGGAGCCCAATTTTTTTGTTGACAGTTTTTATTGTATTATTGATATGGGTGTCAAAATTGAAGTTGTTATCTATGATAATGCCCAGAAGTTTGGTGGTTGGGTCTGGTGATATAATGGTACCATTAGTGGATTTAATTGGGAAATCCAATGGAGAGGAATTTTGAGTTGGAGTAAAGAGGAGACATTTAGTTTTATTAGTGTCCAAAAGAAGGCAATGCTGTGTAAACCATTGTTCAACTATGTTAAATGTGTTCTGGGTAAGAGAGAGAAGTTCAGAGTTGGATTTGGCTGAACATAAAAGTGTGGAGTCATCAGCATATTGTATGCAAGTGGCTTGAGGGATGGCTAGATGAAGGTCATTGATGAAAACTGAAAAGAGAAGAGGCCCTAGTATGGACCCCTGAGGGACACCTATGGTAACTGGTTGAAGGGTAGAGAGTGTCTTATCCCAGATTACTGCTTGTTGTCTATTATCGAGGTAGGACTGGAACCATTTTATGGAAGGTGTATCTAAAGAGAGGGATTTGAGTATGTTTATGAGAATCTGGTGATTGACCATATCAAAAGTTTTAGACAGATCAGTGAAGAGTGCAGAGGAAAGGTAATTAAGGTTGCAGTTTTTATTTATACAATCTGTAAAGGACAGGAGGGCAGTGGTAGTGCTATGTGAGGGTCTAAAACCATGTTGACAGCTGGAAAGTAAGTTATTTTTGGTTAAGTGTTCAAGTAGTTGCTTATGGATGCATTTCTCCATGATCTTTGCTAGAGGTGAAAGAAGGGCAATAGGATGGTAATTAGAGAGTTCAATGGATTGTCCCCCTTTATGAAGAGGTATGATATGAGATACTTTCCATAGGCTGGGTATTTGACCTTCAGTGAGAATCCTATTGATCAGAATAGAAATGGGATAAGCTATAGCTTTGGCTGATAGCCATAGGAAGTCGGCAGGTAGTTGGTCTGCAGAAGGAGAGCAAGGTTTACGTTTTTGTAATAGGGTCAGAATATATGAGTTTGGGATGGGTTGTAAATGAAAAGGAGGAGGTGGGGTAGAGTTATAGGAAGGGAGATTAAAGATATTGGGTGATAGCTGAGAAGCTAGAGTTTGGATAGTATTAGTAAAATAGGTATTAAATATGTTGGCTGCATTGATGGGGTTATTATGGTCAGTATTTTGAGGGGTAGGAGTGGACGATTTACCTCGATGGAGTAATTGGTTAATGCTAGTCCAGAATTTATGAGGGTTGTTTAGATGTGGCTGTTGGAATTTTAGGTAGTAATTTTGTTTATCTAAGAGTATAGCTTTCTTAGTGTCATTTCTTAGTTGTCTGAAGGTTAGATGGTCGGCTGGGTTTTTAGTCATTCTCCATTTTGCCCAATATTTGTTTCTAAGATGCATTTTGTGTTTAGTTCATTTAGAAAGCCATGGGCAGACTTGGTTTTAACTTTAATAGATCTGGTTGGTGCATGTTGGTTAAGAATGGCTAGGAATTTAGAGTTAAAGTAATTGATGGCTTCTTCTAAAGGGAGATGTTTTAAAGGAGACCAATTACAAGTTCTTAGTTCTTTTTCAAAGAGCTCAGGGTTAAAGTTCTTTTTGGTTCTGATATTTTTAACAGATGTTGAGCTGGGAGAGAAGATTTTGTGCCTAATAATATAGGTGAGTGAGTGGTCACTTATATTATCAGGGAGGGTTCCTGAGTCATAGTTATTGGGGTGATTGTTGATAAGAATCCAGTCTAATATACTTGATTTTTGACTAACTTTATTGGTCCTGGTGGGGTATGTAATGGTTTGTGAGAAGCCATATAGGTTAATATGGATTGTAGGGAGGTTTCTACAGTAGCAATTCCAGTCAGTGTTCATATCTCTCAGGATTATGGTTTCTTGTGGTAAGTGTTGGGATAGCCAACAAATAATATGTTCCATAGTGGCAATGTTATTGCCAGGAGGAAGATACATACAGATGATATTGATAGATTTAGCATTGTTAATATGAAGTTTGGTGATGAGAATTTCAGCATTAGTATCTAGTGGTAATTGACAGTTATAGGTGGATAGCTGTAGGCCTGATTTAAATAGAATAGCTATTCCTCCACCCTTCTTAGCTACTCTGTCAAGTCTTAGTATGTTATATCCAGGTGGAAGGATTTCATTGTCTTTGGTAGTAGGTTTTAGCCAAGTTTCAGTAAGACAGAGGATATCAAAGGCATATAGTTCTACTAGGGCTTGGAGTTGGGATACTTTGTTGTTTATGCTATGTATATTGAGATGGGCTAGTTTGAGAGAGTTAGATAATTTATTAGGGGAATTAATAGGGTAGTAATTTTGGTTGGGGAGAGTAGGAGATGTTTTATTTGGACCTGGGTTAGGATGGATATCTCCATCTTTTAAAGAGAGTAGTAGTCCTATATAGCTAGGGTTATTGATTTTGTTATATAAAAATGGATTTTTACTGAAATTGATTATGTTATATTTGATATGTGTTATTCTGTGATACTTTGCAAGTAGGTAGTTGGGTGAAGATGTTATATTAGCATGACTAAGATGCAGTGGTAGCAATAGAGCATTGGTTTCCTTGTTAGGGTAGTGAAGTTTAGGATATAGGGGATATTCGTAGGTGGTGGGTACATATGATAGGGTAAAAGAGAATAGTAGTAGTGGTGTCAGTAAAAGTATGATGTAAGGTGTAGTAGGTGGTTTATACATTGTACAAAAGTTATTGGATGTATATAGATAAAGTCTGTGAGCAATAAAGAGTGAGGATAGAGGAGTGAGCAGGTTAAGGTATGATAGAAGGATGTGTATGGACAAACTGGGTCAGAGGGATATAAAAGTGCAAAGTGTGTTGGGATAAGTAGGAAGGGAAGAGGTGGGATTATCCTTGTCTAGGTGTAATTGGAGAAAGGAAGAGGTGTGGTTAAGGTAGTATAAGAGTAGGACCCCTGGGGTGGGTGGGAATTGGGGGTAGGGAGGGGAGCAGAGTGAGCCCACAGGGCGAACGGAGCGGGTACAAATCCAGAAGTACAAATCCAGAAGCAGTAATCAAGAAACAATCAGCAAGATTGACTCCAAAGGTGAGTTTAAGAAGCCAGGTAAGGGAAAAGGATAGAGAGAAAATAAACCTAGAAAGGGTGGGTAAGGACAGAAGAAGTAGAGGTTTAAGTTGGAGGACTAGTTATAAGGAAAGGGACAGCAGGAAACTAATTATTGTGAATGTCCGAGGCTAGGAGACAGATGAGAGAGAAATAGCTGAGGTAAGGTCGCCCCCTAGTGGGCAGGTCTGATAAATTGCAGGCTAGGTAAGAGAGGGAGTTTGAGTTCTACAAGGAAGGCTGGTGAGACAGGGAGTAAATTACCTTTAGTTTAAAAAAGCGGGTGTGAAGACAGTGACTAAGGTGAAGCAGGGGGTACAGGGGGGCTGCTTGCTATCCTAGCTCAGGGCTTTCTCTAACCTATGTAGTAGAGGAACCACAGTAGAAAGACTTTCTGTCAAGAAATTATTCCACAAACATACTCTGTTGGTGTCCTTTAGAGAGGGATTAAAGTGTAGCTTATTCAGCAAGGTGAGCCTCTGATAAATGGAAGGTCCTTTAGGTTCCTATACTTTAGTGCAGGATGCACAAGATGGGCAGGTAACTTGAGGAGGCAAGAGAGAGAAGGAAATGATGAGAAAAAACAGATTATCATAAGGCAAGATGAGCTTGCTCGTGCATTACACTATCAACAGAAATAGATACATTTCTAGTAAGTTACAGTTCTAAAACAAAAATAAATACCAGAACCTTATGCAGATGGGCTCATCAATTCACAATAATCAATATCAGTAGATAACAATTTATCGTTCCAAAAACCTTATTAACACCAGTATAAGGATATTAGAGCTAAGTTTTATACACGTAGTATTGTAGCAGTGTGAAAAAAATAGTAATTAGACCTTGGGAGATATTTCAGACTGTAGTTTTACACTCTTAGTATTACAGCAGTTAAAACATGGCAATTGAAGATTTGACATACTTAACTACAGTACAACTAAGTCATGTTAAACAATTCAGCAAGAGCTAATATAAAGCACTGCAGTAGTAAAAATAGCGTATTGAGCATTCACTTAAAATATTAGTCACACACAAATACAGCACAAGGTTGGTTTCAGGATAGAAGAGTAAGCAGTGATGTAGTGCGCTATTTAGCAATAGACAAAAGCCATATACAGGCTTCAAAGACCCATGTAAAAGCAGAACATGCTGCAAGAAGGGTCCGCTTGAGAGGGAGAGAAGAGAAGGACCTTTGTAACTAGCTATATTGATGCTTTAAAAATACTTTTTAGTGGCCCTATCCAGCTATTCCAGGCATCAGAGGTCCGTGAGAAAGCAGAACCACTCCAAGTAAGGTTCGCTTAATTGGGAAGTAAGAGGACTAAAAGTGAGTAGCTATAAAAGTACTAAGCTAAAGCTGGTTAACAGCTGTACACAAACCTAAAGTCAGTTATCGGCTGCTCAGGAAGTAGTACTATAATGTCTTCAGCCAAAACGTACAAGCAAATACAGCAAAATTGGATATGTAATCAAGATATACCAATGTGGCAGGTTGAAATCAAGGTTTTCAAAATAAAAAAATTTCCGATTAGCCGAAAAGTTCCGGATGAAAAACACTTCCAATTTAACATGGCGAGAACTAGCTTAAAATGGGTTACAAATAGATCGGCAACTAAAATAAGCAACAGAGTCGTCAATGTTAAACCCTTATGCTGTCTGTTTAAACAACTTAACATAGCGAATCTCCGAAAAGCTTCTTCTAGTAGCTTAAAAAGATGAGCGTAGGTTATGTTTAGCGAGTTTATCTTTTAATGTGGTTTAACGTTAAAATAAGCAACATAACATTCCGCTTGTAATTTACTGTTGAAACTCTCCGCTATAACTTTTTGCTACATGCCAGTCTTGCTGCTGTGGAGATCTTGCTTATCCTCTAGTTCGCAAGCAGATTGACTGCGCGTTACATCTTTTACCCAGCCGTACAGCCAGATGCTCTCAGAAGGGGGCGATCGCCAGACAAACATATATATATTTATTTATTGCATTATAGTAAACTAAGTTTTAAATAATTTCATGTAAATATATGTAATACACTTCTGGGTGTAGGTAATTAGGTCGTTACCAACGGTTGGCTTTTCTTTGGTCTCTTCGGCTCCCTACCCCAAACCATGCCAACCAGGTAACTTAGCATTACCCACACCCAGGCATGGGTTATTGCTATAATGATGCACTAAAGACACTCTTAATTGGCACTATCTACCTTTCCCGGCATCAGAGGTCCGTGAGTAAGAGGACCACTCTAGGTAAGGTACACCTATGTAGGAGTTAAGGGAATTAGAAGATGAGCAACTAAGAAAGTACATCAAACCTAAAGCCGGTTATCAGTTGTACACCAAACTTAAAGCCGGTTATCGGCTGCTCAGGACGTAGTGCTATAGTGTCTTCCGCCAAGTATGCTAGTGAATATGGCAAGGGAAAGTAGATATTAGGCTACTTCACCAGCTTCACGAGGGTGAAGAAGTAAGGTGAGCCAGGTCAGGCAGAACTAGAACAATACACTACGCTACGAGACAGCGTACACGCTACGGGACAGTGTACACAGCCTGAGAATGATTAGTGAGAAAATCACTGTTAATCCAACAATTATAGCTTAGCCAGTTTCTGGAAGGCGTTCACAGGCAGCTTCAGTTGATTAATCAGAGTCCCAAAAAAGGCGCCAACCAAGATTATGCACACAAACACGCCCAAATAATTATAGTAACTTAGAAATGCATTCTAACAGTTAAACTTCCACAGATACAAGTTCTAAGAGATTATATATCATAAAACAATGCTATCCTTTAACATAAACAGCAGTTATAATATCATTACAAACATACAGCATGGGCTAGATACTGGGAGCTGAGCAGACAGCAGCCAAGGCATATCCTAGGTCCTAAAAGATGGTGCCCCCCAGGCCCTGGGTATTTATGGTATTTCAAGGATAAAGGTGGAGAGGGGAGGGGCAATAGGGGGAGAGAGTAGTTGTAGAGGGGGAGGGGCAGGAGGGGAGAATTTTAGCTAGGAAGAGAGAGAGAGAGAGAGAGAGAGAGAGAGAGAGAACTTCAGAGAGGAGTATGGGATCCTTTACAATATAAGGTACAAGTAAATAGTGGTGTGGGAATGGAAAGGATTAAGGAATAAGGCCAGGAAAAAGAGGAAATAAAGGAAAGGTAAGGTAGAAAGAGCTGAGGAGTAGTACAGGAGACAAATCCAGAAGCAGTAATCAGGAAACAATCAGCAAGATTGACTCCAAAGGTGAGTTTAAGAAGCCAGGTAAGGGAAAAGGATAGAGAGAAAATAAACCTAGAAAGGGTGGGTAAGGACAGAAGAAGTAGAGGGTAAAGTTGGAGGACTAGTTATAAGGAAAGGGACAGCAGGAAACTAATTATTGTGAATGTCTGAGGCTAGGGGACAGATAAGAGAGAAATAGCTAAAGTAAGGTCACCCCCTAGTGGGCAGGTCTGATAAATTGCAGGCTAGGTAAGAGAGGGAGTTTGAGTTCTACAAGGAAGGCTGGCGAGACAGGGAGTAAATTACCTTTAGTTTAAAAAAAAGCAGGTGTGAAGACAGTGACTAAGGTGAAGCAGGGTGGTAAGGGGGGCTGCTGGCTGTCCTAGCTCAGGGCTTTCTCTAACCTATGTAGTAGAGGAACCACAGGAGAAAGACTTTCTGTCAAGAAATTAGTCCACAAACATACTCTGCTGGTGTCCTTTAGAGAGGGATTGAAGGGTAGCTTATTCAGCAAGGTGAGCCTCCGAAAAATGGACTCCGATAAATCATTCCACTAACCCAGTAAACAAATAGTAATAAAATAAAACAAAATAAAATAATGGGTGATAAAAAGCCTGAAATCAGGATCAGATTTTAAATATTGCTCATATAAACGTAGACAATTAAAACAGCAGGTTTTGCATTAGCATGCATTTTCTGAAGGGTATCAGTGCTAAAACTTAGATGTCTGTAAAGATTTAGAGACTTCAAACTTCAGTGTTTTTCCCAAAAAACACAAATTTCATGAGGAATAGATCAATATATGAGTATTTCTAACATAAGGAGCGGCGTAAGCCACATAACTTTGGGCTAGGCTTATAAATGCCCTAGGGCAGTTAGCCTAGTATAAACCTATGAACCTATGAACCTATGATCAAAAATATGAGGCAGAAAACTGGACATTCTTTGAAAATCTGGATAGTTGAGAGGTATTTACACCAAGATTGGGTATGTTCTGCCAAAACAGGGAGAAATGGAATGGATGGTCATATGGCAGGCCACACTGCCCTACAATGAAACTTTCACCCTGACTGCCTCACTTGGACTGCTCAGCTCATTTCAAGGCTGTTCCTTGAACGATGATTCACAACTGAACCTGACCCCCCCCCCCGTACTACCAAATACTTTCCACATTTATTCCAGCACTTTTTTAATAAAAACATCTTTGCTTCAGTGACCAGCTGGCACAGAGGTATCTCCCCCTCTGCCCTCCCTACCAGACAGTGCCAATAACCCCACCTTATTAAAGCAGAAAGTAACACTAATGGTCAAGCCCAAGGCCAGCTGCATGGAAGGAACTGCTGGGTGGGGGTATCAGCAAAACCAACCCTTCCACATCAGGGTTGAGTTCAGAATGGCACTACCCCACCTTAGTAATGGATAGCCATTAAAAGTCCTAGTATCACTCCCTGTTGAGGTAGCTCAAGCAGGCAAGCCAACCAGATGTCACTGGACCACTGGAATGCCCTAGCTCACCAATGAAATGGGAATCCTGAAGGCCTAACCCAATCTGGACTAGCCCACAAACTCTTGCAGACCATCAGAAGAGCTTAAACTCGAGAGGACATGCTGGGGGATTTGAGAGGGGACTGTCCCTTCAGAAATCCTCTGTCTAATCCCACAATAAAACCAGAGTCATGGAGATTCAGAGCACATCAGCCACTGAATCTTAGAAGCCAGGTAAGTCAGTCACTTCCATAGTTTGTAGAAATCACTGTCATAAAACCTGAAAGCTTCCCTCAGAAACTGCCATGTAACCCCTTCCAAACCCTCCCTACAGGTCCCTGTTATGCCTTAGTACTACCATCAAATCCTCACTGTCTACAGCCCCTTTGCCCTAGTCCACTCCTCCCACTCATGTCCTTCACCCATATCCTCTTTCTGCTCATATATATTGTATCTTATCATACCAAGTATTTCCTGATTTAAGAGCTAGCAATAAAATATATCCACCCTTTTAACTAAGATACTACCAGGCATACCTGAAACCCCAAGACCTAGTATTTGAACTACATATTCCCTAGTGACTATGGGTGCTGAAAACAGTGCAGTGTCTGAGTTCCTAACAACAAAGAGGCCGATGGCTCCTTACACTTGCCTTATATTACTAACCCCCACCCCCTACATTCCCCTGAGTACCTCATTTTCTCCTACAGAATCTATCACCTTAGCCTAATATTCCTTTTCCTTTTACACACTTGTATTATTCCTAGAAAATGGGGGAAATTACATATACTCAATTCCGCTCTTATATATGGATGGCTGTGAAAGCCTGATGAGCTCCTGGAAAGCTGGTAGTCTGCTGCTACTCCCTGTAACAGCTGAATTTGGGCTGAGAGAAAGTGGGCACAAGCAACAAGTAGCCACATATCTCCATGTCAACCTGAAGACACAAAGATGAGCTTTGCAAGTCTTCATATCACAAATGTGACTAGTGGATATTGGTGCAGCATTTAGATTTTCAGTCAGAAGTACAGTGGTAATGTGGTTCTACAAGACACAAGAAGATATATAAAGTATATGATGGGAACTCCTAAACAGTGTGCCACTCAACCAAAGCCCCTAAGGCAAAAACAGCATGCCCAACACACTAGTCATAGGTGACTCAATAGTGAGGCACACTGATGTCTCACTCACTAGGTTGAATAAGGAGAAAGTAACAGTCATCTAACTGTCAGGTGCCAGGATCCACCACATAACACACACACTCAGGTCCCTCAACAACAGGTACAAATATGACTCTATCATTGTACAGGTGGGTGTGAATGACCTGAGATGTACCTCCCTGGACTACATGAAAAGAGACACAGAGGAGCTCTCAGATTATGTAGCAAAGGCGGGTAAGACCCTAGCCCTGAGCAGTCTCCTACCATCACCCAGAATGATACCACAGTACAAGAAGAAAATGGTTGATTTAAACAACTGGCTAAGTTTCTGGTGTCATTCTAAGGGAATCTAGTATCTGTCTGCATGGGATGGCATGATTGACAGACTTCGATGCTTTGCCAGAGATGGCCTGCATCTGTCACCCCTGGGCTTCCGGATGCTGGCCAAGGCTCTTGCCACCCCTATAGTAACTTTTTAGGCAATATTCCAAAGACAAAATTACCACCATAACAGCTACACACAAATGCAATCTGAGGGTCATGCTGCTCAAGGCTAGATGTCTAAATCTCAAAATGCACTTGCTCGAAGCACTCCTTAAAATGGAGAACATCGACATTTGTGCTGTGACATAGACCTAGTTCAAGGCAGCAGAAAGAACGCCTGCACTACCAGGCTATAACTCATTCCACACCTTTCGGCCACAGAACTTGGACCGAACCTCCAAAGGCAGTGGTGTTTCCATATTCAAACAGGATGTGCACACCTCCAAACTGGTAGCCCAACATAATGCATCAGAGATACTTCAGGTGCAGCTAACATTGCATAAGACAATGATTCAGGTCGTAGCATGCTATAGGTCCTCAACCATATCCCAAGACTCACACTCCACGTTCCTAAGCACCCTGGAGAATATTAGGGTCCAACCAAACACTCTCATACTGGGTGACTTCAACTACCCCTCCATTAACTGGGAAAACTACTCATGTCCCAATACACTTGCCCAACATTTCCTGGAATTCATTAATTCCAATGCCCTGGACCAGCTCATTTTTACCCATACTAGGGGTAGCAACATCTTTGACCTGGTCATTACTAACATGGGTGACCGTTGCTCTACACCATTAGTCAAGTCCTCCCTGGTTAGATCTGACCACAAACTAATCACCTTGGAAATCCAAATCCCTTCCACCCGCACTGCAAAGGTAACCACCATGAAAAATCTTCTCCAAAGCTAACTTTGGGCTCCTAAAAACAGAGGTGGCTAACTTCACAATACCCATGTAAATGGAGAATAGTTGCATGACCGCCAAATCATACACCAATGCACTGTACAAACATGTACACAAAATGCATGGATCTCACCATACCCAATAGAACCAAGATGCTCTCCTCCAAAAAAAACCCCGCCATAAACAAACTCTACAACAGAAGGAGGACTCTGATGCAGAACAAGGTGAAGCCCCAAGACAGGAAATATTCCCTTATTAGCCTTAACAAAAAGTTGAGATCCCTAATCAAATCCTCTAAAGCTAGCTATGAAAAGAGAATTGCAGCAAACAGTAAAGACAATCACAAGGCCTTCTATAGTTATGTAAGGAATTTCCACGGCAATACCCAGATTTGGTCTGAGCTACTGCAAAATGGTACCTCCTATTCCAAGCCAACAGATATTGCCAATATACTGGCGGACAGATTCAGTGCTAACTTCACTCCTCTCTCCCCCACCAAAGGACCAATCACAATACCTATAGATTGCCACGCACCCAGTATTACTGCTGCACAGGTTAATAGACCGCTGTTCAAGACCAAGAAAACAGCTTCTATGAGACCTGACAATATATCTGGCTGTGTTCTACATGAACTACAGAGTGAACTGACACTGCACCTGTGTGCCCTGTTCAATCACAGCCTCACCTCAGGCTTTGTCTCTACCAAATAGTGCACTGCTACAGTCATCTCTCCACAAAGTAGGAGCAACTACAGACCCTGGGAACTATCGCCCCATTAGCCTGATGAGTCTGATATGCAAAGCTATGGAACACATCATCGTGGACCTAATAAACAAGGATATTGGGAATCTCCAAACTCTGGATCCCAAGAAGTTTGGTTTTGTGAAGGGTAGATCATGCCTGCTCAACCTGGTTGACTTCTTTGAGTCAGTCACCACAGCTGTGGATGATGGCAAGGTGGTTCATACAGCCTACCTTGATCCGGCCAAAGTGTTTGATACCATTCCCCACTCAGGAATCATAGAAAAACTTACTAAGCTAGGCATCAACCCCTGTATCACTAGGTGGGTTACAAACTGGCTCACAGATAGAACCCACAGTGAGAAAGTAGCTGACTCCAAGTCAGACTGCTGACCAGTCACAAGTGGAGTCCCACAGGGTTTGGTCCTGGGTCCTCTCCTGTTTGGTATCTACTTCTCTGAAGTGCAGGCCAACACAAAGGGACTCTGGCTGACAATGTTTACACACAATTGCAAGTTGGGAGCTATTATTAGCTCCCCAAGTGATGTTGACATCCTACAGAAAGGCCTCACTGAGACCAACGATTGGTGTCAGAACCATGGCCTTAAGCTCAATGCCAAAAGATGTGTTGTCATCCCCTTTGGAAAAAATCCCAGTTCCCATGAATTACCACATCAATGGTAGTCCACTGAACACAGAAGGTGTTATAAGAGATCTAGGAACACAGGTTGACAGGAACCTCTTTTTTGACCACCACATTGCCACTGTGGTCAGAAAGTCCTTCTATGTGGCACATCTCATTATTAAGGGTTTTGCATTCAGGAAGAAAGAGGTCATTGTCTCCCTCTACTCTTCCCTCATTAGGCCAGTCATCGAGTACAATGCCTCATTTGGCATGTACCTCACTAGACACCTGCAACAACTGGAGAGGCCACAAAAGTACCTCACAAAGAGAATCCTAGGCCTTAAACACTTATCCTATATGGACAGACTCAAAAAACTCCAAATATTCTCTGTCTCATATCGCCTACTTAGAGGTGAACTGCTGGACTTACAAAGCCATGTCTGACCCAGCTCTGCTAGAAATGCTACATCTAAAGAAATCCCAATCCCTCCGCACCACACACTCCAGAGACCTCAACCTCATTACCACAATCAACAGAAAAAGCTGGAGGGACAGGTTCATAACCCAGAGACTGCCCATGCTATGGAATAGACTTCCCATACATGTCAAACAGAGCATCTCACTAGAGAGAGAAATCTTGATGAGTGGATGGGAAATAGAAAATTCACCCCAGGGATCACTCCAGTAGCTCTACTCAACAGAGGCACTGGGAACTAAAGTTGGGTGGCATGATGCCAGGGTAATCCTAAGGGCTAGGCTTGTAAAGGCTCCAGGACCATTAGCCTAGTACACACCTATGAACCTATAAAAATGTTGATAAATCCAGCCACCATTAAAAGGTTTAAATATATTTAACTCATTTACTCTGGAGCAGCTCAGAAAATGCTGCCTGCTTACTTCCATCATAGGAACAACAGTGCAGCCTGAGCTAATTTTCACTTAATCCATTTGTAATATCATACAGAAAACAAATGTTCATAACTCTTTAACCATAAGAGCTAGACTAAAAATGTCAATGTGGAAGTTGTTCAGCAGACACTGACCTTTCCAACAGTGTAAATATTGATAGTATATATGTCATTAAATATTTGCCAAGGAATGCTGATATTGTGCATATTTTTTACATTTTTGGTACAACAAATCACAATATCTTGGTGAATGTACCATGAAGACCTATAAAATTTGTAATTAATTTGTTTGTATTAATATTAGCTTTAAAATGATACCTTAACCATTACTGTGTGATACTCCATTATGGAGGTATTAACAGAAATATGATTAATATTATATTTCTCATAACTGATAAATAAACAAAGCATAATATCTCATCACCTGTAACAGACAGAGACTACATTTCAGTATACAAGTTGTGTGGCTCAATGTCAGCTTCAAAATGATGCCTCATTTGTGTCGTCACCTTGCTCCCTTGCAAAGATACGGGCATAATAATGAGAAATATTACAAATGTATAATTTTCAATCCTACAAGATTAAACAAACTATGATATCTATGCATGTGTACTGCATACATACACAGTTCTTTTACCATGTTGTAAGGAGTAATACTGTCTTCAAAATGAGGTATTGCTTAGCACATTGACATGGTCCCTTGCAAAGTTATTTACCAAAATATGAAAAAAAATCATAATTTTCATAACCTTAGTCCTAAACAAATATTGATATCTGTATATGTGTACAACATACAGACACAGTTATTTTATCATGTTGTAAGGAGTAACACTGTCTTTAAAATGAGGTATCACTTGGCACAGTCACATGGTCCCTAGCAAAGTTATTTACCAAAATATTAAAAAAAATCATAATTTCCATAATCTATGTCCTAAATAAAGTGTCATATCTGTACATGTGTACAGCATACAGACACAGTTCTTCTATCATATTGCAAGGACTAACACTGTCTTCAAAATGAAGTATCACTTGGCACAATTATATGCTCCCTAGCAAACTTATTAACTAAAATATGAAAAAAATCATAACTTCCATAACTGAAGTCCTAAACAAAATATGATAGTTGTACATTTGTCCAACATACAGTCACAGTTCCCTTTCCATCCTGTAACTACTAATGCTGCCTTCAAAATGAGGTATTACTTACCCTGATGACATGTTCCCTGATAAAATTATTTAGCAAAATATAAAAAAAAATCATAATTCTCATAACCATGGTCCCAAACAAACTGTGATATTTGGACATGTGTACGGCATACAGATACAGTTCTTTTTATATCTTGCAAGTACTAATACTGTCTTCAAAATGAGGTGCTACTTAGCATGCTGACATGTTCTCTGACAAAGTTATTCACCAAATATGAAACAATATCATAATTCTCATAACTGAAGTCATAAACATAATGTGTTATCTGTACATTTGTCCAGCATACAGACACAGTTCTTTTTCCATCCTGTAACTAATAATACTACCTTCAAAATGAGGTATTACTTACCCTGATGACATGTTCCCTGACAAAGTTATTTAGCATGATAGGAAAAGAAATCATAACTCTCAACCATAACTGTAGCCAAACTGTGATATGTATGCAGGATGGTTATTGACATATTGTCATGTACATGGCACTCTCCTCAAACAGTTGTTCTTACTCAGCATGTTCATCATCTCCCTGCCACTGTTATTTTCCAAACCAAGAAAAATATCATAATTTACATAACACAACTCACAATCAAATAGTTATCTGTACCTGCACTTAGCATAGAGATGGTTCTTTTACAATCTGAAAATAAACTGTTACTCAACATGTGAAAAATTTCCCTAGCAATTCTTTTCCTGTGTCATTAGTAGTGACAACAGTGTTCATAAAATATAACAATAGAGATTCTTACCATACTGGTCCTACTTGGTCCTGGTTGTTTTCCATTCGTTCTCACTTGCTGCATGTTACCAATATATCGTGCATAGCCGTCACCATGCCATTGTGGAAGTCAGTCAAGAACAACGCAATGCCACCCTCAGTTAGATAAATGCCATCACTTCTGAAAAGGTGAACATCTTCTGCGGTTATGCTGTCATGGCCGATTGTTGATCCACCAACCCTGTGCATCAGGCCATGCATGAACCCATTCTGTAAATGTCTGGACTTGTGTGCTCCTTGTTGACTGTTTGCTGTTTTCCATATCTGACGAGGAATTATGTCAGACCACACAAAATGACAATGTGGCCACCACAACTGCAGGTGTTCAAAAATTGTTCTGATTTGAAACCGTAGCCTTCCGAGTGGGTGAGTGATGACATCACTCCCTCCAATGTGCAGCACAGGAATGTCAGGCTGAGGGTAGGTGGAACACTTCTCTTCCAACAACTGCAGGAGTCCGCTCCAATGCGGACCTCTTCTTGCAAACCATTATACCTTCAGACTAGATGTGGGAAAGCTCAAGTTGTAGTGGTTTTCACTTTTGGAGGCATGACTGGCAGCCCAGTGAATGTAGGAATGGCCACACACCTGCACTTTCACTTGCCGTTCTCCTGCTCGTGAAGCCATGTCACTGTCAGAAGGTGGATGCACCTGCACAGGAAAAAAAATGCAAACAGGTTACTACTGATGTTTGAAAGATGTATTTGAAGACAAAAACCCAAATCTGGCTTGTGCATTCATCAGTGTGATAATGACCTCTACCCAACAGTGAGAGCTCTGAGAGTTTTACCTGAAAAGTGATAATGACTCAGTGCTATAGTGGAACTGCACTTATTGTTAATGTGATAATGACCTGATTTATTCACTTGAAAGTTATGCATGCTCAGACACAGGTGATAATTTCTGCACATAGCCTTTTGAGTAGGCATTCATTATAATTCAGTAGAAATAGTCTATCATTATAATTCAGTAGAAATAGTCTATCATTATAATTCAGTAGAAGTACTATAACACTTAGATATTACTGAGCCCTTCCTCCTACCACCTACTTTCTGCACAGGACTGACAAAGCCAGGAGAAATGCCAAATATATATGACAGCTGCATGCTGGTAGTAGTCAGTAAGTAATAACCTTTACCTCACTCAGACAACTACTGATTATACGCACAAATACAATAATACAAGCAGAAATGTCAAACTTTCTGGTTCATCCGTCCACTAATTAGTCGAAAAAGTAGCAATTCCAGTTAAGTCACCTAACCATCCCTCTGGTTACAATAAGACAGCACTGTTTGTTACCCATCATTCCAGCATTTCTTCAGACATATTTATCATCAGTTTTCCCCAGTACAGTATGTGCATATTGTTAATAGATAATAAATTATCCTTGAAAGCTGGATACATAAACAAAAAATTATAATAAGTATCACTGAAACCTGAGCTAAAGATAACCTATGCTTGTTACACCATATCTGTACTACAATATTCAGCAGTCTGACCATGTATGCACAAGCACTTCCCTGGTACACAAATTAATTATTTCCCCCACCAACATCTTCATTAGTACATGTTATACACATGCCCCAAAATAAAACAGTCACCCAAATGACCCCTTCAGGAAAATGTTGAGATATGCACAATCACCAAAATTAAATAAATAAAAATGCTGGCAGGTAGAGTTTCACAGGCACAAATCACTCAGGTGATGATAAACCAAAGATGTATTTAATAATAAGAATCCACAAGAAAAACAAATAAAACGTCAGCCCTTTTGTTACACAAGTGTTAACTTCATCAGACACCATTAAAATGTAAGACAACCATTTGTATATATATATATATATATATATATATATATATATATATATATATATATATATATATATATATATATATATATATATATATATATATATAAACACTCTGATTGGGTAAGCAAAGAGAGGCAGCTAGCTAAGCAACACTGAGATAGAACATTAATTAACCCATTGATGACTGTATTACAGTTAAAACTGGTACATCTTAAATACAACTAAAGCTTGTGAATAAAAGATAAATTACTAGTCTCATACTTGGGTCATGAATGATTATAAATAGAATAAAATTAAAACCAAAGTCATTTTTAAAATCTCATATTACATGTTCACATAATGCTAAAATGTTACCCAAAGCAAAATACATACAAAAGTGCTTGGGCTTAACAAATGTTTTAAGGTATTTTGTTCCTTTCTAGGGCTTTTAATTTCAATACAGGAGAGATGGACATCCTGTCCTTTATCCCTGCCCATCTATCTGCCTGTAGTAAGATTTGCCACCTTAACTCCTTTAACTCTAATTAAAGTCCCCAAGGCTTTTTGTCACTGATGTCTACATGGTCTATTGCCATAAATGGGAAATTGTGGCCAGTGTTGTCTTGAATATGCCTCACTAATGCATTGTTAATATTATTCTTTCTTATGGCATAGTTGTGTTCATAAATCCTGGCATTAAATTTCCTTTCTGTTTTGCCTACATAAAATGTTAGGCATTGGTCACATATGGCCATGTAGACCACTGCCTTGGAGTGACAGTTATATTTACCTTTTACATAATAGTCTATACCATTCACTGTAAATTTGCTACCCAGTTTCACCTTGTGGTACCAGTTACAAGACTGACATTTGTACATCCCTACACGTCCTGTTCTAGTGTAGTTAGAACCTTTCCTAAGAAGGTCTTTTAAATTTGAGCCCCTTCTGTATGTCACTATAGGTCTTTCTCCTGTTTGGGCCCTGATGTCCAAGTCATCCATTAAAATGTCCCAGTTCCTATAAAAAATGGACATAAAGTGGTGTGAGTCGGAGTTGAATGTAAGCACCATAGATCTACAAAAAGTACTTTTTTCCAAATCAGATCTTGCCTCTTCAACTTCAGAGGGACTGTTGTCTAATATGTTTTCCCCAACTATGGGCTTAAAATGCCCTACTCTTCTTTTACATATCATGTCCTGCATAAGCACATTAAGCAAGCACTTCCCTGGTACACAAATTAATTATTTCCACTACCAGCATCTTCATTAGTACATGTTATACACATGCCCTAAAATGAAACATTCACCTAAATGACCCTTCAGGAAAATGTTGAGATATGCACAATCACCAAAATTAAACGTTTCACCAAATGACTCATCAGTAGCACTACCTAGTATGTGGAACCACCCAATGAAGCAGTCACCCAAGCAACCCTTTGAATAAAATGTTGATGTATGCAGAAGCACCAGAATTAAATATTTCCCAAATGACCACCCAGTCACATTTCCTGCCATGTACATGAACCATAATGAAACATACAGCCACTGTTTTGAATTGCAAAAGGTTGGCCAGTCTGCCCCTTGGGTCATATGCCTCGCTACCACTCCATCCACCTGTAAAAATGAAAAAAAATCTCCCCTCTAAATGAACTTCAGCCAAAATATGCAGATTCATCACCCTATGGCCCAAGAGAGACCACTGTCATACTGATCACAAAGACTTCCCATTCCACAAAGGAATACCGTAGTACTATGCAACCTTCTGTTATTCGTGTTTGAAAAAAACACTGATTTTCACTTTCATCCCTAAATAGACAAGCATTTACCAGTGATCAGCATTACTGCTATCTTGGAATCCATAAGCCACCCATCTTTTACTCTGCAACCAAGTAGTACTGCTGTTGGTAAGTGTCTGCTCAATCAAGAAAAATACAATGCCTCACAAGTACTGCAAGTGCAATGGACCAAAAAGATACAGTCCATATAAGAAACAAAGTGTTGTAAAATATTCTGTTTAATTATGGCATATAGGCAAAAAGGTACAAAAATCAAAGAAGCAGATTGGTTTCAGCTAAATAAAGCCTTCCTCAGTGTAAGCCATACAATTCACCAGTACCATTCCCCATTAAATATATGCAATTAACAACATAAGCCCTTCTCATTGGTTGATTAAAACTGTTCATTTAGTCCAGGGGAAACAAACCACCTAGTTTAATTATCCACTTTTTTCTTTATTATTAAAAATGGAGTGCCAACCAATTTTATTGCATCTGTCTCCTATGTTCCTGTCAATAATGGTAAATCTAAAATTTGCAATTGTGTGTGTAAGAGATTGCTTATATAGGGCACTAGACTGTCTTTTATTTCTGATATCACAAAAATGTTCAGTCATACATAGTCTTAATCGTTGAGATATCTGTCCAATGTAAAATGCTGAACAAGAACATGTGGCAAGATAAATGACCCAATCTGCGTTACAGCTGGCTAAAAATTTTACATCAAATACTACAGCTATGCTTTTGCTAGAAAAGTGTTTAGATTTGGTTGCTCTGGAACAATGTGCACAGTGTCCACAAGGGACACAGCCATACAGAGGTTCACCCGTGATTGTTTGTTGTTGTTTATGTCTGTCAGATTCGTACCACCATTTATAGTGGCTAAAATATAAGCCCAATCTCTTACCTCTATGAAAGGAAAATGAGCATTTGTGATTAAGAATGTTAGATAATTTGTGATCAGCTAGGAATATATTCCAATGTCGGTTGATAATAGTCATCAATATGTTGGTGTTGCATCCATATGTGGTCAGTAAACAAATATCAGAAGCCCCTGATTGTTGCTTCTCCTGCAGGTCATATTGATGGATGAACAGTTTTAATCAACCAATATGGCTACAATGTACCCAGGTAAACAATCAACATGGCTACAATGTACTCATTGTATTTTTTTAGTCACAAACGAATATACAGGAATAAAAAATCAGGGGGTTCAGAGGGTAGGTAGTTGAGGAAGAATGAAAAAAAAATGAACACAGATGGAGTATTCTGGTAAGTACATAACTTTATCTGATGTTGTCTGAATATGCACAAGCACCACAATGAAACATCTCCCCAGTGACCCCTTCTGCAGTCTGTCCTACTATGCACAAGCACCAGAATGCAACATTTCCATCGACAACCCCTTCAGCAGCCCTTCCAAGTATGCACAAGAACCATACTGAAACATTCCCCTCAATGACCCCTTCATTAGTATATCTGACTATACACAAGCTCTAAAATGAAACATTTGCCACATGGAGTAGTATGTCCACAATGACCTCCACCCCAATAAAAGCAATCTGTCAAGGGGCCTATACACCTCATACAAACAAAGAGACCCCTGGACTTGAATTTCATACTTGAAAAGCTTGCTCGGACCCCCTTTGAACCACAACCTTTAGCCCCTATAAAACTACTGGCCTGGAAAATAACTCTGCTTTTGGCATTCACCTCAGCCAGAAGTGTTTCTAAACTTCAAGCCCTTATGTGCAGTGAATTTCTACTAGTCTTCCAAAAGGATTACTCTCAGCAAATCAGGGAAAATGTGAATAGAATCATGGACAAAACCACAAATAATTAAGGACACAGCCTCAGCAGAAATTTGCAGACAGTATTACTGCAAACATAGCACAAGGAACATAATATATGAACAGCGAAACATGTTTCTGCAACATCTGGAAAGGAACAGTAACTTTCACTGCGGATTTCAGCAGCAACCAAGAAAAGGAGTATGTTCATCAATGAACAGCTAATTTTTTATAGTTCACACACACACACACACACACACACACACACACACACACACACACACACACACACACACACACACACACACACACACACACACACACAGTATTATCAATCCTCAGTTAAGCCTTAGCTCATCAGCTTTTCTGCACAATCATTTGTCATTTCAGAAACATTTTAACTGCATTTGATATCTCCCCGCATTTTATCTCACTGCATATCACTATAAGTACTTTGGGTTCTTTTCTCTTATTTACAGATTCTGATATGTTTTCATAAGCTTGCATGAACATGTGATCTATTTTTACACTTTGCCATACCATAGTCACATGGATGCACTTGGAGCATACTTAATAGACTAGTGTAAGATTCTGTAACTGCACAGAAACAGAAAACAGCATGTGACTGACACAAACTAAAAAAAAAAAAAAAAAAAATCAGGGCAATTATTTCTAACTACAACATCCTGCACCACATAACTAACCCAGAGCAGAAGTTTGTTGAAAAATATTAAAGGCATTATGGGGTGCGGTTCTCCCTGGCAGTATCAACTGACACACACTGTTCTGCCACTACCTCGAGCGTTAGTAGTAGGGTCTGAAATACCTCACAAGAAATCTACACAAAGGACTACAAATCTCAGCAAGTACACATTTGTTCCAAGCATTAAATCGTGAAAAATGTTTCTTCATTTTCAAAAGCAAAAGTCAAAAGCATGTTTTTTTATCTAATTTCGAGAGCCAATCATTGTAAAAAGGACCAATGAATGTGCGAATATATGAACTCATATGGCAAACATTTTAGCAGCGTTTGCCATACAAGTTCACAAATAAGCTAATTTTATATAAAGGTTTTTACTTAGACATAAGTTAGACTGACAAAGAAATAAAATGTATGACAGTGAAGTTAACAAGATTCCCTCGGTCCAACAATCCAACGCAAACATACAAGCAAAGAAACTGTCTTAACCTAGTTTTAACAGCCCACTCGACAGTAAGCCGTACATGTCTTTATTACACTTAATAAGTTTATTAATATTAATATTAAACTTTTAAGCAGATGGTCAAGAATACCCAGACACATTTATATTTGATAGGGCAAACTCCATAAGAGCCTCCGATCATATGCCTTACAAGATCCCACCTATCAGGGTCCATGCTTTTGACCCATTGACCAATGAATTAATTTTCTGATTGTCAACTATAAAATGAAAAAAAGTTTTCACAATTTAATATTTTAAGCAAGTCTGCCTGTAACTAAGCTTTGCACCGCTCACCTACCATTGTTTTCCAATAAACAAATACAAGCGAGGAGAGCTTCAGGGGGAATATTTCTTTAACTTATGTTCAGCTACTCAAATACACACTTAGAAACTTGATGAAATAACAGGGTTTGCAGTTTTATGAGGGCTGTGAACTGTAATGGCATCATCTTTCACTATTTGGCCAGTAAAATGAAAGTTTAAGAGAAACGGAACATAAATACTTGTGGTGAATGGTTGAAAGCTATGATCCTAAAGTAATGCTGTAATATTTGGCACTTGAGGGCTACAGTAAGTGGTATCGATCGGTAACACACACACACACACACACACACACACACACACACACACACACACACACACACACACACACACACACACTTCAGTAATAAATGAAGTGTGGGCAATCATAGCTCTCAACCTTTCACAATTACACACCTGGACAAAACTAGAAATACTGGGGAGGACAAGGGACCAAACATAGGGAGAGATATGGCTCTGATGACACAACACTAAATAGAAATACAGACTTTGCACAGCGGCAGCAACTCAATATCGCAAACTTGCACTTTAGGTAGACAGCTCACCTCTACTCTGTGGAAACAGACTCCATTATAGCTGTACTCTGCTTGTTTCTGCTGATTTTCTCTTGACTGCCCACTTGTCAGCTCATAGCAGTACCTCAACGATTCCACACTCACAAACTGGCACACAGAATTAGATGTTCTGTCCAAATAAATTGCAGGATCCAGTAGCAACTACATACAAATATTAAAAAGGGAATTGCTACTGCTGAACCCTCTATTTGGACAAATCAAAGAAAACTTAGATTGGGGGGAGGAGGTGTAATGCAAGTGGTGACTTGAAATGGATATATCCGATTGGCTGCCACCATTTGCATGGAGAATTGCCTTACTGTCGTTACTTGTATTTACAGCCGATTTTCTCAGAAAAGTCTAATATATACATCAGGTAGCTCCACACTAAAACGAAAGTTGAGAAAGTACCTGAAAAAGTTCTGGTACTTTTTTAACTTATTTTTTAACAGTGGAGCTACAGTATGGCTGTAAATTTAGATGCGCTTGTGGAAGGTACTCGGATGTTACTGCATATAATTACTGGAGTCTCACAGCATGATCGGATGTAAGCACAGAGGCCCTGTGAAATGGTACTCAGGTTTAAATAGTTAATAATAAATAATAAAAGAACAAGACAATACTCAAACAACAAAGTAACTACAGAGTTTAGAATCACAGGAAATATTTTAAAACAAAATTGCAGGACAGTCTCAAATAAATACAGAAAACATCTAAACTAATCTTCACTATATTCCTATCTATATCTAAAAGATACTATGCCCTAAATATACTTACAGAACAAGATGCAGGCAGAAGTGCTGAGTGAATGTTTTGAGGTCCAAGGCAAGATACAAAATGCACAGTCTCTGAGAGAGTTCCCAAATTAATATCAAAACATTACTGCTGGGTTAGCCTGGATAACATCACTCTTTGTCACCTGCCTTCAGTTCACAGGCTAACAGAAACTTAACAAAATTTAACATTTCTCTATGAAAAATACATATCTCTCAGGTGTTTGCTCAGAACTGGAAGTCATAAAACAATTAAATACTTATACATTTTAGACCTAGTAATTACTTCTCTCCAAGACAATAATAAGAAGCTTCTAGCTCTAGACATTGTGTCTGCTTGCTGCACTGAAACTACTTTTCATAGCACATCGTAAAGCACTTTTAATTTCAACTTACTTTCTTGATGTTTTGCAAGTTAACTCTGTATGTGTCAGCTTCTACTTTTAAAATATACATTTGCACAAGTATATAGTTTATATACATTTATGTCCGTTTCCAGTAGGGTACACTGTGGTTACATTCTTGAAGCTCAGTACATAACATACAGTTCTCTTACATTTGTAAGACAAGCATATGAATCATATTAATATTCACAAATGACATATGATTATTTACAAAATTCCAGCTAGCTGGGCTGGCAGCATCACAGAGGGAATAAGTGCCTCATGGAAATAGGCAGACTTATAGAAAATGAGCCTCACAAAACAGTGAAGCAAAAAGAAACATGTCAAGTCTTCCTGCTTTAAAACATTAAATATATAATTGTGGCCATCTCTGTATGTGCTTGCCACTTACATATATAGTTTCTTATCTCCCCTGCTACAACTGTGAGTGTGGCTCCTTCCCATTGCTCCCAGATCATGCCTTTTTATGGGAATAAGCAATATATTTACAATATTTCTCATCTCCACTGCTACATATGTGAATGCAGTTCCTTCCAATTGCTCCTGGATCATACCTTTTTATGGGAATAAGCAATATATTTACAATTGCATGCTTATTTTTACTAAATTACCTAAGTACAGTTGAATTATAGTATAATGTGGCATGCATAGTACTCAAGACAGCTCTGCTATGTCACCCTCTTGTTTAGGCCTGTAACATTCTTTAATCTGCATGCTTTGAACTATTTTCTTTATTTGTATGGTGCTTTAGTTGGCCCTTGCCCTGTCTTACACATTCCAATCAACCTGAGGCTCACTGCTCTGCCTCTAACTGTAGTACATTACTGCTTAGTGAATGCAGGAAGTCTAGCTGACAACTGTCATTTCTGTAATTCTAGAATCTGAATGGATTAATTTTAGTGGCTTCTCCCTGTTTAACATAGCCCAAGTCTTAAAGTGCATTTAAAACATTGAATTACAGTTATACTGACCTGAGCTCCATGCTTGTTTCACTTTTTGGCTTTGATATGAGTCCAAGGCACATTAGTGGTGTGGCTCTGGTATTAGCATATCAACTGTATCCTGCCTTTCATTGCTCCACAGAGGTGAGATTGGCCTCTCCAAATTCTGACTGGACTTATTATAGCACAGTAAGCCCCTAGGCACCATTTTTAAATCTTTCTCCTTTCTCTTTTGCACCCTTATTGCATCTGTCTTGATGTGTGTTCGCCAATTATATATATAGGTAAAATGTGCTTTAAATCTGTTTTTATAATACTTTGTACACAACTATTCTACCTGTATTATGCCTGGTTATCATATTTTGTATCAGACTGCTTTTTTGGGGTTAGCTGTAAATAGCGACCCTTATGGTAAATGCTTATTTTGCTCAAATACTCAAAGCTATGTAGAAGTGTTACTTATATAATGTTATAGATGTAACCAATGAAGTGATGAGTTATCTGCAATTGACTTTTGATTTCCAGTTACACCATTTGTTTTTACCTTGTACATTCACGCATGTTTGCAATGCTTACTAGAATTGAAATTGGGATTAAGACTAAGACTGTAGACACTGTTCGCATTTACTAGTATTAAATTGCTATTCATTGTAGACAATAAGTTTACAACTAGCTGTCATTATGCTGCAGGGTTTATTGTAATTGTGACACCCATGCCCTGGCCCAGCAATCAAGAAGCCTCAATCCTCACCACTAACACCAGTGAGGGGAGTCTCACATAGGAGGAAAGGATAACAAACACACACAGTAAAGTGCAATTTCCCTTAAGAGCACACAGAGATCAGTCAGTCCGGGACTGGTCACTCCCTTGCTCTCCAGGTCCCCAATAAGACTCCCACTGGCACATTGTCAATCAGCTAACCAGATCCTCATGTCCTCAGGCAAAGTGCTAAGGGCTTGTTCCCTCAGGAAAAGGTCTGCCAGCCCTTCAAAAGTGGTGACCTCACATCCAGTCACCCACCTAAGGAAATAAGTGCTCAGTTCAGCAACATATTCATGCACACTTTCATCTGCCTTGCGTCTATGCTCACAAAACATTTTCCTATATGTTTCAGGTGTTAGCTTAAACAATTCTAACAAGTGATTTTTAACAGCAGTATAATCAAAACATGCAATGTCAGACATTTCTGACAAAACAGTTACAGCTTTACCATGGAGTAAGGGGGTCAGGAACTGTAGCCAGAGCCTTTGGTCAACACTATACTGTTTGCATACCCTCTCAAACATATGAATGAAACTATCAAAAGTATCCCGTCTTTAAACTGCAGAAGAAATTTACTGACCTTTTGTGCTACTGGGGTCCAGGTACTACCTTCCCCATTACCTCCATGACTCTGGCAAAGAGTCAGCATTTCCTTCTCATGCCTCCTCTGCTGCTCCTTTTACTCAGCTTCCATCTCCAAACGCCTGGCCTCCAACTCATGTCTATTTAGCTCCAGATGGATTTTTAGTCCTCTGCAGAAAGGTTGAGCTGTCCATTCTCCGAGGGTATTATATCTCCACTGCCAGTCTGATTGTCTTCCTGGTTGCTGTTTTCTGATGCAGCTGTAACCAAGGCTGCAATCGGATCTCCCTTAGTCATGTTTCCATGCACCTGTCCCCTAGCCTGGCACATCTCCACCAGCTGGCTCCTTGTCAGCTTTCCATAATCCTCTGCTGACATGCTGCCTGCTCACCCTGACTAACTAAGCTAACAAAATAAATAAAATGATTGTGATCTGAAATCTGAGTATTCACTGCATGGCTGATTTAGAGTACAAAACACCTTCAAAGCTCACTGTACACAAGCTACAGGAATTCACCACACCACTACACGCCAATTAGTATTTGCAACCAATTAATATGTGGTGTGGGTATCCCACCACTGCCAGCAATTAATATGTGATGCCTGTTCCCTGGCCCAGCAATCAAGGAGCCTCACTCCTCACTAGTAATACCAGTGAGGGGTGTCTCATAAAGGAAGAAAGGATAACAAATACATACAGTAAAGTGCAATTTTCCTTAAGAGCATGCAGAGATCACAGTCAGTCCAGGGCTGGTCGCTCTCTTGCTCTCCAGGTCCTCAATAAGACTCCCCACTGGCACAGCTATAGGGTCCAGATCTCAGTCTAGTGGGCAAGCTAAAACCTCCAGCACCCTCTCTGTCCAACCAGTGCTTTGTGTCCCTGCCCAAGTAGCGGACACACACACACTTTGAGAAGAGTTTATACAACCACACAGACACTACTGGGGAAGGCTGGCACAGGTTCTCCAGTTGTGCCCCTTTTACCCAGACTATATGGTAGAAAGCACTGCCATCACCCAGCTAATAATTATCAGCTACCCAAAGGCCCTTAAAAGGGTGTCCAATTATTACTGTGCAATATTATTATCCACCTGGTAACTGTGACTAAACAGTCAAGGCTTATTAGAGTGACTTGGTACAGGATCACTATATACATGCAATGTACTCTACACAAAACAGCCACAGTTAAAAGGGTTTACAAATATTTAATAATAAATAATTAAAAACACAAAACAATACTTTTTACTACACAGTGCTAGTCAAGAGTTCAGAGATCACAGAGAAATACTTAAACTAATTCAGTAGTACAGTTCTGACATCACAGAAAAAGACTTAGTCTAATCTTTCTAGTTTCTAGCTATTTCTAAGAGAAAACACAAGTCTAAGATAAACTTACATATAGAGCACAGGCAGTGCTGAGTTGGATGGTCAAGACAAAAATGCTTAATGCTCTCTGATTCTCTCTGTTTTTAAAATCACATTCCTGGTTCACATTACATCATTCTTCACACGTCCCTGGGTTCCCAGGCTAACAGGCTACATTATTTAGTAAGCTCACACCAGGCCAGAAAGCAAAGCCATTAACTATGGCCTTAAAACAACAGCAAGAATTCCTTCATCTAGACTGGCCGGAGCCATGTTTACATCAAAGCGTCACAACATGCTTTACTTGGTCAGTAGAGTGCACTGTTGTTACATTTTTTTTCAGTTCCACATGTAACACTATTTTTGCCATTTAAGACAACAAGCTTGTGGTTCACATTAACATTTACAGATGACAGAATTATCTCGAAAATTCTATCTGGCTAGGCTGGCAGCCTTCACCTATCTTCACCCAATCTTCACAGTAATTATTGTTGAATTACAGTGAACTTGTGTGAAAAGGCTTCTGTTGTGGTGTTATTCATAACTCCATAATCAATCCTGTATTCTCCTCTCTCTTTCTGTAGTTTCTCATCTCCCCCACCACATCTGTGAGTGCGGCTCCTTCCCAGTTCTCCAGGATCACTCCTTTTTATGGGAATAAGCAATATATTTACGACTGTATGTTTATTTTTGCTAAATGACTTAAGTGCAGTTGAACTGTAGTATAACGTGGCATGTGCATTACTCAAGACAGCTCTGCTATGCTGCCCTCATGTTTAGGCCTGTAACATCCTGTAATCTGCATGTTCTGAGCTATTTTCTTTATTCATATGGTGCGTTAGTTGGCCCTCATCCCATCTTACACATTCCAATGAACTTGAGTCTCACTGCTCTACCTCTAACTGTAGTACGATACTGCTTGGTGAATGCAGGAAGCCTAGGTGACAACTGCCATTTCTGTAAGTATAGAATCTGAATGGTTTCATTTTAGTGTTTTCTTCCTGTTCAACATAACCCAAGTCTTAAATTGCATTTAAAACACTGAATTACTGTTATACTGACCTGAGCTCCATGCTTGTTTCACTGACTGGCTTTGATATGAGTCCAAAGTACATTTGCGGTTTGGCTCAACCCGCTCCATTCACCCTCGATCCACTTAGGCTCACTTCGTTCCCTTACCTTCCCCCCAAATCCCACCCACCCCGACTACACCTACACTTGTAGTTCTGTAACTCCACCCCTTTTTCAATATCCAATCACAACCTTCCCACCAAATTACAACAGCCTCTCTCCACCTAACATACTTATACCTTCTGCCTTACCTATCTAGATCTATCCATCCTCTGCCTTCCTATCTCAGATCACACCCAATTTATACTACTTTTACTCCCTAGATACACTGTCTCCTTTTTTAGCACCCCTCCATTCCCACCCACTACAACCTCTTGCTCTTTCTTGCATATCCTTTCTTTATTATAAAACATCCAGATCCACTCAACTATTACCACACCACCAATCTCCTACCCCACCAATTATAACCATGCTATCTCCAAGCAAATTTATTTTTACTTTTTCACTTCTCACTATACTTCTGTTTTCTGTACTACATATCACTGCCCTAAATCCCACTTCCTTGCCCTCTCAATTCTCAACCACCATCACTTCCTCATCTACCCAACTTAAAAGCTACATAGACATATCTCCTAGCCTCTACCAAATAAAGCCCCTCTTCCAATACAAAATGAAAATTATTCCCACCATAAAAAACATCCAGTTTACCAGAATAAATAATACCACCACCTATTCCCATGCAGACCTTAACAAATCTCCCATTAAACAAAAGTATTTAGCACACATAGTTAATTTTACTACTGGACCAGTATGTGGTGATATACACCCCAATCCAGGTCCTATTTCTATTAACCTTCTATACCACCATTCAACAATTCTCACAAATTATACATGGTAACCATTAATCTCCAAAGCGTTTGCAACAAAATTTCAAACTTTCATGCCTTGATCTCTCGTAATCAGCCAGACATTATTGCCTCCACTGAGACCTGGTCAAAGCCCTCCATTAAAAACTATGAATCCTCCCCCCGGCTTTCAAACCATAACATCTGATAGGCCCCATACAAAATTATGAGGTGTAGCATTATTTTTTTCTAATAAGTACAATATAGTTCCATATACAAATCCTGTTCCTCAATTCTCTAATGCCGAAATTCCTATTTCTCTCCTAAAAATAATTAACTGCAAAAATCTCTGCATCATAGTTCTTTATGTACCTCCTAGCAACCACATACCCTTATTAGAAGAAATCTTCACATGGGTTTCTAGCAATGTTAAAAATTAAACTCATCCTAGGAGACATAAATATCCATTGGCTAAACCTCAGCTCCAGCTTCCCTTCCTCAAATATTAATCTATATAACTTCACTCAACTCATCAACTCCTCAGTCAGATCTAATAAGGAAAACAACAGTTGTTGCATTTTAGACTGGATTCTAGTTGCTGACCCCAACAAAATATCTGAAGCTGGGACCCTCACAAACACCCTGAGTGATCACCTCCCAGCCTTTATTTGCCATACTCCCCTTTCCTGTCAATACACACACCAGGATAAACAAATAAGACACCTGACTAAATTTAACCCGCTTACTTTCATTGAGATTCTAAAAAAACATAAACTGGGATATCCTAAATACACCCCCATTTGATGACATAGTCAACTATTTCAACACAATATTTCTGAATACACTAAATAGCCTAGCACCTCTTCGTATAAAGAGGATCAAATCACACCATGTCCCATGGCTAACAAAACCTACTAAAGATCTTATGCATACTAGGGATAAAACATGGAAACAGTGGCAAACCAATAAAAATATTCTAGACCTGTAAACAATTAAACTTCGTAACCTCAATCTTGTCATAAATAAAGCCCCCCCAAAATTCTGGAACTCCAATACTTCACTACTAAATCCAGGCACATAAAGCAACCCATGTGCACGTCCAAACAAATCACCTCAAGAAATATCCACCCTCTTCAACTCTTTCTTTAATAATTCTATATCTAACATTACCGCTAAGTTCTCCCAAGCTAACTGTATGCCAGGCAATACATCACCATCTAAACTTTCCACTTACCTCTCCACCACCACACCATCCCATTCTACCCATGAGCCCACTACCTACTCTAAACTCTTATTCATGCTAAATCCCACTCCTATCAACACTATAAAGAAACCACTCATGAAATTCAAACCCAGCTCTACTGCTCCTGACAACATGCCCTCGACATATTTAAAACTTGCAGCAGATGCCATTATCTACCCCATAAGTATACTTCTCAACAAATCCAACCAGGAAGTCTATGTCCCCATAACCTGGAAAAAAGCATTTATTCTCCCTCTTCATAAAGGAGGCAATAATACCAATATCATTAACTTCTGACCTATCACAATTCTTTCACCTATCTCCAAGATCTTGGAAAAATGCATACATATCCAGCTTCTTCACTTTCTTCTTTATAACCAATGTCTGTCACCTACACAACATGGATTTAGACCAGGCCATAGCATAACAACTGCCCTTATATCTTTCATGGATACAGTAAACAGGGTTTGTGATGCTGGTAAAATTGTCTATACCCTCTTCCTTGATCTTTCAAAAGGATTTGATACAGTTTTTCACCCTTTACTTATAACCACCTCTCTGATATTGGACTTTCCCCTCCTGCACTCAACTGGTTCTTAAGTTATTTAAAAGACAGACAACAACCTGTCAAATTGCAACATTCCAACTCTCCTTATGTTGACACCTCTACTGGAGTTCCCCAAGGCTGTTTACTAGGACCCCTTCTACTCAGCATTTCCATCAACAATTTCCATTCTTCTGTGACTCAGGGATCTATTTTTCAGTACATAGAAGACTCAACCATTATCTGCTCAGATGACTCAGTTTTTGATCTGCAACATAAAACTCAAATAGCTTTCTCCACTGCTGAAACCTGGATGTCCAATAACCACCTAGCCTTAAACCCAGATAAATCCAAGATCATATTATTCACCTCTAAGAAAACGACTACATTAGACAAATCCAAAGTTCTCTACCAATTCTCAAAGCAATTCTGCAATCAAAATGATTATTCATACAAAACTTTTAGGAGTCACTATAGATGAACACTTCAAATTTGATATTTACATACAACATAATATCCACAAAACCCATTAAAAGCTAGGAATTCTCTATAGACATAATCTCTTCCTATGCCCCTCCAATAAACAAACTTTTTCTGCCGTTGCTTACTTACCTCACTCATCTATAGTGCCCCTCTACTTACCAACCTCCAGTCCTCACTACAGGCAAAGCCTGAGACCTGTTACAACAAAATTGCCAAATTTGCAACTAATTCCAAATACTCTACCCATCAGTGCACCCCTCTACTCTCCCTAAAATGGCTTGAACTGCCACACTACCTCTCCTACTTTCAACTAACTATAGCATACAAAAATATTTTTAAACCCTAAGATTCTCCTGCCCTCGGCTCAGTATTTACTTACTATCTCCCCTCTGATCTGAAAATCAGCAACTCTTGCAAGTTCATAAACCAAACCTTCCAGCCAGCTCCTTTATTCCTACTCCATAGCCAAAAAAATGGAATTCCTTACCATTATCTATTAAAACAATCCAGAATCTGACCTTCTTCAAAACTTCACTGTCTGGCCTTCTTCAAAACTTCACTACATGAATGCCTATCTTCTATCTGGAATTGTATCTGCACCCAGCCTCCATAAAGTATTTGAGTACAAATGATGTCTTCCTGCCTACTCCATAATTCAGGTGTAATTCCTTACTGCTGTGATACCTTGAAATGTCATTTTAGTAATGCTCTAATACCTTCAAAATGTCATTTAATGGTACTACTTTATTTGTTTACCTATACTATTTTTTTTGCTAAATGTTAACTACTCCTTATGTTTAAGTTGTTATGAATATAACCAGTGTATATATGTATGTAGTGAAAATGGGCACTGAACAGCCCAGTGGACTTTCCCGGTAAACAAAGTGCATATAAATAAATAAATATAAATTCATGGATCCATGCACTTATATTTTTTTGCACATTATACAGAATCTAATATTAGAAAGCAAGAGTAAAGTAACTCTTGTAGGTTGAAAAAAAATGTGGCTATCATATCCAGGAATAGACCTGAAAAAGGGATACTATTTTAAGTTTTATGAGAAAATGTCATTAACTGCTAAGGTAAAGGACTGCATTCATTATGTGAAACCAAGTGAAATATCAGTGGCAGTTTTCAATTTCTAAACCTGGTTTGATATGAAATCTGAATGCAATACTCCTACCAATTTCACAAAAAATAATAAAAAACAGACAGAGCCACAGCAGTGCAACTGCAAAAAGCTGAAACTTTACTGGTGCTTCTGGTACCTCAGCCAAATTGCCTTCAAGGAATGAATTACACATCATCAGTATAGTCTGTTTATATAAAACAATTAACACATCTGATTTAAATCACCCAAAGTGTCCCAATAATTCCCACACAATAAAATTCCCATAAAATAGCTCCTTCATCAAATGCATTACATTAATTTTAACTATTAAAATGTATAATGATACAAAATTAATTGTGCAAAATACTTCAAAACACCTCTCACACATTAATATTTATCTGAAAACTCATACCATTTGGTTGCAAAGTCTTATAATTTACAATAAACCTAGTCTCCATTTGTAACAATTTATACATAAAACCATTTCCCACATGCAGGCTTAGATAGCAGCTTTTTCTTTAGTGTTTTAGCTAATCCTTAGAATTGTTTGTCAGTTAACAATGAAGATCAAAGCTATGAAGTATTAACAAGCTGATAATTGTAGTCAAGAATTTAATTTCCTTGGGGTGTATGGCGAGGATGCTGACTGAGTAGCAGCAGATTCTACTAGCTCTGCTATTTTATTCTATTTCTGACAGGAATTTTTATTTCTAAGTTATCTTACTCAGATTTTTTGTCCCGAATTATAACATCTTAAAATTAATCAAATATTTCATCATTTTCCTGTCAAACTTTTGCCAAGAAAAGTTTCTACAATTACAAAATGAGTCACACAAAAATGAGCTCTCAGGATTCCTTGAAGAAAGACTTTCAGACTGTCTTGACTAATATTCAAGAACTTCCACTTGACACAATGAACAATACATTAGATGATTTTAAAGAAAAAGGTTCTATACAAATGAAGCAAATACAAGAGTCTCTTAATCAACAGAAAATGCAAATATCTGGACGGAAGAAGCTTTAAATGACATAGATGGGAGATTAGCTGAAGAAGAAAACAATACTGAATTCTTATTGAAACAGAATACCTTACTTCTGAGCAAAATAGATGATTTAGAAAAAAGATCTTGAAGAAACAACATCTGCATCTTTGGTTTGCCTGAGAAAATAGAAGGAGAAAGTATGACAAACTTTTTAACATACTGGCTTCCTCAAATCCTTGATTTACCAGAAGCTATGTCTTATGGCATCGAGAGAGCATATAGGTCCTTGGTTTTCTCCTCCACTAAAAGTAACTCAGCATTGAGATCTACTGTTTTAAGATTTTTCTCTTTGCAAGACAAGTAATTAATTCTCTAAACAGCTTGGTCAAAATCTCCCATCAAACAAAGTGATAAAACAATAAGATTTGACAATGATTACTCTTCTGCAGTGACATCCAAAAGGAAATGTTTTCTACCTTTAATTAAAGAACTCAAGAAGAAACATATTAAAGTTCACTTACTTTTCCCTGCCAGACTTAAAATATTTCTTCCTGATGAAACCAAAACATTTGAAGACCAGAACACTACACTGTCTTTTCTGAATTCAAGAAATATAATAGATCAACTAGAGGATATGGATTACAATAATAGTTCCTTGAAACATCAAGCCAAAGGTAACATCTGGAAAACCAATGAAAAGAAAAAGAAACTGAAAGAAAAGTGATTCTTTATTAAGTAAATGGATAATAATATTAAATGATCAGTTTTATTCCCAATATTACATAATGATTTTTTGCCTTTCTTAAAAGATTCATTGACCTAAAAGGGATGCCTGGATGCATACTTCGCTAAGGTAATTGTTTTTTTATTTAATTTATATTAACATATTTACACTTATTTTCTATCCTGACACTAAATTAATATCTGCATGCCATAACTGGGTTTGGCTCATTCAACCATCTCTGATTTTATGTTTGTATTTAATAATCATATTTTAATAGTATTTTATAAATGCATACTTTGCTTTGGTGAAAGTTATGCATACAGGCTCTCTATATTTACATTTCCATATAATCATTTTTGTACCTCAAATACTTTTTTTTTTGTTTATAGTGAAATTAAATAACTATTTTGAATTTGTTCTTTACATTAAGATTTAGTTAATATTGTGCTTTAGGCATAGTTAAGTTATACCTAGTAATATGTAGATGGAGAATGTGTTTTTAAATTATAATAGATGCTTGCGCTTTTATTACTTATATGTGAGTTGGTTGAGATGTTTGTGATGGGGAGACTCTGTGTGGATCCTGCATGTTTTGATTGGTTGGTCGAGGTTTGGTTTCTCATCTGTTCTGATCTTTGGAGATTGTTTTGATTCTACTGTTTATTTATTTATTTTTTTCAATAGTTTATGCATTTGAGATTGCTTGGTTGACTAGTGGGGGGTCCTTTTGGGGTAGTATCATGATGTAGAGCTTGTTTTTTGCTTTGTTGAAGCTTGGGGTTTATAGTTGTGTTGTTTTACTCTTGTTCCTGCTTTTTAGTCTCTGTGCTGTTGCTGTGTATGTTCTTGTCCAAATGGCTTATTTTGTTGTGTTTGGAGTAGTATCGGTGCTATGGCTGGATCTAGTCTCTTTGGCTCTTCTTGGTTTGTGCGAAGTGAGCTTCCTTGTGAGGAATTTTTGCTGGGAAAATTATTTATTCTTCTGGTTTTCCCATATGATTTATTTGGCTGGAGATGCTGGGAGAGGGTTGTGTAAGCAGGCTGGTTCTGTTGTTCCTGCGTGTTTGTTGATTTGTGTGGTTGGACATAAACTGTCAAAAGTGGTGGTATGATATTTTAACAGAAGCCACAATGTTGGATGATGTATATTTTAAATGCTTAAGGTCATGCATTTACTAGTGGAGCTTCTGATGAACATTTTCTCCTTTAAAGCATCCAAAGCTCTATTTAGATTCCCACCACGGTCGCATGATACTTACTGTTTTTTTTTCTTTTTGCGTTTTCTCTTAAGTCCTGAAAACGAATACAAAAGTGGAAGACAGAAACAAGGTCAGGACACAGAGTCTGAAATACATTTATGGTGCTCCTTTGTAAACTATATAATTTGTAACACGAGAAAATAGATGAATGGCACATTCTTTAGTATGGACATTACCGTCTTTCTAACAGCAGCCCTACAGACTTCAGCCCTGTTTGTTTTTACTGTTGAAGCAATGTAGATGGGTAGGAGTACATCACCCAGAGAGGCATATATAATGGCTGACTTACTTTCAATATCACACTTGCAGATCTATATTTTTTAATTTGTACTGCCTTTGTCTTTTAATGCCTATGAAATGTGGTGGGTGTCAGTTCACTGGACGATAAACAATAATTTATTTTTTATATGTATTTATTAAAACAATGCACTGGCGGCTTTGTACTTCTCACCCTGATTTGTAGTCTCCATGAAAACATGATGATAAAGGAGGAGTTATAATCCAGATCTAAATATCTAATTATTATTATTCTTCCTCTGGGGCTCTGTCCCCCTCTGCCCAATCTAATCCTGCAATAGAGACAAGGGGATGATGGAGAGCACAATAATACTGAAGTGGTGCTTTAATTACTTACTTCTTTAAACACTTCTGTTGCAACTCTGCCTTTCATGGCCCAGTTTGTGTTTGCTGTGGAATCATGAAGATGACATAGGTACCTGGGTGTTAGCAGACTAATGCAGTGCATACAGTTGTTTATATTGTATAAATATAGAGGCACTAGAATGATAGTTTCAATTAAATATACCTGACTATGACAACAGTCAGGCACTCAGTTTTTGCTAGAAAGACTTTGTAGGAATTATCAATATCAGCAATATAATAACATTAGAGCATTCTACTTTGTTTGTTTGAAATTTTTTTTTTGCTTATTTACATACTTGCAGTGGTGCAGCAGTAACATTGTCACCTCACAGCAAGAGGTTCTCTGGTTCGATTCTTACTTTCTGTGTGAAGTCTGCATGGGATTGCAGTCAAAATGTCAACATTCAATTGCACAACAGCCTCCTCATCGAACATGGTAGGAGCGACAGTCGGAATGTCGATGTTCATGTGTACGTCCATTCAGAAGGACGTACAGAAGGCAGGGACTCAAAGCATGGTTGGCAATGGGAGTTTCTAACATTAAGATCGACAGAACATTGTTGATCTTGTTGCATCGACCTTACAACCTACTTAATATGTATGAGTCAAGGAAATGCATTGTGGAAATCACCACCTATGGTTGCGATTTTTGTTCTTTTGATAGTAAACCGTATGCATGTCCTCCCTGCATTCATGTGGGTTTCTTCTGGGTGCTCAGGTTTCCTCCCACGTTACAAAGACATGCATCTCGAGCATTTCTCCCCCAGGCATTTTGCTGAAAATTGGCTTTGTTCCAAGTCGGACTTTTCTGGTAAACAAATGTTAAAATAAATAAATATGTTGCAGTACATGGTAAAAAAGTAAAAACAATATAAAATCTAAGAAGTGTTTTTTAGTATCAGCTGAGCATAACTACATTATCTGTGTGTGCTTTTGCCTCTATTCATAGAGCACTAAATAGAGATTCTTAGAAATCACTGTATGTTTAAAGAAAGACATATCTATAATTAGTGTTCTGTATTCAGTCCAGGTAATAGGCAGTTTCGAAACCGCTTGTAACACTGAAATACTGTACCAGCCGAACAGAGCCGAAGGCTGACAGTCAGGCACTCAGTTTTTGCTAGAAAGACTTTGTAGGAATTATCAATATCAGCAATATAATAACATTAGAGCATTCTACTTTGTTTGAAATTTTTTTTTTTGCTTATTTACATATTCCCAGTGGTGCAGCGGTAGCATTGTCACCTCACAGCAAGAGGTTCTCTGGTTCGATTCTCGGCTGGGGTACTTTCTGTGTGGAGTCTGCATGGGTTTGCAGTCAAAATGTCAACATTCAGTTGCACAACAGCCTCCTCATCGAACATGGTAGGAGCGACAGTCGGAATGTCAATGTTCATGTGTACGTCCATTCAGAAGGACGTACAGAAGGCAGGGACTCAAAGCATGGTTGGCAATGGGAGTTTCTAACATTAAAATCGACAGAACATTGTTGATCTTGTTGCATCGACCTTACAACCTACTTAATATGTATGAGTCAAGGATATGCATTGTGGAAATCACCGCCTATGGTTGCGATTTTTGTTCTTTTGATAGTAAACCGTATGCATGTCCTCCCTGCATTCATGTGGGTTTCTTCTGGGTGCTCAGGTTTCCTCCCACGTTACAAAGACATGCATCTGGAGCATTTCTCCCCCAGGCATTTTGCTGAAAATTGGCTTTGTTCCAAGTCGGACTTTTCTGGTAAACAAATGTTAAAATAAATAAATATGTTGCAGTACATGGTAAAAAAGTTAAAAGAATATAAAATCTAAGAAGTGGTTTTTAGTATCAGCTGAGCATAACTACATTATCTGTGTGTGCTTTTGCCTCTATTCATAGAGCACTAAATAGAGATTCTTATAAATCACTGTATGTTTAAAGAAAGACATATCTATAATTAGTAAAAGTAGAAAAGTGTGCCCTGGTCCGCTTGCAAGTAACACCAAACACCAGGAACTTGATTGAAAATTGTGATAGCAGCAAAATCGTATCCAGTTGACAGTAGTACTAGGCATAAACAGCAAAACTTGAAATAATAGCAGCGGAACCTCAGATAGGATAAACGCTCTTTAATACACTTGAACAAACTGCGTTTTCGTCACCAAAGACTTCATCAGACAACATAAAGACATAATGAACTAGTTTAAATACTCCATAGAAGTGATTAAAAACTATTGGATTGGTTGAATTTTATTTTAAACACACCTATTATATCTATACTTCAGGTAATTCATTAATATTCATGAGTTTTGTAAAGTGCTACGTGCTTTGTTAAAAACTTCTGTGTTAAGAACTCCTGTGTTAAAACCTTCATTTTTCCTAATAAATTACTCCTGCATAAGTACTTATTACTAATTTAAAAATACACACACAAATTGTAAAAACAATATGATTAAAAACCACTTTTAGTTTAAAAATATATGTATATCCAAAAGCACATGTTGAATGAAACCTATGGGTCCACAATGTTGGTTTGCCCTCTAGTGACCATAATGTGAATTGCTTTATAATTTATTTGCCCTTATTTTTAAGAGGGGAGTTATAGTCAGAAACTCATTCATTCCAGGGCTGTTGTTAGAATCCAGATAAACCTGCCACCATAGTTCTCTATTTTCTAGGATTTCTTCCCATAAACCTCCCCTGTTATCAGGTTTTACCTGGTCCAACACAAAAAATGCATATTTAGCTCCGGTGCATCCGGTGCTATGTTTGTATAGTGCATTGGTAGCTTTCGCCCTGGAGATGTCATAATGGTGCTCATAGATTCTACGTTTGAGACACCTCTCTGTCTTTCCTACGTAGAAAGACTGACAGATTTGGCAAATAGCTATATATACTACCCCCCTACTATCACAGTTATAATGGTCCTTACTGATAATTGTTTTATTCCTACTATCTATCTTTATTTCAGATCTATCAACTATATCACGGGCATTGATGACATCTGCCACACTTATATGTCCCCCATCTCCTGTGAATACCCTCCTTTTCTTTTTTCTTGTTTCTTTCAAGTATATGTCCTATGTTAGATGGATTTTTGAACACAATCTTAGGTGTCATTTTGGTTATCTCCTCAATGTCCGTAATAGAACTAAACTGTTTCCATTGTTTTTTAAAAATACCACCTAATTTAACATTGGAATTATTATATTCCAAAACCAAACTCCTATTATAATTGGATTGGGTATTCTCTTTGTTGTTGTTAGCTTCTGCCTTTGGCCCCTTATTCATTTTCATTTCCTTGCCCCTGCCTAATATGGGCTTGAATCTATCCAGCCTTCCATCCTCCACTTCTTCTCTTAAGTTACTTATAAATTCTTCTGGATAACCTCGTTCCCTAAACATATTGTATAGTAATTTACATTCTTCCTGAAAATCTATATCATTGGAAGTCATTCGGGAACCTCGTACAAATTGTCCTTTGACTATGTTCTTTTTGCTATGGTATGGGTGGGCACTGTTAAAATGTAAAAAAGAATTTACGTACGTATCCTTCCTATACACCTTACTCTCAAACTTGCCTGTTTTTTTATATAACTCAATATCCAAATACTTCAAGCTCTCTGTACTTATAGTGTAGGTGAACCTCAAATAAGTAGTGGTACTATGGATATAATCCATAAATTCAAAAAATTGTGCCTCACTCCCTATCCAAAAAAGGACAATGTCGTCCAGGAACCTGTGGTATAATATCCATAAATCTTTATACTTGCAGTTGGTGATGAATTGCTCTTCCCATTTTGACAGTACTATGTTGGCAAAAGTGGGGGCACATGCTGCCCCCATAGATACCCCAGTTTTTTGTTTGTAAATTTCCCCACCAAACAATATGAAATTGTATTTCAGCACAGTATCCATAAGGATCACACTTGCTATTTTGTCATTATGGCTCATGTCATCATCTTCGAATACGGCCTCTTCAAAAAGGCCCATACCTTCCACATGTGGTATACTTCCAAACAAATCTATAACATCAATAGTTATAAATCTGATATCATCTCTATACAAATCCTGATTTATTTCACCAAGGAAGTCCCATGAGTCTTTTAAGATTGAATTCTTATTAATCCATATATGCTTGGTCTTGACATCTATAAATTTGGGACATTCTAATGTTGCTAATATAACTACGAACAACACAGTGAAACACACCTATGATAATTTTACCATTTATAATTTTAGTGCATTGGAATTGAATCCAAATCATTTCTCCTTATTAAGTAAAGGATTAAAATACATACCCAATAGAAAGGGAGATTTCACACGTACCATAATGGACGTCAAGTTATTTACTAGGAAGATTAATTTGGAAGTAATGGCCTCTAAAATGGGGTTCAATAAAGAAAGAATGACTAACAACACGTTAAAGAGGAAATCTATCTACAATCCACCCCTATACCCACAGATCAGGAATTTTGAAAATATTATGGTCAACATAGTGAGAAACAAACATCAAGGATATTGGATACAACATAATTTAAGTAAAGATGAGAATCAAATATTAAAAGAATTGAGTCAAAATGCCTCCCTGAGGGTTATGAAACCTGACAAGGGGGGAGGGGTGGTTATAATGGAAAAAATTTTGTATGATAGTAAAATGAATACAATTTTAAGAGATGATACCAAATATATTGAGGCTTCATACAACGAAATTAATATAGCTAATCATAGGATTGATTCCATTTTGCAAGATCTAATGATAGAAAAGGTTATCGATGACACAATTTTGAAATATTTGGAAGTTAAGAAACCGAGGTTGGCCACTATTTTCGGCATACCAAAGATACACAAGGATATGCTGAATCCCCCATTAAGACCTATAGTCACGGCAGAGGGGTCTAAGACAGCCCCTTTAGCCAAATTTATAGATGTCAAGACCAAGCATATATGGATTAATAAGAATTCAATCTTAAAAGACTCATGGGACTTCCTTGGTGAAATAAATCAGGATTTGTATAGAGATGATATCAGATTTATAACTATTGATGTTATAGATTTGTTTGGAAGTATACCACATGTGGAAGGTATGGGCCTTTTTGAAGAGGCCGTATTCGAAGATGATGACATGAGCCATAATGACAAAATAGCAAGTGTGATCCTTATGGATACTGTGCTGAAATACAATTTCATATTGTTTGGTGGGGAAATTTACAAACAAAAAACTGGGGTATCTATGGGGGCAGCATGTGCCCCCACTTTTGCCAACATAGTACTGTCAAAATGGGAAGAGCAATTCATCACCAACTGCAAGTATAAAGATTTATGGATATTATACCACAGGTTCCTGGACGACATTGTCCTTTTTTGGATAGGGAGTGAGGCACAATTCTTTGAATTTATGGATTATATCCATAGTACCACTACTTATTTGAGGTTCACCTACACTATAAGTACAGAGAGCTTGAAGTATTTGGATATTGAGTTATATAAAAAAACAGGCAAGTTTGAGAGTAAGGTGTATAGGAAGGATACGTACGTAAATTCTTTTTTACATTTTAACAGTGCCCACCCATACCATAGCAAAAAGAACATAGTCAAAGGACAATTTGTACGAGGTTCGAATGACTTCCAATGATATAGATTTTCAGGAAGAATGTAAATTACTATACAATATGTTTAGGGAACGAGGTTATCCAGAAGAATTTATAAGTAACTTAAGAGAAGAAGTGGAGGATGGAAGGCTGGATAGATTCAAGCCCATATTAGGCAGGGGCAAGGAAATGAAAATGAATAAGGGGCCAAAGGCAGAAGCTAACAACAACAAAGAGAATACCCAATCCAATTATAATAGGAGTTTGGTTTTGGAATATAATAATTCAATGTTAAATTAGGTGGTATTTTTAAAAAACAATGGAAACAGTTTAGTTCTATTACGGACATTGAGGAGATAACCAAAATGACACCTAAGATTGTGTTCAAAAATCCATCTAACATAGGACATATACTTGAAAGAAACAAGAAAAAAGAAAAGGAGGGTATTCACAGGAGATGGGGGACATATAAGTGTGGCAGATGTCATCAATGCCCGTATATAGTTGATAGATCTGAAATAAAGATAGATAGTAGGAATAAAACAATTATCAGTAAGGACCATTATAACTGTGACAGTAGGGGGGTAGTATATATAGCTATTTGCCAAATCTGTCAGTCTTTCTACGTAGGAAAGACAGAGAGGTGTCTCAAACGTAGAATCTATGAGCACCATTATGACATCTCCAGGGCGAAAGCTACCAATGCACTATACAAACATAGCACCGGATGCACCGGAGCTAAATATGCATTTTTTGTGTTGGACCAGGTAAAACCTGATAACAGGGGAGGTTTATGGGAAGAAATCCTAGAAAATAGAGAACTATGGTGGCAGGTTTATCTGGATTCTAACAACAGCCCTGGAATGAATGAGTTTCTGACTATAACTCCCCTCTTAAAAATAAGGGCAAATAAATTATAAAGCAATTCACATTATGGTCACTAGAGGGCAAACCAACATTGTGGACCCATAGGTTTCATTCAACATGTGCTTTTGGATATACATATATTTTTAAACCAAAAGTGGTTTTTAATCATATTGTTTTTACAATTTGTGTGTGTATTTTTTAAATTAGTAATAAGTATTTATGCAGGAGTAATTTATTAGGAAAAATGAAGGTTTTAACACAGGAGTTCTTAACACAGAAGTTTTTAACAAAGCACGTAGCACTTTACAAAACTCATGAATATTAATGAATTACCTGAAGTATAGATATAATAGGTGTGTTTAAAATAAAATTCAACCAATCCAATAGTTTTTAATCACTTCTATGGAGTATTTAAACTAGTTCATTATGTCTTTATGTTGTCTGATGAAGTCTTTGGTGACGAAAACGCAGTTTGTTCAAGTGTATTAAAGAGCGTTTATCCTATCTGAGGTTCCGCTGCTATTATTTCAAGTTTTGCTGTTTATGCCTAGTACTACTGTCAACTGGATACGATTTTGCTGCTATCACAATTTTCAATCAAGTTCCTGGTGTTTGGTGTTACTTGCAAGCGGACCAGGGCACACTTTTCTACTTTTATTGGTTGGTTTCGAGTGCCTGCACCTTGTTTTTTGGTATCTATAATTAGTAATTAACGACACACATTACATAATCACAAGTATCCTATTTTCCTTAATAGATTTTGGTTTTCAAATATAAAAATTATTTTGCAAAGTCACTACAGTCTTTGGAGCTCAGTGCTTGCTCTTATTAGCTCTTGTAAGATCTGTCTTACATATTTTTCTTCAATTTAAAGGCTCCATCTTCTAAATATACTTTAATAACTACTATAGTTACTTATTGATTTCAAAGAAAATAGGGTTATGGAGCATATTCTCATTTCACTTATATGATGATAAAGAAGGGGAAAAAGAGTAAAAAAATGTCTTAAGCAGGAATAGAAAGGCATTGCAATGATATATTAAGGTGTAATACTGACATTTGTATCAATATCCATTTTGCAGCTCTTACTGAGAAATTATACATGCAGTTTAAAAGGGAGAGCCACATAGGCAATGATTTCTGATTAGTCTTGCTACATTAATGATAACAGAAGGTTGATCAACAGAACATTACATCTCCTATATCTGTGAAATAACTTAGTGATTTATTTTTGACTCTCCTCTAATTCTTCATTTTGTAATTCTTAGCATTTTACCATAGGCAATTAACTGGCATGCTTTTTAAGCCAACACAAATATTATGTACAAACTCTGTTCTTCTTTCATATAATATAGACTTTTACAATTCTTATCATACTTTACAAAAGAAAAAAAGAAAAATAACATTCTTTGGTAGAACAATTAAAATAGATTTTACTAAAATAAATATATATATATATATGGTTTACTATCACAATGCCGATGTGCAATTGCACGGCTATGAAGTATTTGAACAACAGATGTTCGAATACTTCATAGTTCGGCAAGTTATGTGAGCGAACGTTATCATTGCGAATGGACTGTGCATTCACAATTATAACGTTTGCTTATGTGAGGGGATCGCGGTACAGTGTGGTTAGGGAAATACATCCCTTTCCTCACTGTAGTGCGATCTCTGAGATGGAATATTAAGTTGGGGGGTGCAGGGGGGCTTGCCCCCCTGCATAACTGTGAGTTTAGGCTAGTTAGGTAGGGAGTTACGGGATGGGTGGGAGTGCTGTTGATTGTCGGAAATGTCGCGAGCGACATTTTCAACAATTCACAGCTGTTTTCGACATTAGGGACATACGGAAATGTTCATTTCCGATGTTAAAATTCGAACATTAATACACTTTTTATTTTAAGTTTCGATTTTTTGATAGTAAACCATATATATATATATATATATATATATATATATGTGTGTGTGTGTGTGTGTGTGTGTGTGTGTGTGTGTGTGTGTGTGTGTGTGTGTGTGTTTATGCGTATATATAAAAAGAAAAATAACATTCTTTGGTAGAACAATTAAAATAGATCTTACTAAAAGAAATATATATATATATATATATATATATATATATATATATATGTGTGTGTGTGTGTGTGTGTGTGTGTGTTTATGCGTATATATAAAAGAAAAATAACATTCTTTGGTAGAACAATTAAAATAGATCTTACTAAAAGTAAATATATATGTATATATATATATATATATGTGTGTGTGTGTGTGTGTGTGTGTGTGTGTTTATGCGTATATATAAAAAGAAAAATAACATTCTTTGGTAGAACAATTAAAATAGATCTTACTAAAAGTAAATATATATGTATATATATATATATATATATATATATATATATATATATATATATATATATATATATATGTGTGTGTGTGTGTGTTTATGTGTATATATATATATATATATATATATATATATATATATATATATATATATATATATATATATATATATATATATATATATATATATATATATATATATATATATATATATATATATTTTTTTTTTTTTTTTTTTTACTTTTACAAAACTGAAATACTTATTTTATACAAGTCTGGTGTGGTGCAGCAGTTAGCATTGTCACCTCACAGCAAGAGGCTCTCCAGTTCGATTCTCAGCTTGTGCACCATCTATGCGGAGTCTGCATGTCCTCCCCATGGTCAAGTGAATTTAAAGACATGCAGGTAGGTGCGAGCATGTGTGGGTGTGCCTTCTTTGAAGGTTGGGTGCTGGGCTGGCAACTCAACTCTGTAAAACTTCACTGCCAATCATTAGTGGACTGGAGTTCCTCTGTGGCTACCCCTAACCGGGAAAAGCCAAAAGACAGTATGGTGTTACAGTTAACAGTTTATTAAATTCACTTTAAATAGCAGAGCTAGTTTTGGATGGTGTTCCTTTTCATAAATTCTATTCAAACCAGGAGTTCTAGACTCCATGAAGGGAGAGAAAGTTAAAATACCTTTTTGTTTAAAACCTAATACCATTTATTATTCTTTTTTGGTGTCTACTACCATGACTATTTTGTTTACATTTCTTAAATGCGGTATAAATAGAGTTTGTAGTGTCAATAAGCACTTTAAAACTATAAAAGTGGTATTATATGAATATTTCATCTAACAATTAGATTGTCATTTCATTCTTCCCATGTTGATAGCTAATTTATGGCTCAATTAAAAGGTTTACCTTCATGTGTGCTTACTGGACATGGGCGAACAGCAATTGTCCGAAAGGCAGTTTGCAAAGTTAGCAAACACTGAACGGAAAAAGGTTCAAATGTGCTATGAGCAAATGCACAGTGACATTCGCTCATTGCACATTCAAAATTTTGGGGCAGATTGCACTATAGTGGGGATCGGGAAATGGTCCCTTTCCCCACTGTAGTGGGCTTGCCCCCTGCTTTACACTTCATTAGATTTTTTTCAACATTAATGTTCGAAAATCAGCGAATCTGCTTTTTGATTTGCTGATTTTTGAACATTTAAAACTGTTGCTGTTTTCATTTTTCTGGTTACAATTCACTCATATGAGCAAACGCACCACTATGATTCGGCTTTATAAAGGTAAACCCAATTAAAATGTATATCCAGTAACATTAATGGTTTAAATAATGATTGCAAGAGGAGTAGCTTAACAAAATTTCTTTGTTTGCTTCACAAATTATTTTCTTACAAGAAACACATCTACTACAAGAGGATTTAAATAGACTTAACACCAAACAATTTATTATATTAAGTAATTCTCATTATAAACAGAAAAAAGAGGGGTTGTTATCTTATGGAAAAACTCTTTACCTATGCCTAAAATACTGAACACATATAATGATGATAAAGGCATGATATGTTCTTTAACAATGGAAATAGAAAGGAAATTATATACTTTTATTAATGCTTACTGGTATTAGTGTCAAAACAGTTAATTATTAGTTAGAACAAATAGTACAAGTTTAAAGGGTAGTATAATTTTGGTTGGTAACTTCAGCTGTATTTTAGATGGTGAAGACTCCAATGATATTAATAAATGAAGAATATCAGCCTCAGCCAAAGCTTTTAAAAAAATTGTAGATTCATTTCAGATAAAAGATATGAATTTTCAGGTTCCAATTCTTTTTCTGCACTAATTTCCCTCATAGACATAATACTCCATCGAGAATTGATAGGGTATTTATCTCTAATAATCTAATATCCAGCTCTAGTGAAGTAAAAGTTGTCACATGTCCAATATCGGATCATAATCCCATAACATTTAAACTTATATTAAACACTAGTAGTAACATTTCCATTAAAGGATACCAGCATACATAACCAATTTAAAAGATTTTAAGGAATTTTTTGACAAAGAAGTTAAGTCCTTTATTGAATTGAACTATATTAAGGGCATATCTGAAATTTATGCTTGGGATGCTTCAAAAGCTTATTTGAATGTTAAAATAAAGGACTGGTATGCTCATAAGAAAAAGCAATGGGACAAAATTTGATAGATTTACATGAAAAACATGATAAATTAAAGCAACTATAAATTATTAAAAAAAGTATTTAGAAATTTTAAATCATAAAACTATGATAAAATTGGAGAAGGATAAATTAATCATTCTATAAATCCAAAATATATGCATAAATTAGCATTGAGAACAAAAATGCTTAATAAATCCAATTATATTAGAGAATTATACTCTTCTGAAAGTAAAAAAGGTAACCAAAATTGGGGAATTCTTAAAAATATTCAGAGCTCATTTTAATAAGGTCAATCAATATAACCCAGAAATGGATTCCTCAGAAATTAAAAACTTTATAAACAAACTATACTACAAATAGGTTGACAGAGGAACAAAATAAATTGATAGATAAGCCTACTTTCATGTCTGAACTTACAAGTCAGATTAACAAACTAAAACATAACAAATCTCCTGGCAATGATGGCATAATGTCGGAACTTTATAAATTATTACCTAAAGACACACCTTCGTTGAAGGTTGGGTGTTGAGCTCGCACCTCAGCGTTTCGTAAAAAAAAAATCTACTGCCAATCATTAACAGACCGGAGTTCCGCTGTGGCGACCCCTTACTTCGAAAAAGCCAAAAGACAAACAACAACAACATTAATAATGATCAAATCAGATTTATATCAAATAGGAACACTTATAATAATATTAAAAGAGTATTAGATTTAACAGATTTTGTTAACAATATAAAGGTAGATCGACTCTGTTAAGCCTGGACATAAATTGTGCTTTTGATTCAGTTAACTGGAAATATTTATTATTGGTTCTAGAAGAGTTCAATTTTTCTAACAGGTTTTCACAACTTATAAATTTGCTTTTTGAGAATTCCTCTGCTTACATAAAAGAGGTACTTGTATATCAGAATCTATTTCAATAACTAAAGGAACAAAACAAGGCTGCCCTTTATCTCTGCTATTATTTACTTCCATTATGGAACCATTTGCAAACTTCGTAAGGTCTAGAATTGATATCAAAGGTATATAAATTAATAAATTAAACTTTAAGGTATTACTGTTTGCAGATGACATTCTTTTAACTTCAAATTATAATAAAAAATCTCTTAAGGCAGTATTTAATGCAATAGAAATCTTTCAGAAAGAATCTGGGCTTATGTTTAATGAGAATAAAACAAATATTTTACTTATAAATATCAATATTGATGGTATAGAAAAAAGATTTACTAAATATGTAGTAAAAGATAAAGTTACATATTTAGGAAAATTTTTAACAGATAATATTAAGAATACGATTGAAGAAAATTATTCTAATAGTCTCACTTCTATTAAGGCACTAGTAAATAAATGGAACACGTTTCATTTTTCTATGGAAGAGAAACTTTCTCTAATAAAAATGATTATACTGCTTAAAATCCTGTATGTAATACAATCCCTTTCATTACCTCTTTCTAAAAAAAATCTAACAGAATTCAATTCTCTAACTTTTATTTTTTTTGTTATCCTAATAAACCCAGTTTAGGTTTAGAACACCATGTTAGGAACTGGTCTATGGGTGGAATTGGTTTACCTGACATACAGCTATATATATGTTATCCTCTATCATTAAAAACATATCCTTATGGATAAATAATTACTATTATGTTAAATAGAAAGACATATATGAAAGCATTTGGAAACAAATACAATATCTCATACCCAAAAGTTTTAATAAATAATAACTTCTTATGGATATTAAAGGATTACATACTAGCAAATAGAAACATCATGATCACTTCTTCATATCTTTTTTTTTTAATGTTAACTACTTTTAGAAATTTTGTTTGTAAGAATCCTGATTATAAGGCATAGTTGTTTTTGATATTCCCTATAGCATATACACAAAATAGTATATGTACTTTTGACATATATAAAATGAACAAATTTGAGAATAATTTGATATACCGGAGTCAACTGAAGGTGGGAGAAGAACTGCAATCTCTACAATATAGCGCTACTAAATTTAATTTAAATAAAGACTCATGGCTCACTGAAAATATAATTAAACTAATGCAACCCTCAATTAAAATTTTTAAACCAAAATTCATTGATTTCTTAATTTTATTACTAAATCAGAGAATAGAAAAATGACTGCTTTCAAAAATATATAAGATTATTAGACATACAACATATTTTAGAGTAAGCTATTGGGAGCATTTTAAAACTATAAATAATCATTATCCAAATAAAGAAGCTATAAAACACATGTTGACATCTTCAAATTACACTACTACTTCTGTAAAGTAGAAACTGTTTACATGGAAATTTATACACAGAACATTTATAACCCCACATAGAATTGAATTAATGTACAAGAAAAAGGCAACGTGGTGGAGGTGTAAAATTAATACTAAAGCAGATTGGCAACACATATTTTTTACTGTGAAGTTATTAAACCTTTTTTGGACAATATTAATGTTTTTATAGACATCATTCAGTGATGAATTCATTTTATCTAAATCATTGGTCTTATTCAATACACCCATACCTGTCTGTGTAAAGAGAATAAATTATCATCTTCTTTCGAGCATTCTTTCCATCACAAGAAAAATAATTACAAAAAACTGGAAGAACGAACAAACTGATGATGGAATTCATAAATACTGCAGCTGTTTGTCATTATGAGCTTTTAACAATCAAGATAAGAACTACTAGAAATATCACTTCACATACTTGGATGAAACTCAAGGATCTGCTAAGTAAACAATTGCATTTTCATTAATAACAAAAACTTTATTTTTCATTTTTTTTATTCTTTAAGAATTATTAGAAGGTAAATTAGATAGTAGACACCTTTGTAAATAGTTGTATTTGTTTTAATTTATATAGTTTGTTTAGATAGTTCTACTGTTAAACTTTGTCATTTACTTGTTATAATCAATAAAACTATTTTAAAGAATTTGATTCCCTCAACCTAATTTTTGCCTTCCAGACAATACACCTCAGGAGGCAGGAAGCCCAACTCCAGAGAGTTGTCATGGTCATCAGTTGAAATGCTGTCAAAGAAGAGTGTTTTGTTTGAAAACATAGGGTCACCAGAAGCAGAAACCTTCTCAAATTTATCCCCCAGGGAAAATGGAGAGGCGTGGCTTCAATGTAATCAGTGAAAGGGACAGAAGAATAGTCCAAGAGGCAGAAAATATTGAACATTTCAAGTAAAAGTGACTTTGTTTTGAATACAATTGGCAAGTGTATTGAGCTGAATGACTGTGATGATTTAATGGATGACGGAAACATTATTGAGCCAGTTTTAAATAATAATGTTGTGGATACTGGGCTTACTGACTCAAATGTTAGCATATTTGACTGTAGTGAAGTTGTAAATGGCAGTGTTGCACATGCTAACGACTGTTTTTTTAACAGCTCAAGCAATGCCAATGAATTCAGTTTTGTTGAACTTCCTGAAATGAATGTTTCTCATGACAGTTTAAATATTGTTAATCTATGTGATGTTAGTTTAACTAAAGACATGGTTAGCTTGCTGAGTAAGGGGATGAAATTTGTACCGATGAAGTTCCCCACTTTGGCTGAGATTTTGATGGATATCAAAACATTTTGTAGAAAGCTGAATTTGAGAGTATATTTTGACAAGCTTAACAAAGCAAAAAGTAATAATGTGAATGATGTAAATTTTGATGAGGAAACTGAATCTTTAATGAATGTTTCTATTTACAAATATGACTATGACTATGATGAGGAGCTGGAAGGTGATTGTGAAGCTAATGATGACATGCCCAAATGTGGTAACTATGATTTAGGTGATAGTAGGTTCAATTTGCCCCCTCTAGTTTCTCCCAGTAATTTTTCTCCTCCTAAATGCTCAGCTGTAACTATTTTTGAGCAAGTTTTACTCAAAAGGGCTGAACTTGAGTATAATAAATTTTTGAAAGTAAAAAGGTCTTATAATTTAACTAAATCGGAGTGGTTAGAGTTAACCAGACTTAGAGGGTATTTAAAGGACTTTGTGTTCAGGCAAGCTGACAAGGGTAGAAATTGGACTGTAATGTCAAAGAAACAATATGAGAAAATGATGTTAGCTTTATTAAAATGTGAAGAGGATTATGTGTTAACTGACAACCCAGTATATGGATATACTATGGAACTATTGGAACTACTTGAGAGAGGTGAGAGGTTAGGTTTTTTTTGTCAAAGAAGATGTAAAAAAATTGGTAAAGATGCTACCGATCCTTATTTTTATGTTATACCTAAAATACATAAAAATATTACCAACTCTCCAGGTAGGCCAATAGTGTCCGGAGTACATTCTTTTGTGAGCAATGTAGGAATTTTCTTGGATTCGGTGCAGAAAGGGTATTTGAATAGGGTTCCTTCTCATATTAAGAATACTCAGGAACTCTGTGAAAAAGTAAGCAAAATCCATTGGAAAGAAGATTACTACTGGGTGTCAGTTGATGTGAGTTCCCTTTACACTTTTATTAGTAATAGATTTTGTTTGGAGGCTGTGTATGAGATTATAGGTGATGGCCCTAAAACTAGTTTTGTGGTGAGGTTATTAGAGTTTTGTTTAACTCATAATTATTTTACGTCTGAAAAACAGATCTACCTGCAGAAAAAGGACACAGCAATGGGTGCTTCTTATGCAGTGATACACATGGGTTACTTTGAGAAATTGTTTATATATAACACTGAATTTTGGAAGAAACATGTAGTGCTGTATGGTAGATTTATTGATGACCTCTTCTTTTTGTGTAAGGGCTCACCCATAGAATTTGAGCTGTTTATTGTAGGCTTGGATTGCAATGCACATGGCATTAGATTTTCCACAAATTGTGGTAACTCTGTTATACAATTTTGGATGTTGAATTTTATGTGGATAAACATCAGGCAATTCAATACAATGTCATATAGGAAGCCTACAGCAATAAATAATTTTTTGTTTGCGACAAGTATGCACCCTTCACATTTAATCAGTTCATTACCTTTGGGGGAATATAAGCAAATTTCCCATAACACTTCTGAGGTGGAATATAAAGTTTCATTTTTGATGGAAACAAGGGAGAGACTATTGTCTAGGGGTTATGATAGAGAAAACTTGGACCATGATTTAAAAAGGATACTGGCAGGTGAAGACTTTCAGCTTAATAACAATCAGGGACAAGTAATAAGTAAGAATAGGAGCCAAAATTTGAAACCTGATTTTTTAGGGCATGATATTCTAAATATTCTTCCTTTTCACCCATAATGAGAGAATTGCTATTGGGCTTATGGCATTTGGTATGTTTAGATGAGGTAGTTGGTGATGTATTTCCAGGTGTAGTAAACTTTTCATATGGAAGATACTCTAACCTCAAGGAACTGTTGAATAAGCCTTTGTTTGCATTGAGTGAATTAGGCATGGGTTCATTTTCTTGTGGGAAATGTAAAGTTTGTCATAAAATTAGGAACATTTCAGGAGGTTTAATAAACAATAGGAAATGTTCTAGCAAGGACAGGTTTACTTGTAATTCATGTGGAGTAGTGTATGCCATAGGATGTGGATGTGAAAAAATAAAATGGTACATAGGTCAAACTAAAAGAGCTGTTAAGGTTAGAATTCTAGAACACTTGGGTGATATTCAAAATAAAAATTATAGGAGGCCTGTGGTGAAGCATTTTTGTACAGTACACGGGGGAGATGACTCCACTTTTTTCCTTAGTGTTTTGGCAAGACCTTTTCAAGCAAAAAGCTGTGAGTTGAAGCAAAAATTGAATATGCTTGAAAGTAAGATGATTTTAAACTATGGTACTTTGACACCCAGAGGGTTAAATTTAGAGGTAGATTATATTTAGGTATGTTTTCAAATGTTTAAGATGTATTATATTTTGTATAAAATGTATTACGAAATGTTATGAAATGTTATAAAATGTTATAAAATGTTGTAATATAAACATAATAATAGTTAAAATAGGAAAATGTATTTAAAGAATATGCATGGGTCACTTTAGTGGGTTTTAGGCAATGGGAGATGTTTATTTTTTATATTAAAGTATTTAGGGAATTTAGTAGCTAATTGATTAATTAACTGATGGTTTCACCTGATATAAAAGTAGATGTACTTGGTTGTATGTATCCTTGAAGGCGAGAGGCCAAGGTACCAGATGAATTTGTGGTGAAGTAAAGAGAAGTCTACTACCTTGCTACGTGTGTTTTTTATTATGTCATACAATTAGTCAAGATGCTCTCTGTTAACCAACAGCCTCTGGGGGAGGTTAACTCTCCTTAACTTCCTCAGAAAATAAAGATGTTGTTGTGCTTTGCCTTTTACATCCAAGGCATTACTGACCCAAGACAAATCCTCTAAGATGGCAACTCTCAGAAACTTAAAGCTGAAAACTCTCTCCACAATCTCTGTATTAATTATTATTGGACTATAGTTGATCTTTTTAGTGATGCTAAAATCCAAACATCGGTGTTTCCTAAACTGTAAGAATAACTTAACAATGAATGCAAATTAGAGTATGTATATGCATTCTGGGAATGTAAACATCTGTGTTTCCTAAACTGTAAGAATAACTTAACAATTAATATAAATTAGAGTATGTATATGCATAAGCTGCTGAGCAGCCATCGAGGATACATGCTTTGACTTTTTTGATCCATAATCCATCCCCACTTGATGACATGCACACTGACTACTGCAAGGACCTGTAATGCACATCCCAGATGCGCATGTACATTTCCTCTATGTGCACGCTTGAACTGTTAACTCATATGTGACTTACCAGTGCCAGGTATATGTACCCAATGCTGTGCCCACCATACAGTGCATATGTACATAGTGCTATGTCCAGCATACAACTGATCTCCCACCTACACTGCCATTATTTGAACCATCTGTGTCCTCCCTGGATGGGTAGAAAGGTGCCAGCTGTTTAGTGCCACCGTCTTTCACTGGCATCTTCACTGGTCAAGTTGCTAGTCAGCACCAGCTCATTTGGATCATGCTCAGGGCTTTATTCCTTGGTATCACTGAGCCAAGAAACTGCCATATCTAATTTTATCAACCTATTCTCCTAAATGTGTTAATACTCTCAGTGCTATTAAAATAAGAATAATGTAATTTGATGGCAACTTTTGTAGATAGTGCCTCACAGACCATTTACACTCATTTTTACTTCACTTCCCTTACTGAGCTAGGAAAACCTGCTAGATAAATTTCAGGATTTCATTGTGCTAGTTTTTATTCAATGCACAAACATTTGGGAGTCAAGTTGCACAGCTCATCTTGGTAGCTCTACGTTTAGCAGACTGCTGAGATAAGGAACATATATTTGTATTAGGTTTTATAATTAGAGTAGATAGAGAAGGAAGAGCTATTTCTCTGTATACACATATTTACCATTGACATTTGGTTCCACTTTTTTTTTTTACAACTGATGAGAAAAAATGAGTGAAACAGAAAAAAACTCACTTGCATAAATACAAACAAATGCTGTCACATGGAGAGAGGTATATTGTAGTTTTATCTGAAATATTTTCTTTCATGAAATCCCAAGCATGCCAGAAGATATTTAAATTTCACTCATTGTCCAGACAGTATCATGAAGTGCTGTTTTCTCAATCCCTACCTGGAAAAACAACCTTATTTCCCGGCCTTGCTCAGTACCTTCATATTCTTTAATTCACATTCCTCTGTAGGGCTCACTAGTTTTCATGTAAGATTACATGTGCTCTTCTGTTTTGTGTCAATTAAATTTTTATCTTTTAGCTCTGTTTGGTGCCACATTTTATTCACCACAATTTTCTGTACTTCTTTTCTCACTTATAGGCTGTAGCACATAAATGTTTCAGTCCTCTAATACATACATGCATACACCAAAAGGGAGGCAATTCTTGGTGTATATTTGTTGTCATTTTATGCTTTTTACACAAGTCATGGTTGCTTTTTGAGGTTTATAATGATAGGCATATCATCTGCCAAGTTAAAATCCATCCAATATATTTGCCATAAATACTGTGAGACATGGACATTTATATGCAAAAGGGAGAAAATCTAGTTTGTACATTAAAAGTATCACTGAGTGCAGCTCAAAGATGAAAATTGCCTAAATACATTACACAAGTAGATTGGAAATAACAAATCCTTACACAGATGTTTTGCAACAAAGACTAGGAAGAAGAGGAAAAAGAAAAACAGTACATACTAAATGGAAAGTGGCAAGAATAACAAAAGAACACAGAAGGAGTTAAACCATAACTTAGAACAAGGCATAGTAAACCATAACTTAGAACAAGGCATAGTAAGTACAATCTGAGAAATAAGGGAGTAAAACTTCCTCTAGCATTTAATGATGGGGGCAGTGGGATATAAATACAGGCCTATGATTTGTAACTTGCTTGAAGCACATCACTTTAATCCTGCATGTTATGTTTAAACACAGCCAGAGTACTAGACAGAGTTCTGAAGAAAAAATATAGAACAAATGAGGGGATGGCAGACTTCAGAATAGCACAAGAAAAAATCTCCTTGAAAATAGCCAGTGTCTATGTTTAACTTAGCACATATCTAAAGCAAACAAAAACTCTCTATTAAGCACTACTTCTGTTCCCCAGAGTGCAAGATATGCTCTATGGAAGTGACTTCACTCAATGCACTTGGGTATAACAAGAATTATTTCCAGCTTGCTTAAAAAAGTACTCTTTTCATGTCAGGTGAAATGTCACATGCTTTAAAAGCAGTGCAAGCCACTGACCCTGCAGCTGCATTTACAATAGATCTTACATCAGAATTAGTCTCTCACTGTATGATTGCGTACTTGCATGCCATTTTCAAGATACTATTCAACAAAATAAAAGCTACAGTTCTGAAATTTAAAATGCAGAATCTGTAACATTACTAAAATTGCAAGATTTTGCAGATACTGATAATTTCAGTTTCAAAAATGCCCTTGATATAACTTGTCAGTTTTCTTTTAAATACAACAAAGTGTGATTTTTCAAAATGGTGTTTCTTGTCATACACATTTATATACTGAAAAAGAATGAGAAAACAGAAGTGAGGAAGATAAGAACTCATTTTTCAGTTATTTTAGATTTCTGGGAATTTGTTGTAGGCTGTGATAGAACATATTTTTATATCTGTTCTAGAATTGTATCATTATCGTCAAAACTCATAATAAAGTACAGTTTGCTTTCATGTTGCTATAACTGTGGCGTACAATGACAGATGTTTTTTTTTCTGAAAGAGCTTATTCATGCTATTATGTACATATGAATGTTTAATGAGCTTACAGTCTTAGACAGTGTAACTTATTTGTCAGTATACTTTAAATCTTGTTACTTGCTGTTGTTAGCCGAAATTTTGTCTGTAATATAATGTTAAATTGTATTTGAAGTTCGTGGAAAGAACATTCACAACTGCATAAAAATAAACAGTAATTGTCGATGTCACACAAAGTACATACTGGCTCTACTAGAATTGTCTCTGATGTCCTAATTTCTAAAATATGTCATCCCTCTCCCTCTGCTGCCGCTCCTTTGAAAAAAATGTGCCACATGAAAAGCTGTGAAACAAATATATTATTTTGCATTTATTCATCTTGTAATCAAAGCAATATGATTTATGAAGTTCATTTTGTTGAAAGTCCTTTAGTAATGATTTTGTTACATGGAAAATTAATTAGCAGAGTGTCTTTCTTCTGCCTTTTGAGTATAGTGTAATGCAAATGTCTGATCCAGATGTTTGACAGTATTATGGATGGTAGCATTTCTTCAAACCCTTAAAAATTTACTAATATTTACAGTCTTGTGTGATTCATTAAAATGCTGTAGCCATGATGTTGCCACATTCATGCCTCAGTTAGGACCGAACCATTTCCTTTCATCCAAATTATTAATCTGAAGAGCCAAATTTATCCAGTCACGTCTTAGGCTTCTCCTGCTTCATAACACTGTAACTCAGAATGGGTGGCCAGGGTCAAAGGGCAGGGCATATTGAAGAGTTCTGAAGGGGTAAATCACACACAGGAGGGTAAGATTTCCGTACTGGGAAGATAGCCAGAAGCAGTTACTAGGCAGGTAGAATCATTAAATATAGATTATTTTCAAAGAGCTAAAAAGAAGAAGAGGTAAGACAGATGAGAGAATACTAAAAAGAAATATGACTGATAAAAAGAAAGAGAAAGAGCGGAGGAACTGAGATGGCTGAGGTGCTGTAGATTGGTCCAGTAATGTGGCTTCTGGGCCTGTGGGTACAGACTTTGCAAACTGATTAGGATGTTAGCATTTGAGTGATTTCAGTTGAAGTGGATGTTTGGAGAGCTCAGGGCCTGTGCCAGATAGTTGCAGGCAAACAGAAATAAAACAGGTCCTAGATAAATTGAGTGTGATTACATAAAACAGGTCCTGCATAAATGGAGTGTGATGACATGCAACAGGTCCTGGATACATGGAGTGTGATGCCATAAAACAGGTTCTGGATAAATGGAGTGTGAGAGGACATAGTAGGAAGAAAGAAAAACTGAGCAAGAGAAATGAGCTAAAACAGGGAAGAAGAAGACAACATGACTACAAACAAAGGTGATTTGACTACAGAGGAGTAGCTGAGGATCAAAGGCAAGGAAGGAGAGGAAGCAGGCAGAACAGGTCAGCAGCTGGAAAGTGTGCCAGACAGATGAAGTCAGGAAAGAGAAGCTGGCATATACATGGAAGAGGGGTAAAAATCAAAAAGAGGGAAGCAAAGAAAGGAGGAAGGAGAAGGCAGTGGTAGAGGGTAATGGAGGAAGAAAATGTACGGCGCAAGAAGGCAGGAGGTAGTGCTTGAATGATAGGCACTTTAACAAAGATGGAAAAGAACACTTCAGAAGTTTTGTGGACATAATGAATAGCTCTTTAGAAATGGGTAGATGATTTAGCACAGGCAGCCTAGGAAGGACAGTATCAGGGGTAGCAGGTGAAAAAGCAGCAAGAGAAATTCTAGTGATAAAATGATTGCAATAAAGACAAATCAGAAGGAAGTGGGCAAGTAACAGTTTGAAGTTGCATGGGTGCAGATTAGACAGGACATATCAGGAAATGAGAAAGTTTTTCACTAATGGCAGAGCATTCACATATGCATACAGGGACACCAGTAATTTGGCAGGTAGATCTACAGAATCATTTAGTAGGGCAAAATAAGTAACCAGAACATGCTAAGACATGGCATACAATAGCATTTCTGAAGGTACAATCAAACGCAGGTCCCGGCTGCCTCTCTTCTCCACATGCTCCTTCTTCTACTGTAACAACATCTACTAAAAATTTGAATATCACATCCATGAATTATTTAAAGTATAGTAAACAAAGTCTCTGAATTTCATTCTTGGATGACTCATTACTCCCCAGACATTGATATTCTTACAGAAACTTTACTTGGTTTAAACCACATCTAAAAGACTCTGAAATCCCCCCCCCCCCCGGGCTATACTATCATCCCCTCTGACAGATTAAATAAAAAAGGTGGTGGTGTAGCAATCATGTTCTCTAACCATATCTCTGTCTCTCCTCTTTCTATTTCTCTACCTAAATTCCTCCCTGCTGAGATCCTTGTCTCTCACTGCAGATTAAATGGGCATAAAACATTATGTATAAATGCCCTATATACTCCCCCAGGAAATAACATCCCTATTCTGGAAGACATCCTACACTGGGTATCTAGTTCCATTTCTCATAAAATAATAATCCTTGGTGATGTCAATATTAACTGCCAAACCTTCACATCAGACTACCCTTGTACTAGTATCAATTTACATGGTTTCAAACAACTCGTAACTTCCCATACTCATTTCAACAAAGGTAATAGAACTGGGACTAATCTGGACTGGATCCAAACTTTTACAACTCTCCAAAAACCCTCCCAGACTCCCCCAGTGATCACCATCCCACGTATGTTCAGAGACTAGCAATGCACCACATCATACAGCACCTTTATAAAGACTGCCGTAACCTCTCAAATTTCAATTTCAAGAAAACCCTACAAAACCCTAACTACAGTCACCATCTGCATACCCCCTGGGGAGAACATACCCCTACTCAAACATATCCTCCACTGGCTATCTGTCAATATACACAATGAAAAAATAATTCTAGGTGATGTTAACATCAATTGGTTAGCCCTCATCTCAAATTCCCCTACGACCAGTATAAAACTATATGGCTTCACCCAACTTACCTCTTCTCCCACCTTTCATCATAAACCCACAAACACCAGTTCTATCCTGGACTGGATTCTTGTCTCCAACCCTAACCTCTAACCCCACCCTGAATGCCAACCTGACTCCATTAGGGACCACTCTCCTATACTCATCCAAAGATTCTCTCTCCACCTCTCTAGACCTCACAAAGTTAAAGTATGTCAAAGGCTAAGTAACTTCAACCCTGATATCTTCAATAATACTCTCACTGAAATAGACTGCTCTTTCCTTTCATACCTACCTCTTGACGAAGCTGTTTAACAATTCAACATCATCTTTCTGAATACACTGAACTCTATTTCCCCTCCCAGAACTGTTAGAGTCATATCTCATTGTTCTCCTTGGCTCACCAACTCTACTCATCCTCTTACACAAGACAGAGATTCTGCCTGGAAACTCTGGACTAAGACCAATTCTCCCACACACTACCAAAAATATAGGGAACTCAGCAATCTAACCAAAAAACACAAACTTGAATAAAAAGAACTTCTACCTCACACCCCTAACTACAGAAGCTAGAAACCCCCAAAAATTCTGGAATACCATCAACCAAATTCTTCACCCAGGGAATCCCTCAACTCCCAACCCCTGTCCCAATAACTCACCCCAGGAAACTGCATCTTTTTTCAGTTCATACTTCATTAATACCATCAGAAAACTTTTTACCCAACCAATCCTTCACCTCCCATCCCCCCACTTCAAAACTGCCCCTCCTCACTAAATCCAGTCCCAAAAATTGCATTAAAAATCTTCTTCTCAGACTAAAGCCCCATTCCTCCTCCATTGATAGCCTGCCTTCTCTCTTCCTAAAGGCTGCCGCAAACTCTATATGATATCCCATCTCTGTCCTCATAAACTGCTCAGTCAGGGAATCCACTGTCCCTACTCTTTGGAAAAAAATTCCATGTAATACCTATCCATAAAACATGAAAATTCTGTTGAACTATCTGTCAACCCATTGTTATACGTTCTCCCCTCTCTGAAAAACATGAACACTGTGCTTATAAGCAAATCTTGGCCAATCTCACTCAAGAAAACCTGATCACCCCCATCCAGCATGGCTTTTGCCCCCACCACAGCACAATTACAGCTCTTATTTCTTTTACTAACTCCATCTCTCTAGCCAGAGACAATAATAAACTAGTGTCCTGTTTCTTCTTAGACCTCTCCAAGGCCTTTGACACTTTCTCTCACCCCATCCTCCTCTCTAAACTCAGGCTCTCCTCTACAGCTATCTCTTGGTTTAACAGCTACCTCACAGACAGGCAACAATCTGTCAAATGCTTCCTTGCTCTTTCTTCCTTTCTTCCCATTAAAAAGGGGAGTTACACAATTCTCTGTGGTTGACCCTCTCCTTTTTAACATCTTTACCAACCAACTTTACACAGCCTATCCTCAGTCATCCCTTATACAGTACACAGATGACTCCGCAATCATCTCCATTACTGACAACCCCACTGATCTGCTCACCCTCACACAAAAATCTTTCAACCTCATTGAAACCTGGCTTACTAACAACCAACTCATATTCGATCCCAAAAAGACAAAACTCCTTCTCTTCCTCCCCAAATCCCTCTACCACTTCAAATCCTCTTTCACCATTTCTTCCTTAAACAATACTCCTATCACAGCTGACATCCACACTAAGCTCTTTGGAGCAATCATAGATGACCAACTTAAATTTGACCTCCATGTATTTCACTGTATCAAGAAAACCCACCAAAAGCTCAGCCTACTGTATAGAAATAAAAGGTTAATCACATCTGACTCCAGAATCTCACTTACTTAAGCATGCCTTCTCCCTAACGTCTTCTATAGCTCATAAATCCTAATTTACAGTCCTCACTACTTTCCAAACTCAAACCCACCTACAACAAAGTTGGTAGATTTGCAGCCAACCTGCCTCCAAAAAAACACCACTGTTATGCTTTTAGGAGGCTTAGCTGGCTAGAATTTCCTCACCAACTCTTATTTACTCAACTCCTCATCATCCATACTATCCTGAACAAGCCCTCCTCCTGCCCTAACATCTCCTCACCTGTCTCCCTCTACACCCCTTCAATCCCTCATAAGCTCAGACGTACGCCTCTTACAAATTCACGACACTAAAAAATCCATAGGACAGAATATCTACAGCTACTTTCCCACTCTCTCATGGAACAAGCTTCCCATGTCCATTAGAAATATTACCCACATCTACAAATTCAAGAAAACTCTCAAAAATTACCTAAATATCTCCTGGACTTGTCACTGAAATCATCTCAACTGAACCTAACCTCTCCGCCTCATCTACTCTTCTCCCATCCCCCTTCTTTCCTTCCTCTTTCTCTCCTTCCTTTTCTAGTCGTATTGTAACTAAACCACTATTAGGAAAATACTTGAACTTACTACTCTCCATGTTCCTTCATTTTCAGGTCCTGGTAACTGCTACCTAAATCTCAAACCAATGATAGCTGAATAATTATCCAACAAAAAACCACAGTTGAGCAAAAACCTTTATACAAAACAAAGCTTTCAGGTTAAACACCCTTTTTCAATGTTACATATGTTACAATGTTACATATAGGTCCATTTTAAAACAGTTTATATAGGAGCCCAATACAACACCTAAAACCTATTTGCACTTTGACTCCTATATTAAATATCTACACCACCTGTAGCCTCTAAAACAAACTTCATTGAATTGTACTGTTATCCCGATTACACTCCAAACCACTGTTTATCATTTTATTTTGTTAGAACTTGTTTTTATACTTAATACATTTTATAAATGTCTCTCTTGCTGCTTTTCCCTTACTTGTGCTGTCATTCGAAATTTGCTTTATTATTTTATTGTATTGCAATTTGCTTGTACTGTGGAGCTTTTCTCCTCGGGCCTCCGCTGAAAAACGGCAGGAACTCCATCGAACTATCCCAGTCGACAAATGTCAAATAAATAAATAAATAAATAACTAAATAAAAATGTAACAGCATTTCTAATAACATTAATTGGTCCATACTCTATTCCCAACCACTAGATAATGCTGTTCTAAAATTTAATACAATATTTCTTGACATTCTCAATAGCCTTGTACCTATAAAAAAAAAGAGACAGTTAATTTCACCCAATTACCCTGGCTTCCCCCTTCTAGTAGACAATTTTTGTATAAGAGAGACAAAACTTGCAGAAACTAAACTGGCAAATATACAAACCTCAAGCTCACCTACAGTCCTACAAACAACTTTGAAACATGACAAAAAACAAGGCATATTATTACTTGAACCCACAGGATAACCAAAAATACAACCACTCAAAATTTTAGTTCACTATCAAGAAAATATTATACCCTGGAACTCCTAGTGCCCATAACCCTTGTCCAGACATCTCACCCTTAAAAAATGCTTCTAAATTTAACTCCCACTTTATAGACTCAATAACCACCTTCACGCCAAACTCCATACAGAATCCTGCCACCACTGACAAACTTCAAAGCTCTAACAATGCCATTTTCAACTTAAAATCTGTCTCTACTTCCTATATAAAAAATTTATTACATAAACGTAAGCCCTGCACATCCTCTGTACACAATCTCCCATATAAATATCTAAAGATTGTTGCCCCCTCTATTGCCTATCCAGTCTCTGTCTTGATCACTTGATCCCCTTGTGAGTCATATATCCCATCTCTTTGGAAAAACATTTATCTCATTACTCTTCATAAAGGGGGAAAACTCCACCGAAATAAACTTCAGACCAATTGCAATCTTGTCCCCTCTTTCCAAGCTCTTAAAAAATTTATTCATAAACAACATTTACAATATTTACTCCAAGAAAATCTATTACTCTCTACCCAACAAGGCTTTTGCCCAGATCATAGCACAGCAACCTCCCTTGTTGCCTTTTTGAACCACATCATTAAAGGCAGAGATAACAACAGTTTAGTTTCTTTCCTCATTTTAGATCTCTCTAAAGCTTTCAATATAGTCTTGCATACCAAACTACTCTCAAAAATCTCCTCATTTAGGTTTTTCCAGTACAACAGTCATTTGGTTCTCTAGCTACCTATCTAATTGGCTACAACCAGTTAAATGGCTCTCCTTACTCATCTTTTCTCTCAGTTAACACTGGCGTCCCACAGGGCTCCGTACTTGGCCGTCTCCTTTTTAACATATTTATAAATGATCTACATACATCCTCCCAACAAGCTGCACTTAAACAATATGCAGATGACTCCACTGCCATTTGCTCATCTAATAGTCCTTCCCAGTTACAGTCTATCACTCAACAGGCTTTCAGTTCTATTGAAAACTGGTTCAGTGAAAATCATCTTTTCCTAAATCCAAATAAAACAAAACTAGTCTTATTTCTCCCCAAATCCTAAACACACATAAAAGACACCTTCAAAATATCCTGTTTCAACAATAGTGAAATTGAAGTTGTACCTCACAGAAAGTTACTCGGTGTGATAATAGATGATCAACTGAAATTTGATCTTCATATTCAAAAGTGCATAAAAACACCAAAAACTGGGCACTTACTATAGATCAAAAAGATTCCATACCAACTCCTCAAGAGTCACTCTAGCCAATACATGCCTCATTCCTTCATTACTGTATGCCTCACCCATTTTCATCAATATTCAGATCACTCTAAGATCAAAATCTGAGCTTTTCTATAACAAAAAGTAGCTAAATTTGCAGCCATTCAGTCATACAACTCCCACCACTTCTCCACCATCAGATATTTAAAGTGGCTTGTGTTACCTCACTACATCAAGTTCACCCAACTCCTCCTTGCTTATAAAATGGTATACAAATCCCCATCCTGCCCAGAAACCAGCACAATTCTTAACTATTACCTCCCTAATCACCCTCTTTACTCATCTGAAAAACTCCTCCTTGAAATCCATAAACTGAAAAAATGTGTTGGTCACTGCCTATATTACTTCTCAGTAGCCAAGATTTGGAACAGTATTACTACAGCTATTAGAGCAATGCCATGTAGTCATATTCAGACAATCTGTAAAGAGATTTCTTCTTAACTCCTGGCTCTGTTCATGTCTTATACCAGGTTGACACTACCCGTTACTACTTCCTTCTCTTCCTTTCTGTCCCATCTCTTCCTTCTCCATTCTTCCTTCCCTTTCCCTTGCACTTCTTTTGCCCCTTTCCTTTCCTCCCTTCTCTTATTAGCCAAAGCACCAGTTACTTCTCCAATAGCATCCTACTTTAACTCCATTTCCTAATCTCCCCCCAACTGCAAAATCTTTATCCTGTATATTTATCCTTTTATCTAATCCTTTATACTATCAGTTGGTTTGCTTTATTTAACGGTATGGGAATCATTTTAATGAAAATGCTTGTTGAACATTATAAGAGCGATTTAAACAGTTGAAGAATGAGTATGCTTGAACTTGACTCTAAATGTAAAACATACGAGAGCTTTCCTCCCCAAGTCATTTATATTGTAGTACTGGTGCAAAAGCAGACAGACTTAGAGCTTCCGTTACCTCTAGGAAACAGGGAAAGGTTTGTACAGACATGACAGCATATGCAACGAACAGTGCCTACTTATTTAGGGAAAGTGAGGGATGGAGTGATAATACTAATTTTACATCTAAAACCACTGAAAACTGTGGAACAGATGCAAGTTCTAGTGTTCCCAGCAATAGTGTAGAACAGTTCAAGAATCCACTGGTAGGGTGATATGACGAGACGTAAAATTAACTGAATAAAAGCAAGTTTATTAAAAACATAAAACGGTTAAGCGCTTTCATCTATTACCATTTAGACTTCATCAGAACCATACATAAATATTTCCACACTCTTAAATAGGCGTGTCAAACATTTAAAAATTAATTCCACCAATCCCAATGCATTTTCTCCTCCATCAGTTTAAAAGCCCCTTAAAGCATTGTCAAAATACAAGTTTTACTACCATGATTTACATAAATAGTCCTTACTAGTAATTAATATACCATATATCTAATAAATAAACATCTAAATATATACAATAAAATATGTTACAATAAGCAAATTACAATTAGAAAGGATGAAATACAGAAACATCAATCGGAGATGTCTATTATTAAGGGTGAATTGACGAGGTTAATAGAGCTGTGTAGTCAGTCTGGCAACACAGTTAACATGGGTAACCAATGTTTATTGAACGTACGATCAGGTGATTAATGTACGTCTCCTCCTTTGAGTAGGAACTTTGAAGTGGATGTAAATCAAAGTGGTAAGCCGGAGAATATAAGGGCCTCTAATAGTGCGGTTGCAACGTATGACAAGGGGAATGGTCTCAGCAGTCCAGGAGTACTTAGTCGAGGCAGCGGTACGGAGGACATATATTTAATTTCCGGTGCTAAACCCAAGAGGACAGTACCGAAACGCACTTATTCGGTGGTGACAAACACAGCGGTATCAGGTACTGTTGAACATTCTATACTGGTAGACAAAGGCGAAGGTCGGTCTACCAGGAATTCGGAAAATGCTTTGGACAAGTTTTTATTTGATAAACCATTTGTTTTTACAGATATGGATATGCCTAAGGAAAATAATAATAGTACAGATTTTAATGGGACATTGAAGGACATTATATGGGATTTCGGACATAAACTTAACACTGTTAAAAATCTGCAAATTGAGAATGCATATCTAAGCAGATGTATTGAGCTGCATATAGTCCCAATGGGACTGCGTTTTTTCAAACGACCTATGGGAGTCGAAATGAATGATGAATTAATTGCTGAATGTAATGCCATATTCGATGGGTTTGGGTTTGCTTTTATGAAGTTTATTATGAAATGTAATGACCACAGGTTAGCTTTGGTTACTAAAGAAGTCGGTAGATTAAATGGGATTATAATACAGGATTTAATGTTTGACCAGTGGCATGATTTTTTTGACAAACAATTTAGTATAGCCGACACTACCTCCCAAAAAATATTTAAAAGGAAGTGTGCTAAACTAAGAAGAGATATACAGCAATATCGGGAAGGTAGTATGTACAATTGGAACAATAAGAGCAACAAGGTGGGGATGAATTATAATGGGGGGGGAGTCAGGTGTTGTATATCAGAATAAATATTACAAGCAGAACACAAAACAATCTTTTTTAGCACAGGATTATCAAAGGGAGGTACCACAAGGAAGGAATATGAAGGGCCAGTGGAAACAGCAGCATCAACCACACAGGGATTACAGGCCCAATTGGTAGAGAGCCACAAGCAACCCATTGTGAAATACAATGAGGTTCAGTATGGACAAAATAATTTCTTCATCTATAATTATACCTCCCTTGATATTACAGACACACATTTTGTGTTATTTAGGAAAGGGATGAAGTTTATTCCCCGTACTAAGTTTAATATAGTGGACAATATCATTCAATTTAAGTTATATTTGAGAAAACTGAATTTAATGGTACTTTTTCAAGGTGCTAGGAAGAACAATAAAAGTGCACCATTGTATAAAAAAAGTGTTTTTACCCCTCAGATACATCCTACCTTGGGGAGTTTTGAGAAGGTAGTGTTGGATCAGATGTACAGTTATAGGAATATTCAACATCATTCTTTTTACAATATGAGTAAGGATGAATATAAGCTTATGTGTGAACTGTGCAATGACCCTAGTATTAGAATTATGCAACCAGATAAAGGGGGCGGTGTTGTTCTATATGATACTACAGATTATAAGAATGAAATACAGGTAATATTACATGATACAGAACATTATGAAGTATCTTCTATTAATGAGGTAAATATAGCCTATAGTAGAATAGATGCTTATTTGGAAGAATTTTTGATAGAGAATAGAATAGATCTGGAGTTATATCACTTTTTAAAAGTGGATTTTCCTATTATAGCTACTATTATAGGTATACCCAAAATACATAAGGATATAGAGCACGCACCATTTAGACCCATTATTTCTGGTAGTAGGTCTAAAACATTCCCTTTTGGGAAAGTAATAGATCTATGGCTTAAATCCATCTATTCTAAGGTTGAACATTTGGTCAAAGATTTGTGGGATTTCCTAGGTAGATTATCTCCATCTATTTGGAAACCCAATTTGGTATTAGTTACCATAGATGTAAAAGATTTATTTACGTGTATCCCTAGGGACGAAGGGATGGATAGATTTGTTTGTAGTATTAGAAAATACACAGATTTTTCATGGGATAGAATAAAATTAATAGAAGAATTTATGAGTTTGGTGTTGGATCATAATTATATCTTTTATGAGGGTGAATACTACAGACAGAGTAAAGGTGTGGCTATGGGGACTGCTTGTGCCCCTATATATGCCAATATGGTCCTATTGGATTGGGAACATGAAGTTATATTTAATGGTAGATTTATGCAGTGGATTAAACAATATGTCCGTTATTTGGATGATGTCTTCATAATATGGGATGGGGACATCAATGACATCCCACAGTTTATTCAGTATCTTAATAATACTACTTCCTTTCTGAGATTTACATATCAGTACAGCTTGGAAGGTATAGCATACTTAGATACCTACATTTCCTTAACACCCAGTGGATTTAAATCTAATATTTTTAGAAAAGAGACCTTTAGCAATGCCTATTTGGAATATAATAGTTGTCATCCTGTTAGATTAAAGAATAATATTGTGAAGGGTCAATGTATCCGGGCGGCCCGGATGACATCTGAACATGGTGAAATGTTACAGGAATTGAATATTATAGGCACTATGTTTAGGGAAAGGGGATACCCCGAATATGTTATAAAAGATGCTATAGGTTATGTAAGCAAACATTGGGGTACCAGATACAAACCATTATTAGGTATGCCGTTCGACAATAATGATAGTAAAAATACAAGTAATGATGAATGTGTATATAATACGGCATGTGTTCTACCATATAGTAGATATACAGAAGATATAAAAAATATTATTAAAAATAATTGGAATATTTTAAGGAGTGATGATACAGTATTTTCTATTGTAGGGACAGAACCAAGGTTTGTTAATAGTATAGGAACCAATTTGAAGAGGAAATTTGAAAAGAATAGTATTAGGACCAAAGTACATCATACTGGTACAAGGAAATGTGGTCATTGTAACCAATGTGGGGCAATAATGGAGGATGCTCACACACAGGTGCACAATATTAGTAAAAGCGTAGTACATTTTTGCCAAGGCAATTGTTATAGCAAAAACCTCATATATTTCGCCCTTTGTACATCTTGTCCCAGTTTTTATGTAGGACATACAGGGAGACATTTAAAGGATCGAATATATGAGCATTTATATGCTATAAAAAGGAAGGATGATAATAATGCCTTGTATAGGCATGTTAGGGATAGTAGTGGGTGTAGAACTTTTAAGTTTGCCATATTGGAGTTAGTACAAGCAAGTCAGAGGGGTGGCTGTACTAAATATATCTTGGGGGAGAAAGAAGCCAGGTGGCAGATTTTGTTAAATGCTACTGTTCCACCTGGCATCAATGAATATATTTCTATTAAACCTATATTACAAGCTAAAGTATGAATATTTGTTTTAGCAGTAGTATTATCAATAGGATAACACATTAAAGCTTATTGTAACATATTTTATTGTATATATTTAGATGTTTACTTATTAGATATATGGTATATTAATTACTAGTAAGGACTATTTATGTAAATCATGGTAGTAAAACTTGTATTTTGACAATGCTTTAAGGGGCTTTTAAATTGATGGAGGAGAAAATGCATTGGGATTGGTGGAATTAATTTTTAAATGTTTTACACGCCTATTTAAGAGTGTGGAAATATTTATGTATGGTTCTGATGAAGTCTAAATGGTAATAGGTGAAAGCGCTTAACCGTTTTATGTTTTTAATAAACTTGCTTTTATTCAGTTAATTTTACGTCTCGTCATATCACCCTACCAGTGGATTCTTGAACTCTTCGCTTTAGCTGTGCAATTTGGTGGACTGAGTTCGGATATTGTTGTATTAATAGTGTAGAACAACCAGCTTTGCTTGCAGCTTCTTCCCTTAATGGTTTTAATGGAATTTGCGTGGTGAATACAGGACAATCACAATTCAATGTGAGTACTTCATCCTTGTCTAATGTTCCTCAGAATTCCGGTACTTTTATGGTGGACCAGTCAGAGAACAAATGGACACCCAAGTAGTCGAATCAGACACACACAAAAGAGAAAGGGAAAAACCAGAAGAAATACTAGACTTCCAATTGAATGTACTGAACTTGTCAGATGCGATTTTAATGGATAGTGTTGTTTCCTTGTTAAAACGTGTTTTTTTCTTTTATACTTGGACTCTCAGTCAACAAAACTAGACTGTTTGTTGATTTTAAATTATATTTGAAAAAACTTAATTTAAAATATATTATGCATGATGTTGTCAGATAGTCAAATATTGTGAGTGGACTTAAATGCAATAGTACTTTTAATCCACCATTAAATGGGACTTTACAGGTATTTAACAATTTATGTGAAAATGACTTTAGAAATAAGTTAAAACATCAATCAAAAATTGACAATCTCAGCCCAGGTGACTGTAATGCTTTGCGCAAATTGGTTAACAACAAAGAGTTGAGAATGAGGGCTGACAAAGGAGGCATGATTGTAGTAATGAATACATGCGACTACACTCAAGCCATAAATGATTTACTAAATAATGAAATAAGTTACAGATCAGTTGACACAAAGTTTATTCAGAAGAGTTTTTTTACAAGTAGATATGACATTATTTGAAATGTTTTGTAAAGTATGTGTTGACCATGAGACATACAATTTTCTGCAGGTTGAATATCCTAAATTGACAGTATTTTGGTACACTTAAGGTGCACAAAAAAGAAGTTATGTCTTACCATAACCTTCCATCTGTGTTGTTGACCTTCTTTCATTCATCACTGATGGGTTCAGTTCCAAGCCCCTTGGAACTGTGTTGGCCTAATACCAAGCTTGCGTAAACCAAAAACTCTCGAGCTAAGCTGCTACCCAAAATGCCCTTCTCCCTGTTACCTCAGATCAAGTTTGCATAAGACATCTAGAAATAAAGCAGAGGGCCATTTCTGTGCAAAAACCCTGACACACCATAAGGACCCATGAGATCCACCAGGAGCCTTTGGTGGGGGACGGAGGGTAGGATGTGATGAATGAAAGAAGATGAATAACACAGATGGAATGTTAAGGTAAGCCATAACTTCTTTATCTGATGTTGTTAATCTGCTTTCCATTCATCACTGATGAGACAGAATCCCAACCTACCTGAGAAACCTGGGTGGCCCTTATGGAAGAACATTCCTAAGCACCATTGAGCCGAAGGCCGCTCTTCCCCTGGAGACCATATCCAACTTGTAATGTTTGATGAAATTGTGTGGTTTAGCCCAAATGGCTGCTGTGCAAATGTCGTCCATAGATGCTCTGGAGTGAAAAGCTACAGAGGTTGCTATATCTCTAGTTGAATGTGCTTTGATATTGTGAGGTTTAGGCTCATTTGTACGTGAATATGAAAAGGAAATACAGTCTCTGAGCCACTCTGATAAAGTGACTTTTAACACAGCATATCCCATTCTTGGGCCAGAGAAGGAAATGAAAAGTTGGTCCATCTTGCGGATAGAGTTAGTCCTGTCTAGGTAAAAACCTAGTTGCCTATGCACATCCAAGGAGTGTAGGCAGTATTCTCCTTTATTGGAATAGTTCGGGAAAAACACTGGGACCTCGATGGATTGGTTCACAGAAAAATCAGAAACCACTTTGGTGAGAAAAGATGGATTAGTACGTAGCGATACTCTGTCTTTATGAAATATTAAGTACGGTCTCTTGATGCATAAGGCCTGCAATTCTGAGATCCATCTAGCTGAAGTGACAACTACCAAAAAGAGAGATTTCCATGAGAAAAATATTTTGCAGCAGGCTCAAAAGGGGGTTGAGAGAGCGACTGCAGTACTAGGGAGAGATTCCACCTCTCTAAGGGACGCCTAATTGGAGGTCTGCTGTGAAACACTCATTTGAGAAAGGTTTTGCATAGGCGAATGGACATAAGTGGAGTGCCCTCTAATCCATTATGGAAATTGGAAATAGCTGCTAAATGGATTTGTATGGTAGAGGCTGATGCTCCATTTTCAAAGAACTCAGATAGGCATTGAAGGATAACAGAGACCGGAGTTGAGAAGGGATCTAGCATCCGTTCTTTAGACCAAAGAGAACCTTTTCCATTTATCTCTGCAAAGTTTTCTGGTGGATGGCTTATGGGAAGCCAGAATGATATTGTGAACAGGTGAGGAAAGGGCTTTCCTGCCTGGTGACCAATGGAAGTGGAGAAACAAAGCCATCAGCTTGAGAGTGGACAGATTTGGGAAAGTCAACCCTTGGGAGTGAGAAATTATGTCTGGATGAGTGTCCAGGATCCATGGAGGCTGTAACAGATGAGGCCGGAGGAAGTGGAACCACACTTTATGAGGCCAGAATGGAGCAATGAGGATCACCTTGCATCTCAACTGAGTTGCTTTCTTTAAGAATAGAAGTATCAACGGAATTGGAGAATAAGCATAGAGGAGACCCGTGGACCAATCATGAGTCAGAGCATCTCTCGGGGACTTGCCCTCTGGGGGAAAGAGGGCAAAGTAGCTGCTGCATTTGTTGCTTAAAGGGAAGGCAAAGAGGTCGCAGCAAGGCTGGCCCCATTGGCTGAAAATGTCTGCCTTCACTTTGGGATTGAGAGACCACTTGTTTGGAAGGAGAATGCATCTGCTCAGCCTGTCCGCAATCACGTTGGAACTCCCCGGGATGTGCATTGCTATAAGAAAGCAGTTGGAAGCTATTGCCCAGTGCCAAATTCTCATAGCCTCTCAACACAGGGGGTAGGATTTGGTTCCTCCTTGTTTGTTGATGTACCAGACTACTGACATATTGTCTGACTGAACTGCAATCGTTCCAGGGGGAAGAAGTGGATGTAATGCCTGCAACGCTAACAGCACCAATCTTAACTCCAGAACATTGATATGTAAGTTGGCCTCTAAGCTCGACCACATGCCTTGGGCTGTCTTTCCCTGAAAATGGGCCCTCCACCCTATCAGAGAAGCATCAATGGTCACAGTGGCATTGGGTTGAGGGGTCTGAAAGGGGCGACACCAAAGTTCTGTGTCTGGCCTCATCCACCAGTGGACATCTTGCTTGCAAGAGTTGGTTATGAGCACCTGCGAGTTTAGGGGGTGAAGATTTGCCAACCACTGGGACAATAGGAGCCACTGTAACAGTCTCATGTGTAACCTTGCCAGAGGAACTATCGGAATGGCTGCAGCCATGGACCCCAGAGACTGGAGAACTTCCCTTGTTGACACCTTTCTTTGACAGAGTATCACACATACTTGCAATCTTAACCTCTGAAGCCTGTGAGCCAATAGAGATACTAGGCAAGTTCTAGTATCAAAAACTTCCCCTATCAATTCCAGCTGTTGGGTAGGGTTCTAAGTTGGATTTCTCCCAGTGTACAGTGATGCCTAGGGACTCCACTAGTGAAAGTGTGTATTGGAGGGCCATAGAAGATGCTTGGTGGGGGCAGACAGGAGCCAATCTTCTAAATATGGAAACATCTGGAATCCTTGAAGTCTCAGATGAGCTGTCACCTTTGCTAGACATTTCATGAACACTCTGGGGGCCATCAAGGGACCAAATGGGAGGGCTCAGAACTGGTAATGATTGGTTCCTAGCCAGATGCAAAGGAGACTCCTGGAGGATTTTTCCATTTTTATGTGGAAATACGCATCCTGGAGCTCTATCGAGCACATCCAAACATCCTACCTTAAAAATGGGAGAATGAATTGAATAGTGACCATGCGGAACCTGGTTTGTACAACTGATTTATTTAAATGGCTGAGATCCAGTATGGGTCTCCAGTCCCCGGTCTTTTTTGGCACTAAAAAGAATCTTGAGTAAAACCCGGATCTGCATTGGTCTGGAGGGACTGGTTGGATGGCTCTTTTTTGATACAGCTTTTTTATCTCTGAAGCTGCTTCTTCCCTTTGATTGGGTGGAACATCAGGAAGTTTTTTTGTAGGTTTTCGACAGGAGGCTAGAGGGATGTAGTAGCCTCTTGAGATTATTCTCTGCACCCATCACTCATCTGAAATAGAGCGCCAGGCAGTTTGGTGCAGAGAAAAACGAGCCCCGACTGCTTCTAGAGGAAAGCAATTGGGCAACACTTCAGGAGCATTGATAAGACCACCCAGAGAAGGAATCCCTAGAGTCTTGATTTCAGGGACCCCCTCTGCCCCTAAAGGGGCATCTTCCACCATTGAAACCCCCTCTGCCTCTGGGGGAATCCTCGCCATGTGTGATTTGTTTGTGCCAGATTTTCCCACTCTTTTGGTTCCTGGAAAAAAAATGTTGAGGCTTGGAAAAACATAGGCCAATGGCAGACAGAGACTTTCCATCTTGCTCGCACCTTGCTAGCATCTCCTTCACTTTAGAAAAAAATAAGGAAGATGGTTCAATAGGGGCGTTCAAAAAGGAGGACTTGAAGGAGTCTGCGAGGTCACAGATGCACATCCAGGCATGGTGCCTCATGACTATGGCTGCACCCGCAGCTCTGGCTGCCCCTTTGGTTGTGTGGGAGAGCAGCCTCATGGACAAATTGGAAATAGATTCAAGGGTGGCAAGTTGAAAGGCAATCTTGTCCCATGCCTCATCAGACACTTGACCCACAAGGGAGCCAGAAAGTTCAGTAATCAAATCTCTTAGGAGCCTTGTGAAGTGTGCCAAATAGTTCACAAAGGTCGCTGAAGCAAACACTCACTTCCCCAATCTGTCCACAGCCCGAGACTCCCTGTTGGGTGGGTGAACAGTAGGACTTTCTTCCGCTAGATCCTTTTTAGTAACCACCGCCACCACCACAGCATCAACTGGAAAACCTCTGGACCAGAGTGGATGTTCTTCTGGGAGGGGGGAGAATCTTATCAGGTCTCTGGGGAAAGGTCTCAATAGAGTCAGGGTTCTGCCAAGCATGCTGCATGATGAACTGGATTAACTCATCGGCAGGTGGGGTCACCCAAGTGGTAGAAGGCCGGGAGCAAAAAGCCTGCAGAAACACGGATTCCTCCGAGGAAGGGTTGGAGGGCTTCCAGCCACCCCCTCTGTTTTAATATTTCACGGATGTCTCCGAAGAAGACATCATCCGGGAGTGACAATAGGGAACCCTTCCTATCATCATAGTCCGTATCTTTTGTCAAAGACTCTTCAGGAGAGTCTATGTGCTTCCTCTTGCACGCCTTCTTCCGAGGAGGTTCTTTAGTGGGAATATCTGAGGAAGACTTGGAAGGATAGGTACCCCAAACTGGGGTATCCTGAGGCTTCTCCTCCCAGTGTCCTGGGGAGGTGGCTCATGGTAGCTGTAGGTCAGGGGGAGCAGGATGAAGTTCCGACATTAGAGGAGCACTTTTGGAAGCAAGCACCCTCTCCATCACCCAAAAAATCAGGCCTGCCTGAAGAGGAGAAGGAGCATGGAACTGAAAAGGACAACCTCGGAATCGGGGTCACACCTGCTCCATCAGACCCACTCCCAGGGATGGAGCCTCATGCAGGATCAGGGCAGGCGTTATCCTTGGATCCAAGGGTGGAACCGATAAAACAATCGGTACCATGCCCTGGACCGAGGACTCCGCCCCCCCAACCATGAGTCTGAGGAAGAGACGGTTCTGTCAGAACTGGATACCAAAGGGCTGGCCTTGAAGCCTCAGTGACAGTCACTGTCGGAACTGAGGTTCCACAAAAGACGTCGGAGCAATGGGCTTCAGAACCGACAGGTCCAAAGGAGGAGTGTATGTCTAAGTTCTGTGAGAGATAAACCCAAGTCCAAGAGGGGGATGAGTCTTTGGAACATTTGGTATCCCTCTGGCTGTCAACAGCTGATCCAACAGGTGCACTACATCAAGTTTGGATAGACACCTGGTGGACCTCATGGACACTCCTGAAGGGGAGTTGGGTCGATCCAAAAAGGGGCTGTACATTTGACTCAAGAACAGATCCAAGGAGGGGGAGTATCGGGTCTGTGGTGTCTGAGCTAGTGACACCATAGTCTCTAATTTGGAAACAGGTAGCAAAGGAATTGGTGGAGTGGTAAGAGGGCTCGTAGTCGATGTCATTGGTTCCAAAGAAGTGGCAGAGGTCAGAGCCATTTTTGATTTAGTCAAAGGCAAATTCAGTGCCATAGCTATAATTGAAGGCAAAGTTGGTGCCATAGCTGTAGTGGAAGGCAAGGTCGGTGCCATAACTGGAGGAGTCGGTGCCGATGGTGGCGCCGATGTCAAGGATCACATAATATCCATGGCTTGAGACATAGTAGCAATTGGAGCAGCAGTAGTTGGAACCGAAGCAGCAACTCTATGCTCCAAGGAAGGTTTGTGAGCCTTATGCTTAGGTGTCTTACTCTTATCACCAGCCGGTGAAGAGGGATCAGAGTGGGGACATTTCTTGTCCTTCATAGGAGGGGTTGAGACCTCTGACACAGAAAGGGCCTCTGAGAAAGAAGAAGCAAGAAGGCCTTTCAAAATCAATTTATTCTTTCTTTCATTCAGCATATGCTGACTAAAACTTACGCAAATTTGCCAAGGGGGCTTAACAGGGAGATGAGAAACTCCCAGAGAATAAACACAGTCATCATAAGAGTCACTGTTTGGGAGTTTACCATTGCAAGAGGTGCAATGCTTAAACCTCAAAGTCCCTTTTTTATCAGACATTTTCCCAAACACACTTACCACAAGTTAACTAGAATAACAAATAAAAAGGAGAGAAGATACCAACGATGGTATCAAGAGATACCACAAGGGTAAGGAGAGAGTGTACCAATGATGGTAAAAGAATTACCCAATGGGCAGAGCTAGTTAGGAAATTTACAAATAACTGTAAATGAGTGAAGTTGGAAGGAAATAGAGTTAGACAATGACTAAATAAGAAAAATATATCCAAATATCAAGAAAAATACCACTTGAGAGCTCGGTGAAAAGCTGCTATATGGCTATGCAGCAAACGAGATCTGAGGTAACAGGGAGAAGGGCATTGTGTGTAGCAGCATAGCTCGAGATTTTTTGGTGTATGTGAGTTTGGTATTAGGCCGACACAATTCAGAGGGGCTCGGAAACGAACTCATCAGTGATGAATGGAAAGAAGATTAATAACATCAGATATAATGTTAAGCCACCATTTTGGCCAACTGTATCAGTTAGATGGTCTAAAACAGAACCTATTTCATTGTGGTTAGATCACGTCTTGAATCCTGTAGATCAGGATTAAAAATATTATTTACATGATTCATGGCACCTTTTGGAAATATTAAGACATCTAACACCACCTAATAATCATTTATTCTTTGCATCTTTAGATGTGGCTTCTCTCTACACTTGCATTGACCAAGATGTTAGTTTGGATTACTTGAGAGAATATTTGTGTAGTCACACTAATTTTGATGTTGATAAAATTAATACAGTTTGTAGTTTAATGGAACTTGTGTTAGATAATTTTTGGAAGTTCAACAATCAGTTTTTCAGACAGATTTCAGGGGTTGTGATGGGGGCAAGGGTTGCCCCGGCTTTTGCAAATATGGTTATGTCTATGTGGGAAGCCAATCAGTCACCCCAAAGTGTGTAAGATAGATGGCTACATTGATGATTTGTTCTTTTTGTGGACAGGTGACCAAGAATAATTTTGTTCTTTAGTCAATGATTTAAATGACACTATAAATTTCTTGAGATTTAACAACAGTGGTTTTGATGAAAATCTTGATTTATAGGAAATCCACCTTTGTCAATCAGTATCTTCACAGCTTGCACCCCCCCCCCATTCATATGAAGAAGGGTATTATTAAGGGGCAACTTTTACAGTTGAATCATTCGACAACAGATAATAATGTATTCAGCAAGGAGATGGTGAAACTCAGAACATTTTTTCAACGTAGGGGATATGATAGCCCTTGGCTTATTAAAATACAGGAAGAAGTGGTTAGAGTAAGGGTAAATGTGGCTTGTCCCATTTTAGGTGATGTAAGTAGTGTGTGTATTGTTCCATCAACACACAGGGACAATTGTAACAGGACATATACTTTAGCTTTCCTTTTACCCATCTCTAATGAGATGTGGTTAATAAGGGACATTATTATTGACAATTGGAAAGCCCTATTAGGCAATCAGGATTTAATTACCATCATAGGGGTCAAACCTACATTTATTTTTAAAAGGTTGTTTAATATTAAGTCCTTGCTTGAAAGTAAATCATTTGAAAAATTACAGAAAGGTATTTCCAACACTTTTGGTACATTTTCTTGTGGACAATGTAAACACTGTAGATATATTGTCAAGGCTTCATCAGTTGAATTTAAACATTGTAATAATTTGGGCTAAATAGAAATATTCATGTAACAGTGAGAATGTTGTTTACACTGCATTATGTAATTCCTGCAATAGTTTATACATCAGGAAAACTATTAGATGTTTAAAAAGAAGAATTTATGAACATTCATTTGCTATCAGAAAGAAATTTTTTTTTTGTTTTGGATAAAATAACAAGTGACACATTCAGAGATGATTTTAAAACACTATTAGAATGTAGTGAATCTTATTTTATTTTATTTAATTTTTTGTACATATTTTTTGTATTATAGTTTTTTTATCTTATATTATGGCAAGTATTTTAATGACGCACACTTTATGATACATTTTTGATTGACAGATTTTAATGGCCGAGATTGTCATGTGACATTTTGATGTTTGATTTAAAAGATGGAGTGTGATTGTTATAACTTTTTCCGAAGAAGTTCTAGTTGATTAATAAATAGAATGAAAGTGCAAATTTTTTGTGTCTGCTTTCTCTGATTCATTCCCGTTTGGTAAATTACTTCAAGTAATTGGTTCTGTTACATAGTTTTAGTTGATATTAAAGCAATGCCATGTAGTCACATATTCAATCTGTAAAGAGATTTCTTCTTAATTCCTGGCTCTGTTCATGTCTTATACCAGGCTGACACTACCAGTTACTACTTCCTTCTCTTCCTTTCTGTCCCATCTCTTCCTTCTCCATTCTTCCTTCCCTTTCCCTTGCACTTCTTTTGCCCCTTTCCTTTCCTCGCTTCTCTTATTAGCCAAAGCACCAGTTACTTCTCCAATAGCATCCTACTTTAACTCCATTTCCTAATCTCCCCCAACTGCAAAATCTCTTTTCTATCTCTTAGTCTTTTGTCCATACTTAAAATGCTTAATATTTTTACCATTGATTATCACTACTGATTGTACTTTACTAGGTGTTCAGTATCCTATGATTGTTGCTTAATATTCACCGTATGATTTTCTGATCTGACTTTATTTTATCCTGTATGTTGATTCTGCAATTTGTTATTGCACTTCATGTGATAGTAGTATGTAATTTATTAATACAACTATGTATGTCAAAGCTTTTCTCCCCAGGCCTCTGCTGAAAATGGGATTCATGCCCAGTTGGACTTTCCCAGTAAACAAATGCCAAATAAAATAAATAAATAAAAATAAGGCACAACCACTGTCAAGTGCTAGGAGAGCAAAGAAAGGCAAGATTTCTGACTGCAGTGCCTGGTTCAGAAAGTTTGCTGATACATCACGATTTAGCCAATTGGCTGTGTGGGCATGGCATAGCAATGAAAGAATCTATGTACCACTGATAGACCACCCCTCTCTCCCGCTTGTGCATCCTTAATGAAATCTGGAATGCAAAGGTGTAACAGCAAGGTTATTCCATTAAACTGAAGTGGAAGGAGAGGGAGAACAGAATGATAGGAAATGAAAAGAAGGACAGCAAAAGGCAACATTGGGCAAAAAATACAGGAATCATAATGGAAGGTGGAATATAAAGGACTGAGACAGCAGGTTACAAATCAGAAAGTTAGAAAAGATGAAAAGACTATAAAAATAATGACAGAAAAGACTAGCATGAAAGGATGGTGGATGATGCTGAATTATTCCAAGTTAAGGCAAAAAACAGGACAGCTAAAAATATTGTATGAGAGAGAGACAGCAGACATAGTAGGTGTGACACAAACTTTGGCAAATGTTGAAATGGACTTAAAATGGAGATTTCACGATATTAGTGTTCACTCAGGATACAAAGGACCAGATTATGAACAGGGTAGCAGTTTTTATCAGTCAGAAGATTAAACTATGAGATATTTGAGGACACTGGAGTAGCACATGAATGAGATAAACCTCAAAGACCAAAAAAAGGGTTACATGGAGTATATTAACTACTAGATACTGAAATAGTGGATGATGAATAGGTTAAGGAATGAATAAGGTCCTAGGAGATGGGTAGTGCAAAGGATAAAGAAACTGAGCTGTTAACAAGCTGCTTCCTGTAGTTCTGGGTACAGGGTTTGAGTCCCTCCACCTCCATTTCTCTACTGTGTGACACTGAGTCAGTCTCTTAACCAGGTCGTACTCCCAGGTTGCCCATGAAAAGATACACTTAAGTCCAGTGAGCTTACCTGATTAATAAATGAATAAAAAATCTCATAGAAAAGGACTAGTGCATTATTACATGCAAATCAAATAAATGAAATCAAATAGTGGAGATACTAAAATAAGAAAATATCATTCAGCTAGTACAGAAACATACAAACAATGGTAAAAATTAGATCTTGTACATAGTAATCTTGCATTGTTTTAGAACTAGAAGTAAAAGTGACCCTGGCCAGTAAAGAGTATACAGGGTCTGATTTACCATAGATGAAAGAACAATGCATGAATAAACAAAATCAAAGGATGGGACTGCAGAAAAACGGTCTATGTTATGTTAGAGGGCTTTTCTGAGACATAAATTGAGAACCAGGGACAAGTACAAGGAACAAATATATATTAGCATCTATGGAAAAGTGGTCAGAAAAAAAGGGGAAGACGGTGAGAAATGAAAGACTAGTGTAGCTCAAAATGGGAAGTTAAGGATACAGTCGGTATGAAGAAAAGTTCATTTTAGGAGTTACAGAAGAGAGGAGAGATCAACAATATAGGCAAATAGGAGGAAACTAAAGAATTAGAGCTGTAGAAAGAAATGCAAATGTTGAGAAAGGTCTAACAGAAGGAAGCAACTCAGAGAGGAGAGGATTTTCTAGATCCTTGGGGTAAGAAGGGTCATCAAAAGAGAACTACCGAGACTGATGAACAATGAAAAGGAATAAAATGAAAACCAGAAAAGGCAGGTCTTTTCAATGAATTGCTTACTCTTGTCTTCCCAAATAGAAGGAAGGGAGATTGCCAGCTTGAAGGAAGGAAGGGAGATGAGGGAAGACATATGAAAGGCAATCACATATCCAGGCATTATCACAAAAAGATTAAGAGAATAAAAGAAAATGAAACAAAAGTTCAGATACAGCTAGGATAACAGCTTATTATGGAAATGAGTTACTACAAAAGACAAAATCATAATGAAAGTCTTCTGAGGCTCTTGAAGCAGGCTAAAGTAGAACACCCTCTAAGCCAACATGATAACAAGTTACAAAGACACAGAGACAGATTTATGAAAAAGATACCAGACTATATAAGAATAGACCAACGACTCCTAGCTGCCCCATGGTGGCAGATGACAAAGCCCAAGATGGGAGGTGGGGCACAATTATCTCCTTTAGGTAAGAGGGATGAAGTCTTCCATGGATACAAAGGCCATCACCAATTTTTTAAAAGACAATGTTAAACTAGGCAGGGAGCCTTTTTGGTGTTCACACCCTGGCAGCAACATGCAAGTAATGATGAAGTCCGGTAAATAACCAGTAACATGATGGCAATAATGAATACTGGTAAATAACCCATAACATGACAGTAATGATAAATACTGGTAAATAACCCATAACTTGATGGTAATAATGAATACTGGTAAATAACCCATAATATGATGGTAATGATGAATACTGTTAAAAAGCTCTGCTTCAGAGCTGCATGAAAAGTGTTAACATGATTTTGAGGAAAGCATTTCATGTCAGTACCCCTGCTTTGTTTTTTTGACTTCACAGAGTTGGAGTATATAAATAAACTCCCAGCTCATACACATAAATCCAACTCTATGAACACTTTTAAGATGTCAGTATATTATTGAATTGGCCATTTGTTATTCTCTGCAAATGTGGAATCTCTGTTTTAACATGGCCTCTGGCCTGAACACATATATACCTTAAACTATGAAACATGAACTATGGGCTGCTGTGGAATTTAACAAAGGAAACCCAGTCAATATTTTAAACCATGTCTTCAGTAAATCCTTTGAGTTAGTCACTCACCGGTGACTGACTGGCAGATAGAAGGGGCTTGTGTTAGAAAAGAAGCTGACTAAATGGGTACTAAAGTTGCTGGATGGCAGGAAACAGAGTTAGGAGAACTGTTCCAGAGGAACGTGATCATTTTTGGGGTTCCACAGTGGTCACTCCTGCAAGCAGTCTCTTAGGCATCTTTGCATTAGGCATGATAAGAGAGAGGCTGAGAAGAATGAGCAAACTACTCGTAGATAACATCATGAGAGAAGGGAAGTAGAAGATGGACACAAGCTCTTAAAGAACTTGAAGGGATTGGTGGAGTGAGCTCAGAGATGGTATCCACAGTCTAATGCAAGGAAGTGTAGAGTGCTTCACATGGGTTCTAATAATGCAAAACCAGAATACTAACTGCATATGAAAAAAGACCTTGATTTGTTAGAAATTAACTGCAAGATAAAAACTGTGAAAGCTGTAGGCAAAGCCAGTAACATACCAGGAGGTATCCTTAGGGTAATCGACTCCTGCAAGACCAAGGTTATTTTACCCTTCCATAGATTCCCTACTAAGCCCCCTAATGAAGTACATTGCTGATTTCTGGTGCCTGTAGAGGAATAGGTGTATCAGAATAAGGATATCAACCTAGTGAAGAAAGTAGAAAGGTTATTAGGTAATAAAGGGAACAGAACACAAAAGGTAAAGGAAAAATAATAGCTCTAAATTTATTCTTAAATTGGAGTGGGCAAGAAAGGAGCAACATAATATGGTGTACAGCACACTTGGAAGACGGAACAATGACATATACCCCAAGACATGAGATAGAGGATACAGGGAGACATGCCCACAAAATTAAAGTGCAAAGTCCAACTAGAGATTATAAAGTACTTTCAAATTTTATTGACTAAAAATAAACAAAATCACCAACTTATTTATATAAATACAATTTTCTTTAACTTATACATTTCAAAATCAATGAGACCAAATGAAGTAAAATTTCAACCAAGAAAATATTTCCTTAAGAAAAAATACAATTTATCAAGGTATATACAGTAATTATAATATGTGCACTTGAACTTTACATTCATATAATAGATTTCATATATTTATCAAATGTTTTACTTTAAGATAAAATAACTTTCAATGTGCTGTAATTAGCATCAGGTATAATTCTCCAACAGTTGTAAAAATGCTTGCAATTTTGTTAGTATTCTTTAAATTTAAATTATTTGAACTCTGAAAAATAAACTTCCAAAATTTACCATTCGTGATATTACTTTGTATTATATAGTCTGAACAAATCAGATAATTTTTTTCTTAAAAGAATTGCTTTTATAGACTATTTCACTGATACAGTCAACACATTCTTCTATACCATCAAGTGATGTGTTAACCGTTAATATATCAAAATAGCTTTGTGCAAAGCATCTTATACACTGAATGTCTATCCATTCATTTCCTTTTAAATTGTACAGAGTAATTAAAACTTCAAGTTTTTTATTCTGTATTGTTAAAAGCAATTTTACCATCCAATAAATCTATTTTCTTTCCATTTCAAATATTCCTCACAATTAGAACTTATAAGTAAGGTTTTGGTTGTCCAAAAGGGAAAAATAACGTCAAACCATTTTATATCTAACTCTGCATATATGTAGTTTTAGCACTTTTGATAACAGCATTAACATAATGCGATATTCTGGGGTGTATATATATATATATATATATATATATATATATATATATGGGTCTACCTGACAATGCCAAAAGCTGACAATGCCGACGAAGTAAGATGACTGATGGATGAAAACCCCGACGC